>NC_143053.1:55062651-55365681 GCF_052426305.1 Pelodiscus sinensis | reverse complement strand
GTCTGAGAAACAGTTTCCTGATTTTGTTACAGAAATGACATTAGTACATTGTCTGTTTCAATTAGATGACTGTTGAAGTGACATTTCAGTATCTGCTAATATAATCCCACACAGGTAAAAAAAAAGTCTGATCATAGAGTACTGGAATACGTAATGCACGTGTATGTGTTTGCTTTTGTGATGGAATGAAACTAGTTCTTCTATCGGTTGAGGACTACTACAAAATATCAACAAAAGTTTATTGAAATTTTTCCGTGAGCTGAATTTGACTGCACTGGTATCCCTTTCATGTTTGTTCACTTGCAAGAATTTTCATACACACCAATTCATTGGCAGCAGTAATCACTTGGATGGACATAAAAGGTCAGGATTTCTGAAAGACTAATCTTGCACAATACTTGTATATAGCAAATTTCAAATTGATATTCCCAAATACTTGCCCTGGAAACTTGATTTTCAGATCATGCAAGCTTGTATTTGGAAGTTTTCTACCTAAATCTACACAGTCCCCCGGTTCACCTGAAAGTTGAGTCAGGTTCACCACTTTAAGTTTCCTCCCACTTTCAGCTAGATGTGGGGATAATTGAGATGCTCCTTGTTTGAATTCCATAATATCCCTTCCTCTCCCTGCATATAACCTGGCAGTACCACTGACCAGTATATGAGGTATTGAGCCCTGGATGTGTCTATTCCTTGCCTCTTCTCTATCCATTCATGTTCTTTGCACAAGACATATGTTTCTCACTGCTCTCAGAGCTAAGGTCTGGGTGGTCTTAATGTTGCTCTGCTAGGGTGGGAATCCTTAATCCTCACTTTTCCTCAGTGTTACTGCTTTAGGACTAGTCACAACCTACCTCTGTGGTTTAATTGGAATGATGAATCATTATGACTAAACCTCTGTCTAGTTACATTTAAATACCACTAGATCCAGAATGGATAGATATTTCATCAGATTCATCAGTTTGTGACAGTTCATTGTATCATATTGCAACACAGTAGCAGATAAGCAGTATGCAAATTAGTGTCTTAGAACTGTCTTTAGAGATACAATTTAATCTCCAGTTCAATAGTGGTAATGAGAAATTGTTCATTATGGATATATTAGAATAAACTGTTTTAATGGGACTAGTGAGATAAACACTCCATTTAACAGACAAAGAGAAAGAGAAGATTTATAGTGACATATTTAAGCCATTATTTGCTCTGTGTGTGTGGTTTGGTGTAATTTGGCAGGAACACCTGCAGTTCAAGGATGTTTGTAGAGTGTTTGAGCATGAAATGACAGAAAGGCCTTGAAGCTAGTAACCTGTGACTCTTTGGGTTGAAGTCTGGGAAATAACAATGTTTATTTTACAGCCACTGTTTTCTACAGGAAACAGCAGCAAAGTGAGAAATCTTAGGGTAACAGTCTAATTTACAGTAGCTGGCACTCCCTGACTGTAGCTTAAGTATATCAGAAAATAAAGAACATAAAAGTTGGCTTCTTTCCAACATGATCTTTTATTTGTTTTACAGATCCACAGTTGTGTGGAGTTTTGAGAAGAAAAAAAGAAACAGAGCTAATTTACTCTGGCTATGTCTACACTGAGTTCAGAAAAGCCTCTTCTGAAAAAAGAAGTGGAAAAGGCTACGCATATTGTGGTTCACAATTTGCGTAGCTTTTTCCGGAAGAGCAGTGCCGTGTAGACTTAGCCTCCTCTGTTTTCACATTGTGCAATAAGAAAGCAAATATTTAAAACATTGTTAAATACATGTGGGAAATTGTGCTAGGTTTACTTAGGGCTGACATTAGACATTACAAAACCTAAAGTGAGACAAAATGCTTCCATGACTTTCTCTTAAATGCTGACTAAACAGTTTCTTGTAGGTTATATAAGATCAATATTGCAGCATCATGCTGCCACGTGAGGAAGACAGAAAAACCTGAAATAACCCAATTTCACTGTTGTTTGAGTTGACTGAAACATGAAAATGAATAAGACGATTATACTTTAAAATGCTTTCATCACTAAGAAACTAAGATTTTCTACATATAGATAATTTAGAGCACCTTATACTTCTCCCCTATGTCTGTCCATCTGTTGTCTTTTGTCTTACACCTCAATTGTAAACTCTGAGGTAGGGGCAAGCTCTTCTTTTCTGTCTGTACAGAATCTAGCAAAATGATCCTGTTCTGTAACTGGGACTAGCAGGCATTAGGGTAATACTGCTACAACTAAATGAAAACAGCACCATTGTAAATGAATATCCAGAAAGAGAAAATCTTTTTCTTGTAAGAGCTCCCTACAGAATCACTCAGATTACCATGGTACCTGAGACAGTAATTCAAATGTAATAAGGGGCAGGGGCAATTTCAGTGGTGAGATCAGTATTGGCAATCTTTGCATATGAAGTGAGTTTTAATATGTATTACAGGGTGGCTTGCTCCACTGGCTGGAGAGCCAGAGCTGAGTCAGCCTGATTACAGAACAAGCACCACCTGAGGGGAATTGGGAAATTCCCCCTGAAAAGCAGAAGGCAACTGCAGTAAAGGAGGAAGAGCCAGCTGGGAGAAGAGCATGTGCATGTGTGCACCAGGCAGAAAGCTCAGAGAATAAGGAAAAGCTCGCCAGGCGGGGAGGCTTTGGAGACCCTGCTGGAAACAACAGAGACTGAAAGAGCGCCAGAGAACAATGTAAGAAGCTGGGTAGGAAGTGGTGTAGGAATACTGAAGTACAAGTAAAATAGCAGATTTAACTATTCAATGCAGGGCCCTGGACCAGAATCCATAGTAAAGGGTGGAATGGGATTCCCCTACTGGCCCCAAGGAAAGAGGTATACAGCCTATCACAAGGATTATTGTGCCGAGCAAGGTAGTGATAGAGTGAGGAAGAGCCCCGCAGAGGGGGAAGGCATTTTTGAGACTTTTAGTATAGACAGCCGTGACCCTGAAGCGGATGGATTCCAGAAGGTAACCCTCCAGAGAGATAAGTCCATGGAAGAGAGGATGCTTTGGTGTCAGAAGGATAATTGGTGGTGGTGCCCAAGAGCTGATACGCCATGTGTCACAATGAGGGGGTGCCTAGCAATGAGCTGATTTTTTTCACTATGACAGAACTGGAAAAGGTAAAGCTTGTCATGTGGAAGTGAGAGGTTACCTACAAAAGGAGCAGTGTAGAAAGAGGTGCAAAGTCAGGGTTAACTAGAACAAAAAGAAAAATTATGCAGCACTTTAAAGACTAACAAGATGGTTTAATAGGTGATGAGCTTTCATGGGCCAGACCCTTCCTCAGATCATATTCTGGAAGAGAATTGGCCTGATCAAATATACCAAAGGAATACAATGAAAAAATCTTGTTTTAGCAAGATCAGACTAACATGGCTACCTCTCTATTACTATTCAACATACACGGTTAACTAGAGACTGGGGAGATCGCCTCTCACAATTACTCCCTGTGGAGGTATACAATGTGAGAGGGCTGTAGGAAGAAATAAGATCATAGGTTAAGGTAAGGATGTTTTTGTATCTAGAGCCTATGGTCTTGACACAGATGCAGAAGGAAAGGGGAACCAGAGAAGGGATTTGCGAAAGGTGATGCCAGCAGCAATATTTGGGACAGACTGGGTTGGAGAAATATAGTGCAGGGTTATTCAAGAGAGCTGAAATGAATGGTGACCGAGGCATGCTGCACAAAATAATGTTGTAAAATCCTAAAGAGTCAGTAATGTACAAATCCGATCTCCCTGTGTTAAAAATGTATGCCACACGTGGCAAAAAATGGAGTTTACTAAAGCCAGTGAGCAGCTAGTGCACCTGGAGGATGGCCAAGCCCAACTGGTTGGTTGAATTAAGAATGAATTTTCAGTGAGAAGAATGGGAATGACTAATAAAGGAAGCAATTCAGTGATTAGCAGGGAGGAAAGAAGCCCTGAGGAGAATAGTCTTGGAATAAGTTTCCCAAGAAAGGAGCTCTTGGAAAGGGCAGGAGTGGGGTGGGCTTTTGCAGTGAGTCATGACAAAGGGGCAGCCTGAAGATTGGGGTTTTGGGAATGAGAAATGTATGGACAGTCAGTTGGTCATAATCAGTCTTGGAAACAGCAGAAAAGGAGCCAGACAGCCAGAGAGAAAACTCTTGGATGTCTCTTTTTTTACAGGAGCATGCAAGAACTCTACTGAGCCCAGAAGGGGGTAAAGTGTCTGTGGAGGAAAGAGCCTCTGCAGAGACTGGGGAAAAGGGACTAGAGACAGGCCAAGGTCGGAAATCTGAGGGGAGCAGCTCTTCTTTATTTGTTAGAGGGTCCATGGACTGGAATCCAGAGAAGGAAGGATCTGGTTTCCTCTACCCACACTTGAGGAAGTTTGTGTGAAAGCCTTTTAATAAGCCTTGAGTTAGGCTGAAGACATAATGTAAGGTCATGGGACTCTGTTACTCTAAAAAGGAAGGGAGTAAATGCTATGTGGACTGTCATGAAAAGAAACGTGGGCTGGGCTAGTCATTGCTGGCAGGGGTGCCAGAGCAGTAGAGCACACTATGCCATGCCTAGACTTCAGGGGGCGGCATGTTGGCTGGTGAGTCACTCCAACACCCTGACCTACGAAAAGAAGAGCCACCTGGAACTTTCCCAGGGGTCATTGGCACTTAGATACCATCTAGGTGGATATAGAAATACTTGAGACAGAGGTTGTAATGTAAACTATGGTAGCTCGGAACTTCGTGGGAAGAATTTGCATAGGACTGCTTCTTCTGTGCCAAAAGCCCCAGTATTAGAAAAGAAGCCAGACTGGACAAATCTCCAGAGAAATCAGTGGAGCTGCATCCATTTACATAACGTGAGAATCTCTATGACCTGCTAGGCGTATAGGGGCTAGAACACATAGGCTATGTCTAGACTGCAGGCTTCTTTCGAAAGATGCTCTTTCGAAAGCATCTTTCGAAAGAGCATCTTTCGAAAGATCGCGTCTAGACTGCAGGCGGATCTTTCGAAAGAAAAATCCGCTTTTTCGAAAGAGAGCACCCAGCGAGTCTGGATGCTCTCTTTCGAAGACGGCCTCTTTACATTGAAGAACGCCTTCCTTCGAAAGAGGAACTTTCGAAGGAAGGCGTTCTTCCTCGTGAAATGAGGTTTACTGCCATCGAAAGAAAAGCCGCATTCTTTCGAAATAATTTCGAAAGAACGCGGCTTGAGTCTGGACGCAGGGGAAGTTTTTTCGGGAAAAGGCTACTTTTCCCGAAAAAACCCCTGAGTCTGGACACGGCCATAGTTATAAACAGATCTGATTAGATCCAATAGAGAACAGTGGTACAGAGACCTTCTAAACTCCATGGCTGTGTCTAGACTGGCAAGTTTTTCTGCAAAATCATTCGATTTTGCGGAAAAACTTGCCAGCTGTCTACACTGGCTGCTTGAATTTCCGGAAAAGCACTGACGATCTCATGTAAGATCGTCAGTGCTTTTCCGGAAATACTATGCTGCTCACATTTGGGCAAAAGTCTTTTTCCGAAAGACTTTTGCCCAAAAGGGCCAGTGTAAATAGCATAGTAGTGTTTTCTGCAAAAAAACCTCGATCGCGAAAATGGCGATCGGGGCTTTTTTGCGGAAAACCGCAGCTAGATTGGCCACGGACGCTTTTCCGCAAAAAGTGCTTTTGTGAAAAAGCATCCTGCCAACCTAGACGTGCTTTTCCGAAAATGCTTTTAACAGAAAATTTTTCTGTTAAAAGCATTTTCGGAAATTCATGCCAGTCTAGACGTAGCCCATATGCTGCTATTGACTGTCTTGTTGGAAATGGAGACATTTACATTAGCTTCAGGTTTTAAAAAGCATGTGTGTGTGTGTGTGTGTGTGTGTGTGTGGTTTTTTTTTTTTTTTTTTTTAATGTAGCCAACTTAAAATCATAGAAGGTTAGGGTCAGAAGATACCCCAAAGGTCATTTAGTGCAACCCCCTGCTTAAAGCAGGACCAACTGCAACTAAATCAACTTAATTTCTGCTTTACTGGTAAGAGCAAACAGAAGATTTTTTGTGACATTTAAGGCTGCCCTCCTCCAGACATCCTGTATTTCTTAAAATAACTATTGTAGTACCTTGGCTAAAGAAGTTTACCTTGTTCAGATCCTGTCGCATTCTGTTCTGTGTAACTAAATCTGCAAACATATAATATTACACTTTACTAAATATGTTTTTTTTAAAACTGCGTTCTAGTCTGAGTCTTTGTGTAATGCGCAAAATATGAATTATATCCTGAAGAGCCATTGTAGTAACTAAATCCAGCAAGCACAGAAATGAGAAAATGATGAAAAAATTGATAGAAATATCAGATATTTCAGGTGTCTTAGCAAGATCTATGTAAATTCCAATGACTTGTTCAATGAACTAGTTCCTCTACATCACTGAAATATCCAAATTCAACTTTCTACCTGGGAATGCTTGTGTAGTAATAAGGTATTGTAGACTTCACAAGTAAAACAATCTTTTGCTAGATATAGTAATTTCTCTTGGGTTAGAGGTAAGGTTGTGTGTTAGTATGTTTGGTAGGGACTGGGGTATGCATTATGGGTAGAGAGCAGACTTTTTAGTTTTTATTCTTTTATAATTTCTAAGAAAAAATCAATGTTGAAGTATGTTTTTATTATACATCAGTTTCACAGTTGTGGGAAAGTATGGAGGTTCATGATTTAATGACAGCATATGTTAATATTTAAAGCTAAAACTTCTTAATTGTTAAAACACACTGTCTGTTACATGTCAAAATATACAAAGTAAATATTCTTAAATTGAACTCTTTCAATTATCAAGCAGAACTTTTCTTTTTTGGCTATCTGTAAACTTTGATTATTGATGGAACCACTTTTTGGCCTGGTCTATGCTACATGGAAAGATTGAAGTAAGATGTGTCAACTCCAGCTATGTAATTTAGCTGAGTATCTTGCATCGCATTTCCGCACCGTCCAAATAGCAGGAAGCCAATGGGAGCAAACACTTGTTGGCTTCCCTTACTCCTCGTGAGGAGCAGGAGTACTGGCTTTAGCTGAGTATCTTGCATCGCATTTCCGCACCGTCCAAATAGCAGGAAGCCAATGGGAGCAAACACTTGTTGGCTTCCCTTACTCCTCGTGAGGAGCAGGAGTACTGGCACCAAAGGGGTGCTCTCTGAGTTTGATCTATACTAGACCTGTTAAATTGAACTCCGAAAGATCGACTGTGGCAGTGTCAATCTTTTACGTAGTGTAGACCTGCCCTTTGTGTGTGTATAGTAACATGGACATTTATTGACATTTACCATTTAAAATCGAATCCTTCCTACACTGATGGGTGGCTATCTGTTGTAAATGAAAGGGAATTGTGGCGCTGAGGAGCCTGTATGTTTGCAGATTATGGTATTTGGCTGCCATGGAATGTGAATAGAGGTTGTCCTGGATGTTAGTCATTCTTAGTATGAGTGCTTTTAAAAATTGCATTGATCGGAAAGATACTTGAGCAACATCAACTCTAAAATAATGACGTTTTTCATCTGGGATAAGAAAGCAAATCTTTATTTTTTTTCTGACTTACTTTCATATGAAAAGTACATGAATAATGAGTTTATGAAGTATAGTAGCAAAGCCACCCAACAGAAGCATTGTTTTAGTAGCTAAAACAAGGACCTTTTGCCACAGATATTGGTTTTGCCACAGATTTTAGTGTATCTTTAGCAAGTCATTTAAGAAGTCTATTTCAGTTCACCAGCTATAATGTAAGTATACCCATTTTACAAATCTAATGGATTTGTTAAATGAAGCTGTCATAATCAGGAGAGCTGACTAGCATCTGGCGACTAAGGGGTTAATTAATGCCTCCTGTACCTAGCCAGGTATTGGGCGGTCAGCCAATTACAATGCAGGTAGGAATTTCAAATTGGAAAAGAGGAATTTTATCTCTGTTTTTTGTCTGAGAGTTAGAGCAGTTTCTTCGGAGACTGAGGGAGATGGGACACACTTCTGTGTCCAAGAACGGACTTCTTAAAATGTGTACATAGGGAAAAAGTTAGCTAGTTCATCAGGATTTATTGTTTTCCTTGTTTGGGGACGTGGAGATAATGTCTGAGCTTGTAATTGTGGTTTTTTTCCCTTTTGTAACTAAGTTTTAGCCCAGGAAGGTTTCCCTGAGTATCCATATCAAATGGTGGCTCTTCCCATCTAGCCACTTTACTATGCTTGCAACTGTAGCTTTGGTTTGGTAATAAACGTTTGTTTCTTTTTTTAATTAGCTGGTATTGGTTGATTTTTGTATCTTGGAAGGTCTGTCTGTATCTGCATGCCTGACTGACGGGTCAACTACCACAGACTGCAGCTTGTTTTTCTTTTTTCAAGTTCCTTTGGGGAAAAGGAGCTTGGGGTACCCTTGGGGTTGGTTTCAAGTGTTCACCCAGTTTGTGGATTCAAAAGCACTTGATGGTGGCAGTGGATTCCCCAAAATCTGGGTATTAGGATTGGTGGGGTGGGGGAGAGGTTATACCAGAGCCTGTAGAGGCAAGTGCTCTACAGGAGTGGTCTTGCGGGTCCCCACTTCCGCGTTCGTCATGCCAGAGTGGGGAACAGCCTTGACAGAAGCATATAAATCAATGTCTGCAAAGTGTTAAGAGTTTCTCAGGGGGAAGTTCCTCTGCAAGTGGAAGGAGATATTAACAAATGACAAATGAAACCATCAGGATTTCCTTCAACCTAGTTCATTTTGTGTGTGTGTGCACGCACATATATATATATATATATATGTGTGTGGGTATATGTACCCAGCATTGCTCAGATCTGTAACTGAAGGAATTTGTCTTTTCTTTTTTTTTTTTAAATGAAAAATATCCATTATTTCAATGATTATATTTTTCAAAAATGAAAGCTGCAGTGAGAGTTCAGAGGTAGGGGGTAAGTGACTTAGGGCAGAGGGTTTGGAGGTTCAGGGCAGGGGGAGCGGCTGCTGAAGTCAAGGCAGGTGGGAGGTGCAGGACTCAGGGCAGAGGGCTAAGGACAAGGGCCTGGGAGGTGGGGCTGGGGCTTACTGGGGCTGCCCATGGCAGCAAGGGTGGCACTGCTCCAGCAGTGATTCTTCCCAGGTACTGGGGAAGCACTCCCCTGCCAGTGCCCTCCCACCCGTTGCTCTCCCTTGTGGTCTGCAGGCTGTTTGGGGAGCAGGGGTGGAGGGACCAGGCTTTGGAGGCTGCTACCCCTTGTGGCTCCCCCTCCCTTCCATGACCTGCAAGCTGTCTGGGGAGCATGAGGCTCCAGGAGTGCCTCCAGCAGGCTTTGGGGGGGGGGGGGGGGGGGGGGGGGGGGGGGGGGGGGGGGGGGGGGTGAGGCTCTAGGGGCTTCACCCCCATTGTTCCTCCCCCCTGCAGCCCACAGGCTGTCTGGAAAATGGGCCAGGCTCTGGGGGCTGCCCCCCCTCCAACACCCTCATGGTCTGAAGGCACTCCATGGGAGGGAGTAGGCAAGATGGGGGAGCCCTAGCCCTGTGGGCCACTCGCTTGGTTCTGCAACTGCCCTCAGTGGCCACTCTTAATATTGTGTCCCTCCTCTCTGTGCCCCTCCCTTTCCATGTTATGCGAAATAATCCCATTCCTGGCTCTTCATATTTTCCAGGCACAACCAAACCCTGACCTTGGTTTAAGTTAGAGTAAGAAGTAGCTATGTACCAAATTTGATAGTTTTAGCTCTTACAATTTAGGAGGAGTTTTTGGACAAAGATGCACAGACAGATGCATTCTAAAATATATAATTTCTATACTTATATAAAATTTGATTTCTTACTATGGAATTTAGAAGTCCTTCAGAGAATTTCATTACTTTTTCAGGACTATAGGTATACAAACCTGTACTGGGAAATGAAGCGCTCTCCAAAAGATCAGTTCCAATTATGTAAATACTAATTTTCTTCAGTGGTTAAGTCTTGATTATTTGAAGGGGTCATTATGGTTAGTTTACTGTACCACAGTAACTAGAAAAACATTTTTCAGTTTTTCACAATTCAGAGATACAAAATTCACCTATGTAGAATCTTATTCTTTTCAAATGGTAAACTTAGTCCTCATCAAACCCCTGCATTTCTTTCAAAGCAAATGGAAGGCATGTTTATTCAAAAAGAATCAATAGAATAAGAGTAACAGGCATGGAAAAACTTCACATCTGAAGGGCTGTTTGCTTGCATGATTTATACAGAAGGAAACTTACTTCATATAGCTGACATGATGCATGTTGGTCTATCGCTATACCCAGGCATTCACAGTTATGCTTCTTGAGAAAGAAAAACAAAATTCTGCTGGTGTTCTATGCCATACAGTGCTGATTTATTTAGCCTAAAGCTTCATTCCTTACCATCTGGGAGGCTGCGTATGTCTGAGATCATGTAGGGGAGCTCTGTTGCATTTAATGAAAATTGTGTCTTAAAATAAGCCCCAAATGAGTAAATAAATTATTTAAGCAAGGTTATAAAACCTTGAAATTGGCATTCATCCTTTTATCACAGGAAAAGATCTTATTTATAAGCTTTTCCTCATGGCATTTTAGATATTAAAGCATAAACACCCTAATTAAGTGCACACTCCACAGTATAGGTGAATAGTTGTATCTTCAAATGACGTACTTCACCAAGCAACTCAGCACTCTCCAGATTTAATTTTGACAGGCAAGAACAGGTGGATGCCATGCAGCTTAACCTTGGAAAGATGACCCCAAATGACTATTAACGTACATCTGATGGTTGCAAGATAAGGTAAGGGTTAACTGAGGATCCACCAGAGGGGACATAGGATGCTCAGGTGAAAGGTAAAGGCAAGAATATGCTGGCACAGAAACAGATCAGCTGCTTTTTTCTAATGCTCTAAAATGATGTTAAGCTCCGTATACAGTGAAGAGAACCTAACTACTCTGTTAAGTTGAGAATGTCTCTTCAGCTCTAATAAATTAAAATGTCTATGATGTGCCTGTGTAAATCTGTATATTGTTCCATCCATGCAGAGTTGGGATAGCGTCACATAGTCATAGTATGAGAGTGATGGTCTTAGAGATGGCTTGACCAGTGTGTCAAACTTGAGATGATGTATCTTGTTAACTGCAGGAATCCTATACAAGTTGGATGGGAGAAACAACAACTTAGAACTTGGGCTGTCAAGTGATTTAAAAAAATTAATGGTGCAATTAATTGTACAATTAAATATAATACAATGCCATTTATTTAAATATTTTTGCATGTTTCCTACATTTGCCAATATGTTGATACACAACAGAACACAAAGTTTACAGTTCCTACTTCATATTTTGGATTACAAATATTTACACAGTATAAAAGAAACAAAGAAGTACATTAACATTATTCAATTCGTTTAGTACAAGTGCTTCAATGCAATCTCTTTATCTTGAAAGCTGAACTTACAAACATAGAATTATGTAAAACTGCACTAAAAACTAAACAATGTAAAACTTTAGAGTGTTCACGTCTACTTAGTCCTACTTCAGCTAATTGCTCAGGCAAACAAGTTAGTTTTCATTTACAGAAGATAATGCTGCCCACTTTTTAATTACCTGAAAGTGAGAACAGCCATTTGCATGGCACTGTTGTAGCCAGCATTGCAAGTTATCTATGCCTTCATGCTTCAGTCACCTTTCCAGAGGACATCTCTCCCCCCCCCATGCTGATGATGTTCATTAAAAATAATGTATTAATTAATTTTGTGATTGAACTCCTTGTATATCTCCTGCTCTCTGTTTTACCCTTATTCTGCAACATATTCCATGTTACAGCAATCTCCAATGACTCTTGCTTTTTCAATGCAAGTCTGACAATGTGAAGAAGGTAGATGTGAGATGTCTAAAAATAACTTCAGCACTCAACCTAAGGTTTAAGAATCCGAGGTGCCTTCCAAAATCTGAAAGGGATAAGGTGTGGAACATGCTTTCAGAAGTCTTAAGAGCAACACTCTGATGCAGAAACTACAGAACCCAAACCACCAGAAAAGAAAATCAACTTTCTGCTTGTGGCATCTGACTCAGATGACGAAAATAAACATGCATTGGTCCATGCAGCTTTGGATTGTTATCTACCCAAGCCTTTCATCAGCATTGGAGGATGTCCTCTGGAACGATGTTCAAAGCATGAAGTGGCAAATTAATGTTTAGGGCATCTGGCATGTAAATGTCTTGTAAAGCCAGCTACAACAGTGCCAGGCAAATGTCTGTTCTCACTTTCAGGTGACACTGTAAATGAAAAGTGGGCAGCATTATCTCCTTTAAATGAAAACTAACTCGTTTGTCTGAGCAATTGGCTGAAGAAGTAGTAGGACTATGTGGACTTGTATGCTCTAAAGTTTTACATTGTTTTTTATATAACAATGTTTGTAAGCTGTACTTTCATAATAAAGATCGCAGTACAGTACTTATGAGATTAATTGAAAAATACGTTTTACAAATATTTGCACAGTAAAAATGGTAAAAAATAATATGAAATGAGTGTATGCTTTGTATTGAGTTGTAATTGAAATCACTGTATTTGAAAATGTAGGAAACATCAAACATATTTAATAGCGGAATCAAAATTGCAATTCATCACAATTTTTTTAAGTTAACGCAAATTAATCATGTGTATTAGTTACAATTTTGACAGCCTTATTTAAAACCTTTATCCCCTTCACCTTTATCCCCATATTTTATCTGAACATACTAGCTGCTGAGAGGCTGTAGGCGAGATTCTTCTCTTGGCTACATAGGTGTAATTCCATTCCAGTCTGGGGAATTGAATCGATATAGTTGAAGGAAAACTTATAAAACCTAGTACTAGTATTTCAAATCCTTTTCACAGATGCATCTGTATCCGCTGTGGAAAAAACCAGGAAAATCTATTTGCATTTTCCTGTAATTGATGATCTGCTTGCATTGTCCCCACATTTATAATTGGGTCTCAGACTAAAGAAGAAACTAGCAATCTGATGCACTGCATGATAAAGGAAAGAAATAAAAATTGGCTTTATACATTTGCAGCTGTGGGACTAGCGTTTGGTCTAGGTTATGTGCTATGAAACTGAAACGCCATAGTGAGGGCCCTTGATTTTCATATTTTTTCCTGGGAATTTTTCAGGGTATATTACCACAAAATTAGTGCAAAAACTATATTTTTTTTCTGGGTAAATATCACACTTCACTCTGGACAGAAAAATATGGAAAAAAAGTATTTAGTGGATTAACACTTTGAATTTCATACATTCATGTGGTTTGCTGCAGAACTAGAACAGAACTCAAAATGCACTGCCACCTCTGGATACGTCTACACAGCAGTGTTATTTTGGAATAATTGACATTATTTCAAAATAACATAGACTGCATCTACACTACAAGCAGTTATTTCGACATAATGGTGAAATAATGCTGAGCTGGAGGATTTCTTACTCCAATTCCAGTAACTCTCATTTTATGAGGAGTAAGGGAAGTTGCAGGAAGAGGGCTCTTTCTCGGATTTTCTGCTGTGTAGATAGCATCAAAAGCCGAAATAAGCTTTTTTGACTTAAGCTACACAATTAACGTAGCTGAAGTTGCATAGCTTATTTCGGCTTTAGTCCTGCTGTGTAGAGTCTGAGTTTAAGAAAATAAAGTCTCTAATTCTGAAATAAATAGAAACTTTTTATTTGAATAAACAGTTTACTGTTGTAGATTTAGAACTAGTAGCCTATAAACATTTACATTTCATAATTGAGCCACACCATTTGCAGCACATACTCTCCTCACTTTGTCACAATGTATTTGCTCTGTTATGCTGCATATGATTTCTACTTTCCTGTGTAACCCTGTGTGCGTACCTCAGTTTCCCTGGGCACTGCATCAGTACCTAGGTGGCGATAGGAATTTTGCATGTGACTCTCACTGAGGGAGGCTGCGCCAACCCAGCACATATGGGTCCAGGCTTTATGTTACATGAGTCGGGGAGAGGGGTGCAATGAGGTGACACCTTTTGCCCCAGAAGCTGGACAAAGGAGGAGGAGGGGCTGCCTGCAGGGTATGAGTGTGAGAATTACTGTTAACTGGCTTAGGTTACAGAGATGGGGCCCAACTCCCTGGCCCTGGGCCCTCCTCTCCCCAACATGTATAGTACTGACTGCTTCTGGTTCCTTTGCTAACAAGCCTGTTCTATGGTGTATCCTTATGAACTAGTAAACCTCTTCTACCTACTGGCCAAGAGTTACATCTGTCTGTGGATGGGGTGCACGGCCCAGTGACACCCCACACCTGTGTGACAGCATATGTACAACTGCATTCTCTTTTCCTATTATTTTTAACTTTTGAATACTTTCTTGTGTTCTGTATTCTCAGACTAATTTTGTTTTCTTCCCATTTTTGTCTGTCAAACCTTTAAGCTTTTGCTAACAGCTTGAAATGTGTAGGTGGTGGGCGTGAGATTTGTCAGTACATTCAGAAGCGCACATACTTCAGAGCTTGTGTACATGCCTGTTTGTTTGTTGTGTGTATCTTTTAGACATAGCCTTTCTTCAACAGGGCAACTTTGCATATACACATAGATGAATGCATTATGATAATACACAGTTCCATGCAATGTATTTTCCTAACAAACAGTTATTTTTGTGTCTTTGATACAAAAGTAGGATGACAAACAGAAAAAACTGAGTAACTTTTTGTAACCCCAGACACTTTCAAGGAAAAATCAGTTTAAACTCAAAATTAAGGGTCTTATTCATAGTTTACCTGTTGAAAGTGGATTTATTTTCATATTTAGGAAGCAGTATTATCTAGTGGGTGGAGACTTGAGGTCTGAGTTTAACTCTTCCACTGACTTCGTGGTGTTTAAGTAATTGACTACCCTTTCTGCAATGGCCTTTCAATCTGGAAAAATATGACAGTAGCCCCATCTGTACAGTACTTTGAATAACTTTGAAAACCCTTGTCCAGTGCTCAGAAAAGAAGGCTAAGGTAGGAGGGTGCTAACATCTTCAAACATATTAAGGGCTGTTCTAAAAAGGATGGTGATCAATTGTTCTTTATATCCACTGACAGTAGGTCAAGAAGTAATTGCCTTCATCTGCAGCAAGGAAGATGTAGATGAGATGTTAGAACATTTTTCCTAACTATAAGAATAGTTAAGCACTTGCATGGACATACAAAGAAGCTTATCAGGATTCCATATTTTTTAGGTGAAGCAAAATGCAGGACTATGTAGCACTTTAAAGACTAACAAGATGGTTTATTAGATGATGAGCTTTCGTGGGCCAGACCCACTTCCTCAGATCAAATAGTGGAAGAAAATAGTCACAACCATATTAAAATTGTATCCTTTGGTATATATGGCTGTGACTATTTTCTTCCACTATTTGATCTGAGGAAGTGGGTCTGGCCCACGAAAGCTCATCACCTAATAAACCATCTTGTTAGTCTTTAAAGTGCTACATCGTCCTGCATTTTGCTTCAGCTACACCAGACTAACACGGCTACATTTCTATTCATATTTTTTAGGAATAGCATAGACAAGCACCTGTCAAAGATGGTTGTAGGTGTTCATGGCCCTGCCTCAACAGAAGGGGCTGAATGTGATAACACCTTGAGGTCCTTTCCAGTCCTGTGTTTCTATGCTGGAATTCCCCTTGGTATTCTTGTCACTGTGCAGATAACTCACATGCTGGTTCAATTTGAAAGAATGGATACTTTAATAGTACTTTCTATATATAGTCAGTGATAATACTTGTTAGTTCTTATCTCGGATTTCACATCCTTTACCAAAGCATGGTTATCCCAACTTTGCAGATGGAAAAACTGGAGTACAGAAGAGTTAGTGACTTGCTCAACATCAAACAGTGGCAGACTGCTATGTATATCTGCTATGTAATTTTAGACTATAAGATCTAGGAGGCAAAAATTATGTTTTATGTATATTAGTACAATATCCTTTATAGTGGGGCCCTGATCCTGACTGGGGGATGTTTGTTGCTACTGTAAGGTAAATACTTCTCCAAAATGTGTTTGTGCTCACATGCAACGTTCACATAGTTGTGTAGTAATACTTCTTAGTTTAGAAGTTCAGATCTAAATCTAGATTCAGACCCTCCAGTTTCAAAGGATTCAGACTTGTACGCTGCTTTGGGCCTATCTCTCTTTCCAGCCCATTTCATGCACCCAAGAAACTTGGAGAGGCTCTGGATAAACATCTGAACTTTATTATGATCAAACTGGAGCTAGATTTCTTAGTATGACCATTTGTGTTGACAAGGTTTACAGCTAGTTTACTGTTAGCAGTGATAAGACAAGCGTGTGAACTGTTGTTTCACACAGTTAAAAGAACCTTAAGGAAATAGAATGCTACTTGCGCAAGGGGATTTTGGTGAGGCAGTACCAGTCATTCATTAACAGAAACTCAGTGATGTGAGCGCTGGAACAATTCCATAGTCAACTGCAAAGTCAAACAACTTTATTAATGTATGCCTTTATTGTAAATAAGACTGCAGAACTTTATTTTCCTGTTGGCTTGTGACAGCTGTGAGGATAAATCTTCACTTACCCTTGTCAAATAATTCGCGGTACTGTATCTTGAATAAGAACTGAGCTATTGAAGAAAAGAGCTGTGAAAACAAGTTGTGTTTTCCATCAGGATTTTGAGCATAATGAAAACAATGAACAGAATTAGCTTTCAGAGCTTCACCTTTTCAGATGAAAGCATGCCCCTAGCTGTTTGATGTGGCAGGCTTCCTAGGAGGTTGAGCAGATTTCAGATGGGAGTTCTGCCTATGAGTTACTATCGGTCAAAGCAATGGCAGCTGTACCTCTGCACTCACTCATGGTGTTTTCTGTGGTGGGGCCATTTAGTATGATAAAATATTTTTTTATGGAACCAACTTCTGTTGATGAGAGACAAACTTTTTCTCTTTCACTGCCAGAAGCTGGGCCCACTTTGCATGTCTTCTGTACAGCAGTCCTTGTTTTGGGGAGAAAAAGGCGGGTGATAGAGATCCATGAAAATCTAATGGTCTGTCTCAGAGCCCAAAGAAACGAGTGGAGGGAAACAGGTATATACTGGATAAGGTCACAATGGCCAAATTGTCCTAAGGGCTCTCACCCAAGCTTGTACCCAACATGTGAACTCTTCTGAAAATCTGGCTGCTTAGATGGGAGCAGTGTTCTTAAAATGTGTCCATAAATGTTTCACATCAAAGATGGGGTATATATGTGCCACTTCTCTTTTTTTTTTCTCTTGGTATGGCTTATGTTCTCTTTTGCTAACTGTGTGCTACTACAGTGTTTACCTTGCTTTTATGCCTTCGGGATAGCCAAACCCACAAATGAGAGAGAGCAGTGATCCTGCCCACATCTTCCCTTCCCCACATGCTGCAAGAGCTCTGATGCTCATCAAGGGTAGAATTAGGGTTAGGGTTAGGATTGAGGTGAGCAGCAGCTGTTTGATGTGGCAGGCTTCCTAGGAGATTGAGCATATTTCTGATCAGAAATGTGCCTATGAGTTACTACTAGTTAAAACAGTGGTAGCTGCACAGTCCCTCATTGTGATTTTTTTTTTGTGGTGGTCCCATTTAGTATCATGGAACTGAATTTCCAAAGGGAAGTAGAGCCTGAGAAAAGGGAGCAATAAATAATGCTGAGGCTCCGGGCCACCATCAATATGTTTCTCTCGTCCTGGTAGGTGGCTGGAGATTCATATGAACGTTGGAATATCTGCTATGTAAGGTACTGGAAGAGTTTCAGATTCCAAGGACCTAAGCCTAGTCTCCCACTTGAGAGGCTCACTGACTGTTTCAAGCTTCCTCCCACGGTATTTCCTAGAGCCTTTATAAGGAAAAATGGATCGTGATAGCATGAGGACCAGAATTACATCTGAATATGGATCAATATCCAGTAAGTTTACACCAAGACTTTTTTTATTATAAAATTACTGGTTAATTTCTAGTAGGCTTTCTTCTGTGAATCAGGAGAAATAAATCCAGATGTGATGGAGAATTTAATTCAGGGCTATGAAGATGTGAATGCACAGAGTGCACATTAAAAAAAGAACCCCACCTGTCTTGGAAGACTAAACTCATACTACAGAAGACATATCAAAGTTATGTTTGCTTCATTACAAGGAGAATCACTTCAAATGTATATATAGGAAATACTATTTTGAATGAATACTTGATGCTATCACTCAGTGAAAAAGCTAGCTAGTGGCACATTAATGAAACCCCTATAATCACTAAAGTTTGAAGAACTTGTTCCTGTCTCTGAATTGCACACATCTGTCCTATGTTTCAACTAACTTAATTTCCAAACAGTCAAGCTTAGTCTAGCTGAATCTATACAGGTTCCACACCTCATCCCTTTCAGATTTTGGAAGACATCTCAAATTTTTAAACCTTGGGTTGAGTGCTGTAACTCTCTTTAGACCTCTCACATTGCTACCTTTTTTGTGTTTGGTCAAATCTTCAGTGAAATAGTTCTTAAAACAAACAACAAGTGCTGGGTCATCATCTGAAACTGCTATAATATGAAAAATATGGCAGGTTTGTATAATTTTTGGTGGTGCCCAGAATGGGTCTAGTCCCACCCCACCGCCCACCTGCCCTGTAAGCTGATATATATTTTATTAAATAATGTAAAAATGGACTGGAAACCATAAGTGTTTACCAGTTTCCCTTTATTGCCCCTCTCTGCTGCCATGTCTCCTCCCCTTGCTTCATCAGCTCCCCTGGTGCTTGCTGCCCCCCAGCCCCTCACCCTCCTCTTCTGTCCTGACTCGGACTCCTGCCCTTCAGGAGGAGTCTCAGCCCTCCTGAGACCTGCCCCTCTCCACCAGCCCTTCTCTCCCCACTGTGCCCACTCCTCCAGTAGCCCCACTCTGATCATTTGAGCTATCCCTCCTCATCCCCTCTCCTAAAACACACCTGCCCTGCCTCTCCCTACTGGTGCTGGTCCCTCCCCTTCAGGTGTGTGCCCTGCTTCACCCCCAGAATCCCTTGGCACCTGGACCTTCCCTTACCCCTGAACTCTCCTGGTGCCCCCTCTTCCCTCAGTGTCCCTGTTCCCTTTGTCCTCTTTTTCCCTGATGCCCACCCCCTCACCATGCTCTGCCCCCCATTCTCTCATACCCCTGTGCCCTCTCAGATGACTTGCTCAATCTCCACCTTCCTCATGCCCACCCCTTCTTTCAAACCTTCTCCCAGCACCTCTCCCTCCTGCCTTAGTCCCCAGTGCCCTTACCCTCTCCTCTCCCAGCATCACCCTGTCCCCCCTCCTGCCCTTTTCCTCAGTCTCCACTTGGCCGCCTGGCATTTGTCTCTACTCAACTCTGTCCCTTGGTACCTTCCCCTTTCTTCTCCTGCCCTGCCCTCAGCACAAGCCCCTTCCTCTCCCACCCTTCCCCCTATTTTTCCCCCTCCCCAGCCCCCCTTACTCCTCCCCACCTTCTTTCTTCTAGTTTGCAGTGCTGGAGTCTGTGATTGGGCCTCAGCTGCTTCTGGGGCTCCAGACCACTTGCTGGGCCTGGAGCTAGGCCACACGGTTTTAAAGTCCTGGGCCATGACATCATGCCTGGGCTTCTCCCATCTCAGCACGCTGCCATGTGCAGTTTTCATTCCGGCAGGGATGCTCCAGGGCTGGTGGGGATGCACTGGGGCCCGGGGGGAGGACCTGCGGGGGGGGGGGGGGGAGGGAGCTGCAGGTGGGGGCCAGGGCCTGCTCCAGGCAGGGCTGGGGGAGACCCAGTTCCAAATATTGGTGGAGCAGGGCCCCCAGCTCTGAATATTGCTGGAGCATGGGCACCATGAGCCCATATAACTCGCCGCCTATGAATATGGCCGAATGTGGGTAAAACAGCAGGAGACATTCAATTCTCCCCCAAGGATTTTATTCACAAATGTAATTGACACTTTTTTAATGAGTGTCATCAGCATGGAAGCATATCCTCTGGAATGGCAGCCAAAGCATGAAGAGGAATATGAATGTTTAGTGCATCTGGCATGTAGATATCTTAAAGTGAAGGCTACAAGAGTGCTATGTGAATACCTGTTCTTACTTCAAGGTGACATTGTAAATAAGAAGTGGGCAGCAGTATCTCCTGTAAATGTAAACTAACTTGCTTCTCTTAGCAAGAAGTAGGACTGAATAGACTTGGGGACATTGTTTTGTTTAAGTGCAATTATGTAATACAAAATCTACATTTGTAAGCTGAAATCTCTTTATTATGAAGGTGCACTCCAGAACTTGTATGAGGTAAATTGAAATATATGTTATCATTTTTACAGTACAAATATTTAATATAAATGAGCACTGTACACTTCACATTCTGTATTGTAATTGAAATAAATACATTTGAAAATATATACAAATATCCAGAATATTTCATAAATTTCAATTGGTATTGTTTACCAGTGCAATTAAAACTGCAGTTTATCATTAATTTTTTTGAGGTAATTGTACAAATTAAATGTGATTAAATAACAGCCCTACTTTTAACACTTCATGGAATAAAATCATGCAGAGCTGGAAAAGTCTCTTAAGTGTGTTTACAAAACAAAACAAAAACCAAACTTCAAGAATTACTTTAGAAGAAGCTCATAATCCAATGCTGATTAGATTTCAAAAAACGTATCTTTCATAGTTTATGCTGCTCCTAGAGAAATTGGCCAACTC
This sequence comes from Pelodiscus sinensis, assembly GCF_052426305.1. NCBI lineage: Eukaryota > Metazoa > Chordata > Testudines > Trionychidae > Pelodiscus > Pelodiscus sinensis. The sequence goes on along the minus strand of NC_143053.1, from coordinate 55,345,064 downwards.
CTCTAGCGAAAGTCGCTAAAAGTTTTAAATAAGCAGTTAGTTAAATATGGAACATATACTAGTCCCAATCCTGCATTCTCTGTTCACTTTCTCTGAAATAATTGACTCTTGTGCTTTAATTCCTTACTTACCTTTGGTTTGTGTGGAATATCACACTGGATATGGTAAGGAATATGAATTGAGAGAGCCAGAGGTTCTGAACATAAGATGAGAGACAGACTTATCCTTCTTTGTAGACTAGACTAATTTTGATGTAATAGAAAGCAGGGAGAATTCTAGACATCTGAGTGGTGAGCAAGCTCAATTTTCTAATTTTGAACCTTATCAGACTTGTGAAAGGACATGGCCAGTTCTGGAAAGGGTCCAGCTACTTTGCAGTGGGGTCTCAGTACCTTGCAGGGTCACATCTTGTGAATGAATTTGAAGCCAGCACAGACTTTGTGGGTAGGGAAAAGAATTAAGGCAGCAAAATGTATTACTACAGTAAGGGTGGATCTTTACAAAGCAGCCTAGGAGAAGCCTGAGGGAGCTAATGTGAATGATTATTGATTCCAGGGAAAGGATATCTCAAGGGCAGGGATTGTCATGTGGGAGCTGCAGTGAGGTAACAGTGCACTCCCTCTCTCACTGGCAAATGTGTCATTGCTGTAAAGTGAATGGTATGCTTTACTAGACTCTTGCAACTTGATATTATTGGCTACTATGTTATTCCCTCTGGCCCCTAAGTCAGCCTTAGTCAACAGCTTCCTTACCAGAATAAATAGTGGTGCTATGTTAATGCCCTTGGAAGCCCCCTACCTTTCTCTCTCAAGTTTCCACAGTGCTGACCTTCAAGATTTAAAAAATTAGGAGTGCCCCCAGAACCATGAGATTTATAAAAACATCAAGTTACATTTTTCAGTCTGTCTCTGGACTTTGCTCTACTCTGCTGCTAAGGTGTTTGTGATCACTTCGGGTTGAAAAAAACTCCTTTAATGCACACAAACGTATGCCTTGCCCTGGGTATGACTACCCTTGCCATCCCCTCACCCCTGCAATGTGGGAACTGCCATCCATTATCTATTACTGTCTTGACTGCTTCCTCTCCTAGTGTATTGCTTTTGATTTAAAGAAAGGCTATATAGTGAATAGATTGTGAACCTGTGCCCTAATTAATGCGTCATGATTTGCACTACACATTGCACTGATAGTACTTTTTAGGGGTTGGTAAATCTATTAAAGGATGTTATACTAATTCTTGCTTTCTGAATCTAGCTGAACAGAGGGCAGAGAAATATATCAAAACAGAGTGTGACAGACAAAAATGAGTATTATACATTGAATGCAACACAGACACATTTCTTTCATTATCTATGAGTAAATTTCATGTTTATGTAGTACTGCTATAAAAGAGAATACCTCTTTACAGTAAGTAGGAGAGAACTAATTTTGTCAGTTTATGGGCAGATACCAGTAACCAATATCTTTGGGGCGTTCTTCCTTTATGACTTATTTTTTTAAAAGTGTTGAAATAACTTGTAATACTTAAAAATGACTGTAGTGACTAATGTAAGTTTTTGCACAGAAACACAATCACATGTAAGTGCTGATGTTGCAATAAATATAATATGGGATTGTTTAGCCTTTTGCAAGGAGTTGTTTTCTGCATGAGACTGGGTAGCATTTCCGTTTCCCCGTTTCCTGCTGCTCCTGAATTCCCTCCCTCTACTATCCTCCTCTGCATCTCCTAAATCAGCCTCCTGCTCCCCATCTCCTCATTCACCTTTCCCAGTATCTCTGCTGCTTATCACAGCCCCTGTGACCTTTCCAACCCCCTAAACCACAGAGTGGTTTTGCCTGTGGTCATGGCTTCAGTCTCACTGAAAACAGTGTGAGGTGGCAGCCAAGTTTAAGAACTGCTACCTCCTTTTCGCGGCCTTTGTTTCCCCCACTAGCCATCTTTCTGGCTCTAGCTTTGTAAACAGTGATAGGAAATGGCGGTCATTTTGAATCAGGGAAAATCTGTGAATTGGCAGCCTTTTGTCATGCTTTTTATGACACAAGTGGAGAAAATACCTCTAGCTATTTTGAATTGTGATTAAAATCATGAGAGTTGGCAATTTTCTTCCCCCTGAAAATGCATGCTCACAGAAACAACCAGACACATCTTCCTGCACTCAGTTCAGTTTATTTTAAATCAGTTCAGTGGTATGTTATTTGAATCAAAATCATACAAATGTTCCCACAGTGAGAGAGACCTAGCACATTCAGGTCTCTTGCAGAAGTAGTTACAGTGTTGTGCAGTATCAGTGAGGCACAAGTTACCTTTGTTACCTTTCACTTTGTTGCATTTGCAAGCCTTCTTGAGGAATCCAGTTATTGCATTAGCAAGAATATATGATGTTCGAAACCACAGTAAGTCAGATGAGTAAACCTTGTTTCTGCCAATGGTCCGTGTTTACGTTGTAGGTTTGCACTGGTATACTGAGTGTCAGCTTAGGCCATTTTTGAAGCATGTTAATTCTATTCTTGTACTCTGTCAGCAAGATTGAAGAGCAGTGGCGCATGATACAACGAGACCTTACTAAATTGTCTACATTCCATACCAAGAATCTTAGAAGAATAATCAGGATATTTTGGCCAAATAAAATTTCCAACGAAGATCTACTGTCTCAGTGTAAACAAGAAGACATGGCCACTATAATTATGAAAAGACGCTGGCGATGGATAGGTCATGTGTTACGAAGAGAGGACGGATCTATTACGAAAATTGCACTCCACTGGAAACCAGATGGGAAGAGAAAGAGAGGAAGACCAAAAACAACCTGGCGCCGAACGGTAGAACAAGAATTAAAAGACCATCATCACACTTGGGAAACAATAGGCGCTTTGGCCTGTGACCGACAGAAGTGGAAGGACTTTGTTGCTGCCCTATGCGCCATTGGCATAACGGGCAGTAAGTAAGTAAGTACTCTGTCAGCAAAAGAAGATGGTCCAGTGATCAAAGCACTTCCCTAGGACTTCCAAGATCTTGTTTGTAGTCTTTGCTCCACCACAAACTTCCCATGTGACAGGGAAATCATTTAGGGTATGTCTACACTACAAAGTTAATTCGAACTAACGGACGTTAGTTCGAATTAACTTTGATAGGCGCTACACTAGCGCTCCGCTAGTTCGAACTTAATTCGAACTAGCGGAGCGCTTAGTTCGAATTAGGAAAACCTCATTTTACGAGGATTAAGCCTAGTTCGAACTTACTAGTTCGAATTAAGGGGTGTGTAGCCCCTTAATTCGAACTAGTGGGAGGCTAGCCCTCCCCAGGTTTCCCTGGTGGCCACTCTGGCCAACACCAGGGAAACTCGTCTGCCCCCCTCCCAGCCCCGGATCCCTTAAAGGGGCACGGGCTGGCTACGGTGCCCATGCCAGGTGCAAGCCTGCCAGCACCTAGCCAGCAGACCCTGCACCTGGCACGATCGAGCCACCCACCCGATGCCCCCCAGCCCTCCCCCTCTTCCCGGGACCTGGCTGGCGGCTTCCGGGAGCTTGCCCGGGACCGCAAGAGGCGGGCACCCACCTGGGCTAGTGCAGACATCATGGACCTCGTCCACGATTTCCGCACTAGGCACAGAAAAGTGGCCGGCTAGGGCAGAAGAGCTGCCAGCCTGGCCACCCAGGAGCAGGTGTGCAAGAGAATCAAGGGGGTCCACTGAGACACCCGACCCTGAGCCCTGAGCTTACAATGGCCGTCCTGGGTCAGACCAAAAGTCCATCTAGCCCAGTAGCCTGTCTGCCGACAGCGGCCAACACTAGGGACCCGGAGGGGATGGACCGAAGACAGTGACCAAGCCATTTGTCTCGTGCCATCCCTCTCCAGCCTTCCACAAACCTTGGGCAGGGACACCACTCCTACCCCCTGGCTAATAGCACTCCATGGACCCAACCTCCATGACTTGATTTCACTTCCCTTTAAACTCTGTTCTAGTTGTAGCCTTCACAGCCTCCTGCAGCAAGGAGTTCCACAGGTTAACTCTTTGCTTTGTGAAGAACAACTTTCTGTTACTAGTTTGAAGCCTACTACCCATTCCTTTCCTTTGGTGTCCTCTAGTCCTTCTTTATGGGAACTAATGAAGACCTTTTCTTGATGCACCCTCTCCATCCAACTCCTGCTTTTAGAGACCTCTATCCTGTCCCCCCTCCGTCTCCTCTTTTCTAAGCTGAAAAGTCCCAGTCTCTTTAGCCTCTCTTCATATGGGACCTGTTCCCAACCCCTGATCGAACAGGTAATGATCAAGTGATCGCTCTCCTGCCATCCATCTCCACCCTCTGACAAACAAAGGCTAGGGACACCATTCCTTACCCATTCTGGTTAATGGCCATTAATTGACTAAACTCCATGAATTTATCTAGTTCTCTTTTAAACCCTGTTATAGTCCTAGCCTTCACAGCCTCCTCAGGCAAGGAGTTCCACAGATTGACTATGTGCTGTGTGAAGAAAAACTTCCTTTTATTTGTTTTAAACCTGCTGCCCATTAGTTTCATTTGGTGGCCCCTAGTTCTTATATTATGGGAACAAGTAAATAACGTTTCCTTATTCACTTTCTCCACACCACTTATGATTTTATAGACATCTATCTTATCCCCCCTTAGTATTATTGTGTTGTTTATTATTGTGTTAATACAAAAAATAGGGCCTACGAGCTCCACTCATGGACAAGGTATGTGTTGTTCAAACACAGAACAAGACAGTCCTTGCCCCAGAGAGTTTACAGTTCAAGTATGACATGAGATAATGGATAGATTGACAGGGCCTAAAAATGAGACAATATTGGTGACCATAATGGGCATTGGCCTCAGCACATTATCTCTGTTTCTTAGCTGTGCTGCACATGATCTCTCTCCCCCCGGCTGTTATTGAATAATGGGGAGATTTGAATGACCTTTCTTTGCGGAGCTGTAGTGAACAGAGGTGGCTGCTCACTGACTCGGGAAGGGGCGGGGGTCTGATCTGATAACACTTAGGCTACGTCTACACTGCAGGCTTCTTGTGCAAGAACTGTTTCGCACGTCCACACTGCCATGTGCTTTTGTGCAAGAGATGTGCTTTTGCTAAGAACATCCCTGGCAATGTGGACGCTCTCTTGCGCAAAAAAGCTCTGATGGCCATTTTAACCATAGGGCTTTCTTGCGCAATAAATTCATGTTGCCTGTCTACACTGCCCTCTTGTGGAAGAGCTCTTGTGTAAGAGGGCTTAATCTTCATGGGGAGAGGAATAATTCTTCTGGAAAAAGCTGTTTTCTAACGCTGTACTGTAAATGTACTTGTGCAAGAACGTGCGTGCAGTGTAGACGCTCTGCAAGTTTTTGCGCAAGAACAGATGTTCTTGTGCAAAAAGCCTACAGTGTAGACATAGCCTTGAAGTTTAGAGTGTGTCAGTGAGTTGCGGGCTGGATCCCTGCTGACCCCAGTGGCAGCCAAAGCTGCCTTGCCAGGGCCCTGGGCCAGGATGCAGTGCAGTAGGGAGGACATACGTCCCCCCCCATCACCTTACGAACTGAGTGTCAGTCTCCCTCTCCCCCCCTCTTGCCTGTGGAACTACTTTTGTTTTGCTGCCCTGCCCTGAACCAGGGCCTGGGCTATACTAACTGTAGAACTGCATTTGTGTTGCTGCCCTGCCCTGAACTAAGGCCTGGGCCTTCCGAATTCACGAACTTCTATTTATTTGTCTTTATTTGCTTGGCCTGCCCTGTACTCAAGGCCCAGGGTTTGAAGGGAACTGTTGGACATCGATTTACAGGCCTGAGCACAGGTCAGGACCCAGGACTCAAGCCAGCCGACTTACAGGGACCCAGGATTCGAGCCAGCTGGCTTACATGAACCAACTTTATCTTTCTTGGTTATACATCTCACTTGATTAGAAAGGTGCTGTCATTTCATTAGAGAGGTTAATGCAGTGTCCTATTTCATATTTTTTACCTTCATTAAATATAGAAACAAAGGAAGTATTATAGGATTGACAAGACAGAAATAGCAAACAGGGCAAAATTAATCAGATTAACTTAGGCCACTATACTTATGTAACCCTTCTGCTGGTGCCAGTCGGCACCCAGAAGGGCCAGGTTCAATGTCTAGGGGGGTCGCTTCAACAAGGTGACTAAAACTGGCATGAGCCCCCACTGGGTGCCTTTAGAGGCAATTCTTCCCTTTTCGCAAGCACTGAGTCGGAGATAGAAACAGTCTGTTTAATTACAGTAGGCAAGCATCAACCCACAGAACCACACAAAACCAGTAAAAACCTATAACACAAACAACCTGTGAGCAAGGTACCATCCCCATGGTCTGCAGGGTGAAGTCTTTTGCCTAGAGGTCTTTAGTCCAACCCCGCTTCAAACGCTCCACTTACATCGCTGTCCAGTCAGTGCAGACCCAGACATAGACTGTGATATGATGCCATCTATGTGCTGCCCCTGTTGGCCAGTTGCTCCCACCGGCTGGCCACCTGCCTCTGCTCCTACCGGCTGCCCGCTAGTTGTTCCCGCCAGCCACTCTGCTGGCTGCCTGCCGCTGCTCCTACCCTCCGGTCGCTCCCATCAGCAGTCCTGCTGGCCGCAATGGGTCTGGCTCCAGGCCAAACCAGTGACTTCAGCTCTTAGGATATGTCTACACTACCACCCTAGTTCGAACTAGGGTGGTTAATGTAGGCAACCGAAGTTGCAAATGGAGCCCGGGATTTAAATTTCCCGGGCTTCATTTGCATCTTGCCAGGCGCCGCCATTTTTAAATCCCCGCTAGTTTGGACTCCATGCCCGCGGCTACACGCGGCACGGAGTAGGTAGTTCGGATTAGGCTTCCTATTCTGAACTACTGTTACTCCTCGTGGTATTATCCTTTAACCTATTCCAAACTACAGGTACACCTAATCCAAACTACCTACTCCATGCCGCGTGTAGCCGCGGGCACGGAGTCCGAACTAGCGGGGATTTAAAAATGGCGGCGCCCGGCAAGATGCAAATGAAGCCTGGGAAATTTAAATCCCGGGCTTCATTTGCAACTTCGGTTGCCTACATTAACCACCCTAGTTTGAACTAGGGTGGTAGTGTAGACATACCGTCAGTGATTTCAACTCTTTAGCCACCACCTAGATATAACAAAAAGACTCCTAATGGAGTCTGCTTTAGGTCTATCCTTAGACTGGGATTTGGGGAGGAAGAGGCAGCTGGTTGAACCAGTCTTACAGCTCATACCTGGCAGGCATGAAGCAGGCTGGCTCAAGCCCTTTCTCCCCAAATTAGTTCATTTAACTCTGGAAGGGGGAGGCTTGTTTATCTGAGACCTCTTACAATGATGGTGTGTCTCCTGCAAGCACTGGTGTCATATTTTACACTTCCCATATTTAGGGGTAGCATGGTTTGTGACCCCACAACAGCCCAAATTAGTTACAATACACAACTTTCCATTCTAACAACCGATCCTCCATCAGCCCTGGCTGAATTAGATTTACATAATCACACCTTGGATTCCTTCCCCATCCCGGCATGAGCTGTATTTACATATCAAGAGTTAATTATCTTGCAGGGCTAAACAATTTGAGTGAGCATACCCCACCCCTAGGGCTGCTCTCTCCTTTTAGCTGGCTGATTGCAAGCAGTAGTTCAGACCCTGCTTACACTTACATCCACTGTGTGACACAGAGAAGAGCAAAAGTGCATTAATCATGTGTCTATCATGCTTGAGAGACTACACTGGTGAGAGATGTGGCTCACAGGCATGTTCCTGCCCTGGAAATGAACACAATTATATATGCTCTTGGGGTTGACAGAGGTGTTGCAGTCAAAATCAGATGCATATCTTGCAGCTCAGAAGTTACTTCATTTTTCCTTCTCTGTATAAGATTTGGCTCATTATGTGGTAAAGAACACAAAAAGCCTGCATCTTGTGTGTATATCTGTCACGTTACTGGATTTTAAGGGAAGCAGCCAGATCACTGCTGCACACACAGATGGATGTTTGCCCTAAAGTATATATAAAGGGGGCCATGTGAGGTGTCACATGAAAGCTTCTGTTCAACTGATACCCATGTAGCGTTACAATATCTGTATGTAGAGTTAGAAACATGTACTCTGTATGGATGCTGGAAAGTTCTCTGTCTGTGGCTGAGCAAAGGGGAAAGGAAAGCTCAGCCAATTGCTATGCTAATTAGCAAGGAGACAATGAATCTCTAGGTGCCAATACACATCTCAGGAATGCTACCAGCATGGAACACAGGGATAGGCCGCTGACCAGGTGACCTGCTGCAGCCAAGAAGATGCCAGGAGAGGTATTTAAGTGCCATGTGGCACCCTCCATCTTGGTCTTCAGCTCAGCTCTTGATCCCAGGGGCAGCCTTGCAGGGAACCACGAACTGGAAAGAACTGTGGACCCATCCTGACGTAGGATGTATACCAAAGACTTTTAAGCCAGCAGTTATAACATCTTTGCTAAGAGCCTGCATTGAGAACTGTGTGATGCGATGCATGTAATGTATTATCCTTTAACAACCTTACTCTCATGCTTTTCTTTCTTTTAGCAATAAATCTTTAGATTTTAGATTCTAAAGGATTGGCTCAGCGTGATCTTGTGGGTAAGATCCAGAGTGTAAATTGACCTGGGAACTGTGGCTGGTTTCTTGGGACTGGAAGAACCTGTTCAGGGTAGGTGAGATTGGGTTCTAAAACCCCTCTCCTGTGTGATTGGGGCACAGAAAGAGCTGCGGTGTTTGATGGGTTTTGCTCGCGAGGCTTCTGGCTGGCCAGATTGGCAGCTGAAGTGCTCTGTGTGACTGGTTTGTGGCCTATTTGGGAAAGGCCTCCCATCAGGGGTTGTAAGGAGCCCCGAGTTTGAGCAATTCACCCTGAGCAGAAGCCCTCAGTTGTGCCCAGACCCGGCCTGGTCCGTCACAATGTCGATTCATCTGTTCCTCATTGTGAGTCTTATAAGTCAGTATCACACATTTTGGGTATGTCTAAATTTGAATCTTTATTGGTGCTTTAGTACTTGTTAACTAACAGAATTTACTGTTATCATATAGAAATGACACGTTCGTTTCTAGCCAAGTTTAACCCAACTTTACCTTTACAAATATTTGTTCCTAATCATGTTTATCTGGTCTATATGGTAACTGACAGTTGTATTACTTAATGTGTTACCTGACACCTGCTAAATTATGAGTAAACATTAGTATGGACATATCCTTTGTGATCCTGGATGAAGGGATTTATATTCATGAAAATAATACATACTTAAAGTATAAGACAAGAATTTCCCCTACAATAAAATGTGCTATAAATAAATGTCATTTATATAAAGACTTTTTTTACAGTACTGAAAGAGAAGATGCATATTTTCTGGTGTTTCTGGCAAGAGTAAGTCTGAGGTCTGACACTGGGTTCTCAAATGACATGCTACACAGGTATCTATCAAGCACAAGCAGTTTATTTTCTGACAGCTATCAGCTGTGTTCCTTAACTAAAAGAACAACATGATAGGAAAAGCAGCATTTCTTACATCCCTTCTGCTAGCTGGGGAACCATTTCGGCTGCAGATGAAGTGGGAGACTGTCTCAGCTTCCAAGACATTGGTACCCAAAGCCCATCGTTGAGGTCCAAATTGCTGTACTCTGGTGCAGCTTTAATTACTGTGTCTCTACCTTATTTGTGGTAATTTGAAAATTTCCGGGGGTTCCTCATTGCTTGTTACAGTATGATTCAGTTGTACTGCTTGTCCTTTGACTTTGTTTACATGATCAGTACATTTAGGTAAACAAGATTGTTATTTTCCCGCCCTTATCTACAATTCGTTCTTGCTACAATGGCGTATATTCCTCGAGGCTTGCTTCTGGCTCATCAGTAGTATGGGAGGAGGGAGAAATGGAAAAGCAGGGGGAATGTAGGCCTCACTACCCTTATACTTCACATGTACAGAGTTCTTCCGCAATTGACCCTTAAAATGTCTTAGGAAAGAGATTTTAAAAATCATAATCAAAGTATGTTGCTGGTACACATTGTCCTGTATTTATATATAAAGAAGTTTATTCTATTTGTAATTACAGTTTCATTTCTCATCAGTAAAAAAAAGTTATTAAAAAAACCAAAATTTGATTAGACTGGCTATTTAACAATTTTTTTCTTTTCATAATGACCATTTAATTCCTGGTTTTTTTTTTTTTAAATTAGATAGCTGTGTCCAGGATTTGGGGGTTGCAACAACATTGGGAAACTCTAGAAGTGTCATAAAAGTCAAGTTTACTGAAAAACCTACTGAATATGATTCTGTCTGTCATTCATTTGTCATTTCATTTACTGGCTGCAAATAGAGATGAAAGGGAAAACTGTAATTTTCTTAGCCCAGCAACTGTTCCCAAATAAAGGAAACTGCAAGCTGCATATTCATAGGCAGTTTGTTATGACTAATACAAACTGATAGTCCTTGCAATGTGATGTTGAAAGCCCAGAGGCTTGTTGAGTCCTGTTGTTTCAAGTGTGTGTGTGTAAGGCAACACGAATCATGAAAGTCTGTTAATATCCTTTCCACTGGAGAGAAAATGCGTGTGGAAAAATTCTTTAACATTGCTTGTGTATTTAGGACATACAATTCAGGGCTGAAAATAATCTCCTTTTTCTTTTGTTGAATGTGGTTATTTTTAAAAGTAACCAATGAAATCCACAGTGGAACCAAAAAATTGCACCAGAGTTATTGTAGTAAATGATCATTCTAGTACCTAAAAAGGAATCAGAAATAAAAGTGAACTCCTATATTTTGTGGCTGTACCACATCTTTTTAATTGTGGCATGTGTCAAGCACCTGGAAATGAAGACACTACTGACCTATCTATTCCATTCTCCTTATTCTTCCTTTGCCTTGTCTCTGATTTTCATTACAAAATTATATTTTACCTTCCCTGATGTTCTGCTTCACAAGAAGCCAATAAAGTGACAAACAATCTAACAGTAAATGTATTTCCCCTTTAGGAGTTAATGTCCTTCTCATTAGAATCTGCCCTCAATTTTAATGCCTTTATTCTAGTGTTTTGAGCCCTGTTCTGAGATCCATGTCAAAGGATAGAGAAATGAGTCTGTAGAACAAACAGTCCTCAATTGGTAACTGTGATTACACAGTCTTTGAGGGGTGGGGGGAAAGCCTTTTGCACTATCACTATTCAGAACATGTAATTGACAGCAGGAGGGGTGGCAGGAAACAGTTGTGGTGCTGCTGCAGAATAAAAAACAATAAAAGTTTTATATGTCCACAGAAGTGATCGGGCTTCCATTTTAGATGGTAAACAGTGTTAGTAAATCTTTTCTATGAATGATGCGGTTGTTGCTGCAAAGCAGCCAGAAAATCTACTATCTTCCTAGAGGGCCAGTATGACCTCAGAAATCCTCTGACAGTGAAATATTTTGACTGCAACATGAGGCTCAATTTTTATTAGCCTAAAAATACTCTTACTTGAAAATGTGTGTATAAGATTTGGGAAGATGAGGCCAAAAAGAGAAGGGCTTAGGCCCAAGGCTCCTAAGGGGGTTTAGAAAAATGTTTATTAATGGGGACAGTCAATAAAAAGAACTTTTTTTATAAAGAGGCTTTCAGTGGGATGGGGAGATGGTAGGCACCTTTTGATACCTCATGTTTGTGCAAGGGTGATTAGAGCTATATTACTGTAACAGAAGTGGCAATAAGTATGAAGATGACACTAGCAAGGGGGGGGGGATTATGCAGAAAGATCATAATAAAAGACCCTCTTACTAACCAAGAGCTCAGAACTAGAGCTATAGATGAGTTCTTGTGAAAGAAGGAAAATTCCTTGGTTCAAGTGGCTTTTCTTTATGTAATGAAGATCATCTGTACAAGGAAAAAAAGGCAACATCCTTTGGCCTTTCACCAAAGACAAAATATGTTGTGTGTAGGCAGACGTGTGACTTGCAGATGGTGGGATCTAAACAGTGACAGAGTAGTATATGGATAGCAGTGCCAGAGATGTACACTTGCATCTGGAACATGAATTCTGAGTGTTGTGTTGCTGGTACTCTGGAAGGGGAATTATTTGTGGGTAACTGTGCTGTTGCTATAGCTATCTTTGTTCAAGTACCTAAGCAACTGTGAATAAACCAGGCTAGAAATTTTATGACGTGGAGCTAAATTAGGCTCCTGAATCTGTATTTGGCATCTCAATTTATTTTGGATTTAAATAAAAATGAGATGCCAATACCAAAAATTCTAGCTGAGAGAAATTAATTATACTTACAATCAGAATGACTACTCAGCAGTAAGAGAGTCAGATACAAACAATTATTTGATTCAGCCAGCTAAAGCAGTAGCAAAACAGACCCTTTGATATCTCTAGGCCATACTCCCAACCTTTTTCAGAAACCCCTCACAAAACTATGTAAACTGTCTGATTTTTTTCAGAAGAACTGAGCACCACATATTTTGATAAAATCAATGGAATATAAAGGTACTTCAACAACTTTGAAAATTAAGTGTTCTCTCTACACATTTTTTAAAAAATAGTGTGTGTGTTATAAGATCAGGGAAGATGAGGGCAAATAGCTTATTTCCCCTTGTTTCCATTGGGCTGTGTCTACACTACATGCCTCTGTCGGCAGAGGCATGTAGATTAGGGTTGTAGGCAAAGGTAAATGAAGCCGCGATTTAAATGATCGCGGCTTCATTTACATTTACATGGCTGCCGCGCTGAGCCGACAAACAGCTGATCAGCTGTTTGTCGGCTCGCCGCTGGTCTGGACGTTCTCCCTGTCGACATCAAAGCCCTTTGTCGGCAGCCCCGTTATTCCTCGTGGAATGAGGTTTACCGGGGCTGCCGACAAAGGGCTTTGATGTCGACAGGGGGAACATCCAGACTAGCGGCAAGCCGACAAACAGCTGATCAGCTGTTTGTCGGCTCAGCGCGGCAGCCATGTAAATGTAAATGAAGCCATGATCATTTAAATTGCGGCTTCATTTACCTTTGCTGAATAAACAAATCTACATGCCTCTGCCAACAGAGGCATGTAGTGTAGACGTACCCTTGTTGTCCAGCAGATCTTTTAGTTTGGATGATGTGAGGAACCCTGAATCAGACCTATCTTGATCTGAGTCAGGGGACAAGTTGATGATTGAGGCATGTTTTGAAAACCTGGCAATTATGAAAAGATTAAAGTAACAATAGGGGAGCTAAAGCAAAATGCAGGACAATGTAGCACTTTAAAGACTAACAAGATGGTTTATTAGATGATGAGCTTTCGTGGGCCAGACCCACTTCCTCAGATCAAATAGTGGAAGAAAATAGACACAACCATATATACCAAAGGAAACAATTAAAAAAAATGAACACATATGAAAAGGACAAATCACATTTCAGAACAGGAGCATCTGTAATAAGATCAGGGAAGATCTGTGTCTAATCCCACTGACAGAGACCAGAAGCTTCAGGATCTCTACCAAGCATTTATAAACCTCAGCTACCCACCCGGAGAAATAAAAAAGCAAATTGAAAGAGCCAGACGAATACCTAGAAACCATCTACTTCAAGACAGACCCAAGAAAACCAACAATAGAACACCACTTGTCATCACCTACAACCCCCAACTTAAACCTGTCCAACACATTATCAATAAACTACAGCCTATACTGGAACAGGATACCATACTCCAAGAGGCTCTGGGAGACAGACCCATAGTCTCCTATAGAAGCGATGAGGAGTCCTGTGGCACCTTATAGACTAACTGAAGTGTAGGAGCATAAGCATCTGTACATGCATCTGACGAAGTGGGTCTTTGCCCACGATAGCTTATGCTCCTACACTTCAGTTAGTCTATAAGGTGCCACAGGACTCCTCATCGCTTCTGCAGATTCAGACTAACACGGCTACCCCTCTGATACTATAGTCTCCTATAGACAACCACCTAACCTCAAGATGATTCTTACCAACAACCACAGGACATACCACGCTATTACCAACCCTGGTACCTTCCCTTGCAACAAACCCCGTTGCCAGCTTTGTCCACATATTCATTCTGCTGATACCATTATTGGACCTAACCAAGTGAGTTATAAGATCAAGAACACATATTCCTGTGCATCCAGAAATATAATTTATGCTATCATGTGCCGAAAGTGTCCGTCTGCTATGTACATTGGACAAACATCTCAGACACTTTGCCAAAGGATTAATGCCCACAAAACAGATATCAGACAAGATCACAAAGAAAAAACAGTTTCTTGCCATTTTAACCAGAAAGGACACTCTCTCAATGACTTAACCACCTGCATTCTGCTACAAAGACCTTTTACATCTGCACTTGAAAGGGAATCCTCTGAACTGTCATTCATGTTAAAATTCGACACTCTCCGAGAAGGAATGAACAAACACTCAAACTATCTTACCCATTACCAAGATAGCTTCCCCAATTATCACCTCTAATACCATTAGCTCACAGACATCCCACTCTCCCCACCTCTAATATCATCAATTCATAGACACTTACCTTCCTTCCTTCCCCCCCCCCCCGCATTCCCCTCCTGTTCTGAAATGTGATTTGTCCTTTTCATATGTGTTCATTTTTTTTAATTGTATCCTTTGGTATATATGGTTGTGACTACTTTCTTCCACTATTTGATCTGAGGAAGTGGGTCTGGCCCACGAAAGCTCATCATCTAATAAACCATCTTGTTATTCTTTAAAGTGCTACATTGTCCTGCATTTTGCTTCAGCTACCCCAGACTAACACGGCTACATTTCTATCAATAGGGGAGCTAGGTATACTGGAGACTAAAGACACGTGAGACAGGATAATCTAAATGATGTATGATTTCTGTATTTTTAAAATGTAGTTGTCACTGCTAACATGGCTTAGTGGAACTTGAAGACATGTTCAGGGCTTGAAATATTTATATCTGGAGTGGAGAAGTGACCTCTGACTTTAAAACCAACTTATACTGGAAATGTAATTTAGAAAGTGAGTGGTCATGTCACTTGGATGCGATACTTTTGTGACTGAGGGAATTACAGAATGTGATTTTAAGAATTTTATTTTGATGAAAGGGAGTAATGCTGTTGTGTGTCTAACACATAGGAATGATAGGAGCAGCTGTAGAAAAAAGGGTCTTAACTCTGTCAAGTGCTTATGGGTAAAAACTAGAGATGGTAGGGAAATGGACTTTTTTGTTGTTGTTGACATGTTCTGTGGAAAACTTAGAGTTTTTGGCAATCATCTAAAAACAAAACACATCATTTGTCTAAAAATTAACCTTAATTAATTGGAAAGGCTGCTAAGAAGCCTTATGGGAGTTCTAGCTTGATTTCTTCATGCCCCATTCTCTGCTATGGGCTACACTCCCTGACCAGATCACATCTCCCATGATAGCTGCCTCTGTTGTTGAGCCACCATGGTTAATCATAGAAGTCCTTTTCTGTGGCTCCTGGAAGGTGGAATCTGATGGGGAATGTGGCCCAGAGAGGAGAATTGGGCATAAGGCACTGAAATAACTTTCCCATGAGCCACTACAGTGGCACTTCCAAACAAACAAAAATTGGCTGACATTTTTTGGTTTCTGGTTGCAAATCAAGAATTCTTTGGTTTTCAAGAGTTTGGCTTTTCACTGAAAAGTCAGTTTTCTGTGGAAAGCAGACACTTTTCTTGAAAAACATTCGTTTTTACTTTCTATCAATACACTGTTCCGAGGCAATTTTCCACCAGCCCTTTAAAAAAAAAGTCTCCTACAAAGAGGGCTGGATTAGCAGCCAGTGGAAATCTTTCAGAACTCAGCTTTTACTGGGGGTGGGGAAAGTGGCAGAAGACTAGATCTAGTATCAAGTTAGAAACCTGATCTGCCATTTTTAAGTGACTTATAGAATTTTCTTTATTTTTGTAATTCTAATTTTTAGCCTTTTAACCTTTTAAATTCAGTTTTTATATTCAGTCTCTCAAATGTGGTAATGCTGTTTTGATTTCCGACATCTTGGCTGCCCAGCAGATTATGAAAACAATTTTGTGTTCTGTGGCACCTTTAAGACTAACAGATTTATTTGGGCATAAGCTTTTGTGGGTAAAAAACCCACTGTTTTATGCCCAGATAAGTCTGATGCCACAGGACTCATTTTTGTAGATACTAACATGGCAACCCCTCTGAGACTTGTCAGCAGATTATGGACACAGGCAGAGTGTCACTGAAGACACATCACACTTCATTGTAATCAGGATATCAGAGGCTATATCTTAATAAATATAGGTAGAAAGAGATGGTTAATGCATAGACCACTTCTTTATATCATTGAAGAAAGAAGTACAAAGAAAAAATACTGGGGGAGAGGGGGAGAAGAGATAGTGATACATATGCAAATAGCCATACATTTAAGTAATGATCGCATGTTATCATTCACCAACATTAGCATCTGAGTCCAACTTTTGAATTGATGGTATTAAAATGGATCAGAAGTTAAGCAGAATGAGTTAGTCCATCACTAATTTGGCTCTGAGGATTTTTCTACAAAAATCTCTGTCATTTTCTACAAAAATCTCTGGCGACAGAGGCATGTAGATTAGGCTACCCGGCATAGGGAAATGAAGTGGTGATTTAAATAATCGCCACTTCATTTAAATTAAAATGGCTGCCTTGCCATTTGTCGAACTCCCTAGTAAACCTCATCCCACGAGGCATACCAGAGAGGTCGACAAATGCCTTTGATGTTGACCGCGGAGTGTCCAGACTAGCGCGCTGTGCCAACAAACAGCTGATTGGCACAGCGCGGCAGCCATTTTAATTTAAATGAAGTGGCGATTATTTAAATCACCACTTCATTTCCCTATGCCGGGTAGCCTAATCTACATGCCTCTCGGCAGAGGCATGTAGTCTAGATACACCCTCAGTTAACACATAGTATCAACCATTCTAAATCTAGATCCCATTTTGGATCATTCTGATATACAAAGTTTCTCCACAATCATTTAGTTTGAATTATAATAATTATGACATAATAGTATCAATCATAATAAATACTAAGAAAAAATATGTAAGCAATATGAGCTACCATGTTTACATCTGTGAAAGGACTCGTTAGTCTGGTCCTCTAGTTACTGGCCTCGTAGGGCTACTCCCCTGGATGCTACTGCGGACGCTGCTCCAATTGTCTGGGGCGGTAGGCAGTAGAGGAGGGGAAAGGGGACTCAGGCCTGCCCTCTCTCCAAGTCCCAACCCAGGGCTCTAAAGTCGAGGGGCAACCATGCCTCCCCCTGGAACCTGACAGACGGGTACTGCCCCTTAATTCGTCAGTCCACGGGCTTACCTCCCTAACTTTGCCCTGGGCTGCTTTCTCCCCCTCTTTTCTCACCAGGCTCCACGTCCACTGGGTGTTCTCTCCCGGCGTCCTGGACGCATAATGCCCTTTTGTCCACAGTCTCCCACACCCTAGACCTTTCCTGTCCTAGTCCCTCTTCAATTCCTTCTGCCTTTCTCTGTCTAGTCTCCTCTCTCCTCTCACATCTTTGTCCCCACTCTGTATCTCCTCTAGCCTCCCTTTTATTTCCCTGACCTCTGCCCTGGTTCACCCTTTGGCGTCCCTGCTGACGTCACCCCACCCATGGCCCGCAGGGGGGGCGTACCGTGCCACCCAGCCACACCTCCCCGGTCAGCCCCAAGTACGCCGGCTCTGTCAGCTGGGGCGGCGTGCAGTTGCCCGGCAACACAGGGCAGAATGGCCCCTTGTGCGGCGCTGCTGGCGTATGCACCAGGCCTCACCTGCTGGGACTCCCCAGCTCCGTTTGGTGGGACTGGCATTGAGCCGTTCTGCTGCCCCGGCTCAGACATGCGATGTGATGGTTTCTGCCCCGCATTCGTCTGCCGCCTGTCCCCTGTAAGGAGGGAAGGGCTGCAAGTGCAGGGCTCTGCCACCCCATCACAATATCCTACAAATGTCACCCTGACAGCAGAATGATGTTCACTTACTGAGCCATAGACATCTGTTTCTAAACTGTTACCATGATTTTATGCAGTGACTCTGATTCTCATGTTTCTATCCCATCTTTAGTGTTTTTATGTGATATGTGTTTTGGGGGGATTGAGGAAAGATATGATAAAGCTGACTTTGAAGAGCAAAATTTTCACCAGAATGAATTTGTAGACCATCTCCTATTCCTAATTTGTATTATGCATGGTCTTAGGACTGGGAGCTAGGCAGAGGCGGCCCGTCAACATAGGTAAAATAGGCGGTTGCCTAGGGCACCAAGAAAAATGGCTGTTGAGGACTTTGGAGGCGGGGGGTGCCGATCGCACATTTCGCCTAGGGCGCTAGTTGCCGGCAGCTCGTCTAGGGCCGCTCCTGGAGCTAGGGGCACTTCAAGTATTATCTCTGACACTAACTTCTATTGAAGTCTTGAGGAAGCTGTTTAACCTGTTTCTTCCCCAGTATTCTTGCTTGTAAAAAGGTGATATTAATAACTACCTCATATGGATGTTTCAGTGAATCTTGTCTAAGGTTGATCATGGTCCATTCTTTGCACTATTCTTTGTTACTCCTGCTGCTTCAGTGCAGGAGGGAGAATAGGCTTCATATGCCACTAAACTTCCCCCATAGATGAGATGGAGGGAAAGGACAGTCTTGGCTCTATTCTTCCTCACTGGGCTAGGCAGAATAACTGTACCAGCACACTGGGTTATGTGGACTGTACCAGGTATAGACTTAGTGCAGTATATTCCTTTCTTGGAGCATCAGGAAAACCAAAAGGTGAAATTGTGATGCCAAGAATCAGTCTCCCTCTGGGGCAGAACAACGTACTAACTCTCACTTGAGTGCGGCAAAGCCACAACTGAATACTCAGAAATGAAAAAAAGCAATTACAGGTTGGACCACCCTGGTCTGGCACCATCGTATAAGGGGATTTGCCAGACCAACGGCAGTCCCTCCCCTCAAGGCCCATCCTGAATGCTGCCCCGCATGGCAAGGGCTCCACCCGAACTCCTCTGCTGCCTGGTCAGCTGTGGCTCTCCCAGCTGGAGCTCTCTAGCTGCCACTGGCCCCACTGCTGTGGGGCCGGAACTCCCTGGTCACCACTGGGGCTGGAAATGCACAGCTGGAGCTGCCGCTGGGGCCAAAACTCCCTGCTACTGCCCAGCCACCGGAGCCAGAACTCCCCACTAAGCCACTCTGCCTCCTCAACATGGGGCTCTTGGCTGAGTCACTGTCCCCCTGGCCACACTCCTACCCTACAGTCAGATCTCCCAATACTAGGGCTCTGTGGTCCAGTAACATCTGTGGTCCTGCCTGACAGTTTAGTGTATTTCCAGAAAATCCATGTGTAAAATCAAGTAATAGCTTGGGCAGAGGCTTTATGCAACAATCATAACATTCATTATCATCTTTATCATAGAATTCTGTGTGCTCAGCACCTTATGGGATTGAGCCTTTTTACCTCATGGAATGGAAAACTGCTTTTAGAAGTAGACTCTTGGGTCTGACTGTACCATTGATGCAATGAGACTGATAATCATGGTGTCATATTCATGCAATTTAAGGAGTACCAAATATGGGTGACTGAGTTGACATAAACCCTCATTGGTCACAGAGGTTAATCTGTCTAAAAGCTGGAAAGAACTGCTTGTTTGGGAGCTCAGAATTAGCTTGGATTGACTTCTGCCCAGGGTGTGTGTGGATGGAATGTGATGGACTTGTTCATATAACTGGGCTCTCTATCAGCTCAAGAAGCAGAATACCAGCCTTGATCCTGGCATGTCATGCTGCATTCTTATCTTGCTTGTCATGTTTGCTGTGCAGGGCAGGTTAGCAATCATACTGTAGTGTTAGATGTACAAAAGACATCGTCTTGCAAAATGAGAATCATTCGTAAGTTGGCGAGTTCTCCAGGGACAACAGCTTTCATATTCAAGGATGAGTAAAGAGCTGAGTATCATGGATAAAGTTTTGAAAGCACTGAGTGAAGTTCTTTGGTGAAATCAATCCTGCTTTTTTTGAAGTACAGATTTAGACCTTCAGGAAAGTATTTTCTCCTAAACTCGAAGCACAAAGGGCCTCCTTTTTTCACAAGTTTGTTAGAATCCTCACTTATATTCAATTACCAATCCTGTGATTCATATGATGGAATCAAATTTCCCTGGAATAAGCAAACAGGAAAGTGCATCTTTTCTTCAATGACAATGTATCTCTTGGCAACAGAAGTATGCTGAGGTAGCTGATAGTGAAACAAACCTAAGTGTAAGCCCCATTGTGAGAGGGGAGGAAGTCAAGCATATCACAGCTCCACTGGGAGGCCAAGAGACAACTTAATTGAACAATTTATATTATGTGAATAGCAAAACTATAAATTATTTTTTTTAAAATACATTGTATTTCTTGTAGCAGCAATAGTACATAGCAATTAGTGGTTGGGTTTTGTTGCCTTCAGAGCTCAGGAAGGGACACTAATTTATGCCGTGTCAACTGGAATTAACTGTATTTCTTATACCATAGATTATTTTCCTTTGTATCTTACATTTCACCTTTTATTTCCCATATGCTACAAAGAGCCACCTAGAAAATTGGTTCAGTCTCAGATCACCCAAACTACAGTCTTAACTTTGCTCTTTTCTCTTTCCCTTACCCACCAGTGGCCATTCTCATACATTAGTCTTTTGATGGTCTGTGTTGTGGGTGATATGCAGATTGCCAGTGAAGAGGCTAGATATAAGGTCTGCTACACAGTGAATTTGAAGCAGTGTAGGCTACAACAAAGATGTCTCTAGAAGTTTTGTGTTCTACTGCCAGGGCTGTTCACCACTCTGGCACACCGAGTGCAGAAGGTGGGGGTGTCCACAAAGACCTTAAATACCTTGCCTCTATAGGCTCTGCTTACAAAAACTCCCCAGTTCACAGATTTACTGACTTTGAGGGTAGCTGCCACCACCAAGTGAAACAAAAGAGAACCCCTTTCTTCTTGAACCCAGGAGGAAGCACTTGGACTTCATCCAGAGGGGTACACCCAAGCTCCTTTACCACAAGAGAGTTTGAAAAACAAAGGCTACATCTATACTACCAGCCTCTTGCGGAAGAGCAAATGCAAATGGATTGCTCATTTGCATAGGTTGTGCTCTCATTTGCATTTCCTCTTCCTTTCCCTTTTGCGCAAGAGGTATTTGCGCAAAAAAGTGCTGTGTAGACGGCTCAAGAGCCGTTGGAAGAACATGATGGGATGCAGGAATCAGGGTTGTGGGTGTAGGGGGCTCAAGGCAGAGGATTAAATGTGTGGGGAAATGTGTGTGGGGGGGGTAAGGGCAACTTTTAGAGAGGGCGAGGGGCTGAAGGTCCCCTGATTCCTACTGACTGTGCTTGTTGCTTGCTGTTCCCCTTCACACTACTGTCAGGGAGTGAGAGGAAAGTGCCCAGTGTGAGTCACTCACTCCTCTGCCCCCTCCCTCCACCAGCCGGGAGAGAGAAGGAAGCAGGGACCCTCTTGCTCTTGCTCCCTCACAGTGATGGACGAGGCACAGCAAGCAACAAGCAGCATTGGTAGGAATGGGGGGAGGGACAGCCCCTTTGCCCTCCCTAAAGGATGCTTTTGGGCCGGGGGGACTTGGGTAGTCCCAGATCAATGTGGGGCATGCTCCAAGTGATCCCCTTAGTGAGGTACAGAATACCCCAGCTGGCTCTTACCAGAGCAGTGCTCTGAGGTACTTACTTTCACCTCTGCCCACTCATATGCAAATTTAGCTCCCGGTTGCAATCCCTGTTGCCTCTGAGAGCTGCACTTATGTAATAGGCCTGATATGTTGCCATTTTATAAAAATAGCATTAAATGTGCTTTTTAATGTACTGCTCATGGTTTTGTCTCAGAAGTACACATGACTGGTCTGAGTCTGGGTTTGGAAGACAGAATTGCCACTCCCAAGCATTCAAAAGTCACAAGTCCTTCCCCCAAAATCATGACTTACAAACATTACCAGCAGAGCATTTTTCTGCAATCACAAGGGCTAGAGAGACTTTGCTTCTTAACGCAATCACGGGGCTGCAGGAACCGGGGCTTGAAGGAAAAACATGAACTATTGCAAGGCTTGCAAATAAGATCATGCACTGAAATCCTCCCAAAGGCCTGGGATTTAGTTTGAATGCCTTTTATCTCCCCATCTGCACAAAGCCCAAATAAACAGGATGTGTGTGGGGCTTTGGTGGGTGGAATTTGCCTCAATCAAAAGACAGAACAGTGTAGAACAGGCCCTTAGATTCTCAGTGGCAACTAGTTTGGTCCCTGGACTGGACTAGTAGCCTGACCCTTGCATCTGATATGCCCTATGTGGCCACAGGCTCTACATGTGTGTTCCTCACTAGAAGCTAATGGAAGCAGATAAATATTGCAAGAGCTGTACACTTATTATGATGTCAAGATAATAAAAATCAGAGCTGTTTTTAATGGAGGTGAGGCTCCCAATGCAATGTTCTCTCTAATATTTTCCATCTGTGTGGATTTTTTCCTTCCACATGTGGAATAAATTTTATCATGTGCAACGAGGCATATGTGAATGTGCACCATCAGGAGAAATACAAACCTAGTTGTGAATGCTCTACTAATCAGCTGGGTGGCATTTGAATCTTTGAAGCCACTCAGCAGAATCACACAGCTCACAGGATAGTGATAGAGATGCAGCCGTGTTAGTTTGGTCTAGCTGAAACAAAAGACAGGACTATGTAGCACTTTAAAGACTAACAAGATGGTTTATTAGATGGTGAGCTTTCGTGGGCCAATTTTCTTCCACATATTGATCTGAGGAAGTGGGTCTGGCCCACGTAAGCTCATCACCTAATAAACCATCTTGTTAGTCTTTACAGTGCTGCATAGTCCTGTCTTTTGTTACAGCTTACAGGGAACATCTGAGGAAGCGGGTTGTGCCCATGAAAGCTCATGATACTATCTATACATGTTAGTCGTTTAGGTGCCACAGGACTACTTGTTTTTTTTAAAGTTATAGACTAACACAGCTACCCCTCCGAGACTGCTCCTAAGCACATGCTCCTCAGCCTCCCATCTGCATGCAGAACAGGCCCAGTGGTCACCCAATGCAAGCAGGATCTAAAGGAATGTGTACCTTACAGCTAGTTGGAAGTGGGGAGAGACACTGAGTGTGTCTATGTAAATTCAGTTTGTAAATTCCTGATTTGTTATTGTGTAGGTTTGTTCAGGTGATGGAGTGGTGTTTTGATCATTGTAATCAACTTGGCTGGTGTTAATACTGCCCACCTGCTTCCAGGCTGACTGGCATGATGGTGGCCTGAGGAAGTGGTGGCAGGATTCAGAATCCAGCTTGATTGCTCTTCAGCCTAATTGCAATGTGTTAATACTCATTGCAAAGTCTGCAATTATTGTGGGAATACAACAAAACAAAAGAAGAGACTGTGTTCAACCTGACTCAAAAGAGGGAGACACTTTCAGTTTAAAGAATGAGACTGGGTATGGGCGTGTAAATACTGTACAGTTCATGCCTGTTTGCTTACATTTGCTAGATGTTCAGCTGATACAGTGGGGTTTTGCCCATTATAATCATTATGGTTGTTGTGAAGTCACAAATTATGTTAATAGTAAATGCAGGAATTGTGAGAGATGATCACCAGTGATTGCAATTATTGTGGGAATGTAGACAAGACAGACTGTGTTATACCCAATTCAAAAGGGAGAGACAATGGGCAGGCTACATGTCCTCGAGGCTGTAAGTCTGGTTCAACCTGCTTTTCCCCATTGTCTCAATGGTAGAGATAAAACAGGCTCCATAAGGAGTCTTCATTATTTAAATGTACTCCAGTGGATGCTGAGGTTTCTTGTGGCCGTGCTATGCTTTAGGCCAAGAAATGAAATCATTGGGTTTTTGCCCAAAGCCAAATGCACCACAAATAGGAGGGAACAGCGAGCGGCTGGGCAGCAGGCAGCTGGCAGAGAAATGTGATGAGCTGCCCGCAGAGCAGTGGCAGCACTACGAGAGGCCAGCCGGGCAGCAGCAGAGGGAGTAATGAGCGGCCAGAAAGGCAGTGGCAGAAAGGTGAGATGAGTGGCCAGCAGGGGGGGTAGCAAAGAGCAATGAGCAGGCAGAGGGCGAGTGATCAGCGGAATGAGTAAGATGCCTTTTTACCTCCCCTCACTTAGGACGAGAGGTGAACTCTGCACATGCGCCTCTGAATTCTGGATCTGCTTTGTCCAAGGGCAGCAGCTGCGAGTGGGGTACACAGAAGGTCTGTGTATGTGCATGGGACACTTAGGGTGTGTCTAAACTACACCCCTCTGCCTACAGAGAGATGTAGATTAGGCACATCGCTATTGCAAATGAAACGGGGATTTAAATATCCCACGCTTCATTTGAATAAAAATGGCCACCGCTTTTTGCTGACGCGGCACTTTGTCAGCAAAAAGCAGCAGTCTAGATGGGGAGCGGTCAACAAGGAAAGCCTTTTCCAACCGATCCCTTATGCGTTGTGCAATATTTAAATCCCCGCTTCATTTGCAATAGCGATGTGCCTAATCTACATCCCTCTGTCGGGAGAGGGCTGTAGTTTAGACACACCCTTGAATTGCTGGACTTAAGAATCTAAGAGGAAAAGGACACGGCCCAACCTACTTGGGGTGGGACTTTTACTCACGCTGTTTGTTTATGAACTCTTCCTGTGGTCTTTTCCCAAATTAATGCCAAGTTACTTCCCTCCCCTTTTATTAAACATTTCTTTTGCAGGAGGAATAAAGGTAGTTCGAATTAAGGAGCTTTAATTCGAACTACCTAGTCCAAGCTGCATGTAGCCATGGACAGGTAGTTTGAACTACGGGGCATTTAAAAATGGTGGCACCCGGGAACATGCAAATAAAGCCCAGGATATTTAAATCCCGGGCTTCATTTGCAAGTTCTAATGCCTACATTAGTCACCCTAGTTGGAACTAGGGTGGCAGTGTAGACATACCCTTAGTTATTGAACCTGGCCCTGGCTGTTGCTGGCTCCAGCTGGAAGGAAGGTTATGCTACATTGCATCTATCCCACAGCCCATATGCTTCTGTGTGAATTTCATGAATAATGAACAGAATTGGGGTGGCTGCTATTAATGCAAAGTTTAAAATACTCTGAAATGCTCAGATAAGAGACAAAGGCAGAGCTCACCATAGAACATTCTATGCAAACCATAATCAATATATTTTCTGCTCAGATATTACAATGAACGGTGGCCTAAATACCCTACATAGAAAGACAAGGATTCTGATCTGCAGAAATTATGCTTTAAATGGGAAACTACAACACACATGGATAAAGGATCTACAATGAGGATATGAACTGGGAAAAAGTTCAGCTACTGTTGCCCCTATTATGCTTACTCTCCACCTGGGCAGTTTTTTGGGCTCCCAGGTTTAAATGTGTTAGAAGATGTACATTTACATGTACACCTCTTGGAAGTGTGCTTGAGAGTGTGCTTAGGTTCCTACTGAAGGGCATTTCTACCTCATTGCTTTCTGGTAGGCTGTCGACTGAGCATTGCTGGTACTTGATCTCTCATATTGAGCAGACCTTCAGTTCTGATTTGGAAACCAGAAAGAATGGAGTAGGAAGTAGAATACATACTTTGGATTATAAAAGTAATTAGAAAATTGAAGTTCTGCTGCCTGAAATGCCAGTCATAAATCTTAATCAAGGTCAGCCTTCTCAATGAATGGTAAATATGTTAATATCTCTGTAGAAAATTGACATTGTGTATCTGGAAGTCATTTTGACACCAAAATGCTTTTTCCTAGTATAATTAAACTGCATTTGTGTCAACGTCCAGCTTTGGAGGAGCACTATATTTGGAGCTTTTCTCTTGAATGAGGCCTTCAAATAACATGACGCCAGAGCCTCAATTGGTGTAAATCTGACTAGCTCCAAAGAAGTCATTACAGTCACACTGACTTACGTCAACTGAGCATCTGGCATTGTACCATGAAGAGGAGCTACATGTCTGATCAGTGCTATTATATGGTAGCATTTTTATAAAGCAAACCACTTTGGTTTCCAATTACATTATACAAAGAAATTTCTCCTCAGTGACTACAGTACTGAGGGTGCTTTGAAAAAATGTATTGCTTCACAGATTGTCTTGTAATAAAAGTAGATCAGCACTGTACTTCTGGGCTATTTTTGGGTGATCTCTTAATACTGTCTGATTAATAAGAGATCTATGTACAGGTTTCATGTTAATTTTCCAGCTAAATACATGCAGATCAGAATGGAACTACCTTATTTGGGGACAGTGGTATACATGATCAGAGAGAGGTATATTAATACCATATTATTAAAATAATTTAGTAATACCAAAGAGAGGGGGGGGGGGAAAGATTCAGTGTAAATGCAGAACATTAGTCGTCTGCTTATGGAAGATGCTTTCCTGAGGCCAGTAAGCAATGCTGGTACTAGATCAGTTTCTCTGGTGGTATTTTGAGCATTAAAGCATGAGATTTGCAATACTGAGGTTTTGATTCTACTTTAATCATTTAGGCAACCTGTTCCCCAGAATATCTGGGCCCATATATTTTGATGCCGTTATAAAGTAACAGAATTATGTGAATTCCATATCTGTCAGTTGGAAGTATAAAGAACAATTAACTGTGGGCAATCCAATGTTGAAATTTCCTTCATACCATTTCAGTACGCCCACCTTTAGAATGAAACTCAGCAACAATTTGAAAGCTTTCAGCAGCCTACAGAACAGTTTATTCCAGGAAGTAAAGAATACCATATTGACGTGAAACTGCACTGGGAAGGGAATATAGTTAATATTAATCAAAGAGGAATTTCACTAGGATAGTGGCATTAGCACCCTTAACCATGTGAAGTGTCTCATAGGCTCTTTTCTGACTGGTTGATCAGATTTCAGTCAGTAGTGATCCTTTATATGTTTCTCCCTTCATCCTCTTCCTGTTTTTCATTTTGAATCTGATACAAATGTGTTAAATATTTAATTAAGTATTTGAATTTTTATTTTGCGAAACTATTTATTAAGGATTAATAATATTTAAAAACATCATTGTTCAGCTCTTCAGAGAGAAAGTTAACTTTTTCAAAAGCCAAGCTCAAAAGATGCTGGAGCTGCATATTATCAGTTCTTTCAAAGCTAATATGTCAAAAGTGTACCTAGTGTTACAATGTACCATCTGAGTATTAACTGAGAGATTTACAGTAAAAATAGGCACAATACAATCCATTGAAGAAAAATCATTGCAATCAATGTCCATTCAATCTGTTTTATTAGAAGTATCATTAGTAAAGATGCATCTAATCTTTAATTTCATGTTGGTTCAGTGTATGAATATAGACTGTTTAAAGAGTATTTAAATTAACTGAACGCTGATTTCTTGGGAGGCACAAATTTCAAGTAAGCATGTGGAAAGTGAGCTGACACTTATGCTGATCACCACATAATGCTATGGAATGACAGCATCACTTGGGTTTGACAGCATGCCTTTTGAAATTAGTAAATGGATGCTCGGTGCTCAGATGAGCACTGATGGCGGGGTGTCCTGGAAGAAAAGATCATTTTGATTTTGTAGGAAGGATATGAGAGAGAAAAGAACTGCAATTGATTTTTTTAAAAATTTATGATTCTGCTGCATTCATGGCATAAACACAGAAAAGTTAGATATTCTTGTTGAAGGTTGCATTGTAACACCTATTTAACTTTTAGAATCTAGAATAATACATAGCAACCCAAAACAGAGAGAGACAAAGTAGGTTGCTCTCTAAGACACAGAAGCACAACTCATCCCACCTCATTTTAGTCTGGCTCTTTCCAGGCTCTTTTGTTCACATACTTAACTCTGGGATTTGTTAGCTTGGAAGCACAAACAGGCAGCAGTAAGAAGCAGTTCAAATAGAAGCTTAGCAAACACACAATGGTGGTAGAACAGGGCTGGGCAATAATTTTTAACTGGGGGCCACTTCAGAAATTTTTGAAGTGGCCCCGGGCTGCTCCAGAAGGACACTTCCATGCTTCCCCCATGCACAGACCCTGACTGAAGTCTTTGCCCCCTCCCCCCCAGAGAGAACCACCAGCTGTTCTGAACAGCTGGCAGTTCCTTTTAGGTGCTCCTGCCCCTAGTGGTGGGAGGAGACTTTGCACACTTTTCCCCTGCCCCCTGACAAATCAGGGCTTGGGAGTGGGGGAGAGCATGCAAAGTCTCCTCCTGCCCTGCTCCCTTCTTTCAAGGAGCGTGTGGTGCTTCTAAGTGCCACACACTCCCTGCAAGATAGGAGTAGTTGGGAGGAGACTTCGTGCGCTTCCCCCACCCCCAGGCTCTGATTGACTTGGGGCCAGGGAGAGTGTACAAAGTCTCTGGCTTCTTGCCCTCAGGCGCGCGGCACTTAGAGTCAACTGCCAGGGGTTGACTCTAAGCGCTGCATACTCCCTGGTGTCTATGCCCTGATTGGCCTGGGCGTGGAGGAGTGGCATGTCCTCTGTGAGCCGGATCAACGCATTTGGTGGGCCAGCCTGTGGAAGCCCTGTGGAGTCCCTTTTGCCCACCCCTGTGGTAGAATGTGCTTTTGGGTGTTTAAAGGGAAGGTTTTACAGTTTATTGCCTAGGTTAGACCTCAGCGAAAGCAACATTCCCATTATTGTGGCTGCTTAGAATCATAGGGCTGGAAGAGACCTCAGGAAATCATTGAGTCCAGCCCCCTGCCCAATGCAGGATCAACCCAACTAAATCATCATAACCAGGGTTTTGTCAAGATGAGACTTAAAAACCTCTAGGATGGAGATTCCACCACCTCCTTAGGTAACCCATTCTAGTACTTCACCACCTAGTGAAATAGTTTTTCCTTATATCCAACCTAGACCTCCCGCACTGTAACTTGAGCCCGTTGTTCTTTGTTCTTCCATCCGTCACTACTGAGAACAGCCTTTCTCCGTCCTCTTTGGAACCTCCCTACAGGAAGTTGAAGATTGCTATCAAATCCCCCCTCACTCTTCTCTTCTGCAGACTAAATAAACCCAAATCCCTCAGTCTCTCCTCATAGGTTATGTACTCCAGCCCCTAATCATTTGGTTGCCCTTTGCTGGATCCTCTCCAATGCTCTCACATCCTTTCTGTAGTGGGAGGCCCAGAATTGGATGCAATACTCCAGATGTGGCCTCACTAGTGCCGAATAAAGGGGAATAATCACTTCTCTAGATCTGCTGGCAATGCTCCTCCTAATGCAACCTAATATGCCATTATCCAACTTCTCATCCACTGTAACCCCCAGGTCCTTTTCTGCTGAACTTCTACCTAGCCAGTTGGTCCCCAGCCTGTAACAATGCTTGGGATTCTTCCGTCCCAAGTGCAGGAATCTGCACTTGTCCTTGTTGAACCTCATCAGATTTCTTTTGGACCAATCCTCTAATCTGTCACTTTGGATCTTGTCCCTGCCCTCCAACATATTTATCTCTTTCCTCCTAGTTTAGTGTCATCCACAAACTTGCTGAGGGTGCAATCCATCCCCTCATCCAGGTCATTAATAAAGATGTTGAATAAAACCATCCCTAGAACCGATCCTTGGGGCACTCCACTTGAAACCGACGACCAACCAGACATTGAGCCATTGACGGGGCGGCCCGTGACTATAGGCCGACTCGGCTGTCGCCTAGGGCGCCACCTTCAACAGCGCCCCATGATGATGTCACAGGGCGCCCAGGACGCTTGATGATGACATCACCCTATTGATGGCCGTGCAGGTGGGGGCGCTGATTGCGCATTCCGCCTGAGGTACCAGCTGCCGCAGCCCGCTGTTAGCCGGTGGCTGGGGTAGTGAGTGGTCTGTGAGTCCTATCACATGTCCGAGTCTTCAACTGCTAGGACAGAGTCCCTTCGCAGCGGGCAGCCAGGGAGGCTGACGGGTGCCCCAAAGATACACCCAAGTCTTTGACTGCTAGGACAGGGCCCCTTCGCAGTGGGCAACCAGGGAGGCTGATGGGTGCCCCAAGGTGGTGCAGAGAGAGCTTGTTACACCTGAGACTTTGACTGCTAGGACAAAGTCCCTTCCCAGCGGGCAGCCAGGGAGGCTGACGGGTGCCCCAAGAGTCTGCCCCGTGGAGACGGCATGACTCAATGTTCAGCTCTCATTGCGTTTATCTCTGACTGGCTATGGTTCTTTTTGATTGTGTTTGGTTCTGTTACAGCAACAGGAGGAGTCAGGTTAAAGCTTAAACAGTTACTATTTTATTGTTACAAGGCAAGCTTAGCTGTTAAATGTTACTGCTGTGTTACAGATGACACAACCACTACAAAAGGCAATACAGAAAATACAATGAAAAGTCACTTAAAGGTACCATGAAACCCTTTTGGTTCTCTGAGCTCTTATTGAATGCGCACAAAAATAGACACCTAGCAGGTATATTCTCACCCCTGTGATCCTTACTCCGGTTTCTCTCAATCCCAATGGGAAGCAGTCGATCCGAGATGAAGGTGTCCCTAAAGTCTTGGGAGTCCAAGACCGCCTGACCAGCAGGTATGTGGTTGGATCTCCAATTAGAGTGGGGCACCCTCTTTATATCCCTGTGGTCACGTAGATGTTTCTCTTGTCATTAGAATGTCAATTAAGTTGGAATGTCTTTGTGACGCCCATTCCCACAGGGGGTCCAAAGCTTAATTTGCACCTGTGAGGTGGAAGTAACTAAATCATTAGGGCCAGACATCCTTTTCCTGCTGGGGTGGCAGATTCCTCTTCTGGGATGGTATGTGTAGGCGTATCAATACTGGTATCAGCCAAAGGTTGCCCAAGGCCCCTGACTGCCTGCTGGCCCAATTGTCGCTGTTATCTGGTTCCTGTCTAGCATCCAGGGCCATTGTTATTTCAGCACTTTTGGAGGCCCTGGAGCCTTTGAAGACAGTTTCGCTCTCGAGGATTTCTCTCTCCCAAGGATGTCAGAGGGAGGAGGGGGTGGGTGGGTGGGTTTCTGTCTGGCTACACCCACCTCAGGCCACTCCTGGCCATTGATCACTACCCATTGGGCCCGACAATCTAGCCAGCTTTCTGTCCATCTTACAGTCCATTTATCCAATCCATATTTCCTTAACTCACTGGCAAGAATATTGTGGGAGAACATATCAAAAGCTTTGTTAAAGTCAAGGTATATCACAGCCATTGACTTCCCCATGTCCACCTCATCATAGAAGCTAATCAGATTGGTCAGGCATGACTTGCTCTTGGTGAATCCATATTGACTATTCCTGATCACTTCCCCTCTTCCAAGTGCTTCAGAATGGATTCCTTGAGGATCCCCTCCATGATTTTTCCAGGGACTAAGGTAAGGATGATTGGTCTGTAGTTCCCCGGATTGTCCTCCTTCCCTTTTTAAAACATAGGCAGTACATTTGCCTTTTTCCAATCATCTGGGATCTTTCCTGATCTCCATGAGTTTTCAAAGATAATGGTCAAAGGCTCTGCAATGACATTTGCCAACTCCCTCAGTAACCTTGGATGCATTAAATCCAGTCCCATAGATTCGTGTATGTCTAGCTTTTCTAAACAGTTCTTAACCTGTTCTTTCTCCACTGAGGGTTGCCTACTTCCTTCCCATACTTATTTGCCTACCGCAGTAGTCTGGAAGCTGACCCTGTTTGTGAAGACAGAAGCAAAAAAGCATCAAGTACTTCAGCTTCAGCAAAAAAGCATCAAGTACTTCAGTACATCATCTGTCACTAGGGGTATGTCTACACTACCACCCTAGTTCGAACTAGGGTGGTTAATGTAGTCATACAAACTTGCAAGTGAAGCCCGGGATTTGAATTTCCCGGGCTTCATTGCATGTTGCTGGGCGCCGCCATTTTTAACGCTGTGCCCGCGGCTACACGCGGCACGAACTAGGTAGTTCGGACTAGGCTTCCTATTCCGAACTACCTGTACGCCTCGTGGAACGAGGTGTACAGATAGTTCGGAATAGGAAGCCTAGTCCGAACTACCTAGTTCGTGCCGCGTGTAGCTGCGGCCACGGAGTCCGCACTAGCGGACATTTAAAAATGGCGGCGCCCAGCAACATGCAATGAAGCCCGGGAAATTCAAATCCCGGGCTTCATTTGCAAGTTCGTATGACTACATTAACCACCCTAGTTCGAACTAGGGTGGTAGTGTAGACATACCCTCGGTTACCTCCCTCATCTAGGAAGGGCCCCACGCCCTTTGTGATCACCCTCTTATTGCTAATATGTCTGTAGAAACCTTTCTTGTTATCCTTCACATCCCTTGCTAGCTGCAATTCCAATTGGGCTTTCGCCTTCCTGATTAATCCCCTGCATTCTTGAACAATATATTTATACTCTTCCCTAGTCATCTGTCCAAGCATCCACTTCTTATAAGCTTCCTTTTTGTGTTTTAGCTCACCAAGGATTTCCTCAGTAAGCCAATCTGGTCACCTACCATATTTGCTTTTCTTACTGCACATTGGGATGGTTTGTTCCTGTGCCTTCAATAAGGCTTCTTTAAAATACAGCCAGCTCTGCTGGACTTCTTTCTCCTTCAAGTTAGCATCCCAGGAGATCCTGCCCATCATTTCTCTGAGGGAGTCAAAGCCTGCTTTTCTGAAGTCCAGGGTGTGTATTTTGCTGTGCTCCTTTCTTCCTTTATTCAGGATCCTGAAATGTACCAGCTCATGATCACTGCTTCCCAGGTTGCCACTCACAGCTATTTCCCCTACTAGTGCCTTCCTGTTTGTGAGCAGCGGGTCAGGCTGCGCATGGCCCCTGGTCGATTCCTTCAGAATTTGTACCAGGAAGTTATCCCCAGCACTCTCCAAAAACTTCCTAGATTGCTGTGTTCTCCATAATATCTGTGAAAGCAAAAGGGAAAAGTTTCTGGTGAATTGGGGGTAGGAGCCAAGGCAGATCACCTAGCTGCTAGAGCTGACTCTCTATACCTTTGAAAACATAGCCAGGAGAATAGGAGGGTATCCTAGCTTAAGGACCTGTTTACAGGACCAGATTTTGTCCTGAATTAAACTGGTGTAAATTGAGAGTAAGAACATTTCAGTCAATTGAGTTACTCTGGCATTTCACCTGTGTAACCAAGAACAGATTTTGGCCCACCTTCTCTTAGTTGTTGTTGCCTCTCTATAATTTGCCCTTTGTTTTCTTTTTACAATTTAATTTAAACCCCCCTTTTTTTCCTGGTTTTGAAAATTTGTATTTCAAAATTTGGCTTAGGATAGCTTTTTAATTTGGAAAGCAGGAAGGAGAGAACTGACAGATCAGTGCTGTGTGTGATAATAGGGAAAATAAATATTAAATCTGAAAGGGAAAAGTAGCACAGAAGAACTTTTCAAAAACAGATGCCTAATCTTTGTACATAAGTAACTAAATATTTCCTTTCAAAGTGCCAACAAAGTGATTTGTACAGTCCAAAATAAAAGTATTGACTGTTGCATACCAGAGAACTAAGACTCTGTTACTGCTTAGCTTATAGGACTACTACGAATGGATCTCAATGGGAGGAAGAGTAGTAGATTCTAGCCCCATATTACCAGGCATAAAATATCAATTTGCACTTGAATGTGAAAGCTGCTGGATAACTGTGTGCATGCCATGGTCCTCTAGTACATGGAAGGTTAGATCAACTCAAGCCTGGAAAAGCAAGATATTACATATTTGTTGGTGATCTAAAGATGAGAGCGATCCTGATTTCACTGCACTTAAAACAGATTCTGTGCTTTGGAAGCACAAGATCCTGTGCTCTTTTTTATTGCTCAATAGAATGTCTCTGTGTGTGTAGTCACTGACTCATTACACAAGCAAACGGGTCCTTTCGTTCTGGCAGTTATCCATTTTCCACACAATTTCCTATCTGTCCATAAATGTGTATTTTTAAGTGAAATTTAGGTAACTGTATTTCAAAACATAGTTCTCATTATCAATGGGAGATAAACACAAAATGAGGGGAAGCCATATTCCTCAGTTTTCACCCTCCCACTTTTTTAAAATTCCTTTTACGACAACTCAGGAATAAATATTGGCACTTTTAAAATGGTGGTCAGTAACAGCTGGTAAGACTTTATTTTAGGTGTCCCATCGTTATTAATATATTAGTTACTATAATAACCCTGATCAAAATAAAGAAATCAAGTGCTCCCATCTTGCATACTTTAACTGGAATTTCATTGTAATTCTGCACAATTGATGCATTTGTTTGAGACAAAGTACTGTTAATACCCGGGTTAAATAAAGTGACTTTCTGAATGTCTTTCCTGGGGAATATTAGTTGTATCATTTGCCTCAAAGTTGTACAGTTCCAAAGTAAATTCTCAAAAATGTTAAAGAACATCAAAGAATCTTAATGCTCAAGTAATCCAACAAGCATTAATTGTCTCCCCCCCTCCTGAAAAAGGAGCATTTACATAATTAATTAGTTTACCATAGTAAATAATCCACTGACATTTACAGTAAGTATCCATATTGGAGGTTGAAGTAAATATTATGTTGCATGCAAAACTATAAATAGTAAGAATTTTGATGCCAGGGACAGTTTTAAAATACTATGGAAAATAGGAGAGCACTGGCTGTGTTGAAATGAGTTTGCATGTCCATGGCACACAGTTCAGAAGCTCATGTTTCCCGTATGCTAAAGAAAGGGAACAAAAGTCCCGGGTGTGTTTCTGTGAACTCAGAGGCGTTCAACACAATTGTATCTAGTGCATCTTTGTCCAGTTGTCCAGAGGAAAAGGGAATTTTGCCCACTAGGAGCGTCCTGTACAACTGGTGGTAGAGAAGTGTGTAGTTGTTGCAAGTGGATGGATCAGATTGGGTTGGTAAGGTATTTGTGGCCTGTGGAGTCCCTGAGGGGGCCCCTTCACGTTCATGCCCATGCAATCTGAACAAGGACTGGGTTCCTTCACAAACCACACTGGGCATCATGCTAGTGGCCCCTTTTTCACTAGGACTTGAAAAAAACCCTCATAGTTGGTGGGGGTGGGTTTTTTCCTCTGTTCCCTCCTGCAGGTTTGAGACCCAGTGAAGGAGATAGAGTAGTTAGGTTATAATGTCAAAACTGAGTATCTAAAAGTTGTGATAGATGTCCAGTGCGGGTGCTTTTTAGGGAGGGGTATCTGGTTATTGGATAAAATGATTGGAAAAGGATTTAGAGGAAAGCATCTCTTAAAGGAGCTAAATTGAGGGGGATTAGAGAGCCTCAGTCTAGTAAAATAGGGAGTCAGTTGCCCTCCCATTGTAGCACCTTTAACACTCTTCTGAGGGGAAAGTTTTGTTTGCAGTCCAGCAAGGGACAGTTTGGAGATTATGTAAAAATGATTAAAGAAAGGATGACAATTTGCTGGGTACTCAGTTATTTTAAGTGAATAAAGTTGCAGCCTAATTAAACCACACCTACTGCTTCTTGTCTTTTACCCAGCATGATTGGATGAATTTTGATGCCAGGAACAGTTTTAAAATACTGTAGAAAATAAGACAGCACTGGCTGTGTTGGAATGAGTTTGCATGAGGTGATGAGACAATCAGAGCAAAAGTAATGTATATCTTAAATACACATTTAATTTTTAGCTAATCCCTTTTGGGAGCTAATAGTGGCTAATGCATCGGGCTAGGAGTCCATGCTTAATGGTTCTTAGATCTCCTCCCAGCTTTGGTAATAAACTTCATGAAAGTCATATGACCACTTTGATGAAACTAAGGCTATATCTACGCTTCAGAATTTTTGTGGGAAAATGGCTATTTTTCCGAAAAAACTTCACATATGTCCACACAGTAATCGCATTCTTTAAAAAAAAAAACAACCCAACCCCACCCGAAAGAACAGAGGGTTTTTCTGACATTGGTAAATCTCTTTCTACAAGGAAGAAGCCTTTTACTGAAAGAGCTCTATTGGAAAAAGGCGTGTATGGCCAGAGAAGAGGGAGTTCTTTTGAAAGAGGAGGAAAGAGGAAAAAGCACAGGTGCCGTGGTGGCCATGCCATCCATAGTAATCAAAGCTTAAATGGAAGACAGCGTCCAATCAATATGGATGCTATCTTTCGAAAAAGCAGATCACTTTTTCAATGCGTTTTGGCAGTGTGGATGTTCTCTTTTGGAAGAAGTTTTTTCAGAAGATCTCTTCCAGAAGAAGCCTGCAGTCTAGACATAGCCTAAGACACAGCTTAGAAAGAGAGCTAATACTGTACTTTGTAGGAATGGCGTGAAGCTTAATTAATTACAATTTGTAAAGCAATTTTAGAGGGTTGGGGTCAGAGAAATGCTGAGAATTATTATATGATGGCCAAAGCTGCAGGCTGTCAGCAATATTGAGGGCTATGAATCAGTGAAGATCCTACTCAGTTATAAGAACATAAGATTGACCATACTGGGTCAGACCAAAGGTCCATCTAGCCCAGTATCTTGTCTTCTGACAGTGGACAATGCCTGATGTCCCAGAGGGAGTGAAAAGAGCAGGTAATCATCAAGTGATCCCTCTCCTGTCATCCAGTTTCCAGCTTCTGACAAACAGAGGCTAGGAACACCATTCCTACCCATCCTGGCTAGTAAGTATTGATGGACTTAACCTCCATGAATTTATCTAGTCCTTTTTTGAACTCTATTAAACTCCTGGTCTTCTCAACATCCTCTGGCAAGGAGTTCCACAGGTTGACAGTGTGCTGAGTAAAGAAAAACTTCCTTTTGTTAGTTTTAAACTTGCTATCTATTAATTTCCTTTAGTGACCCCTAGTACTTATGTTATGGGAACAAGTAAATAACTTTTCCTTATTCACTTTTTCCATAGTTATGATTTTACAGACCTCTATCATATCGCCTCTTAGATTCCTCTTTCCTAAGCTGAATAGTCCAAGCCTTTTTAATCTCTCTTCCTATGGGACCTGTTCCAACCCCCTAATCATTTTTGTTGCCCTTTTCTGAACCTTTTCCAATGCCAAAATATCTTTTTTGAGATGAGGTGACCACATCTGTACACAGTATTCAAGATGTGGGCGTACCATGGTTTTATATAGAGGCAATAAGGTATTTTCTACCTTATCTCTATCCCTTTTTAATGATTTTTAACATTGCTTGCTTTTTTGACTGCTGCTGCACATTGATGTTTTCAGAGAAATATCCACAATGACTCTAAGATCTTTTCCTTAAGTAGTCGTAGCTAAATTAGTCCCCATCATTTTGTATGTATAGTTGGGATTATTTTTTCCAGTGTGCATTACTTTGCATTTATCAACATTAAAATTCATTTGTCATTTTGTTGACCAATCACCTAGTTTTGTGAGACCTTTTTGAAGAACATTTATTTCTACCCTTTGTTTCCTGTCTTTTAAACAGTTATCAATCCATGAGAGGACCTCCACTCTTATCCCATGACAACGTACTTTACTTAAGAGCCTTTTTGTGAGGAACATTGCTGAAGTCTTTCTGGAAATCTAAGTATACTATCCACTAGATCCCCCTTGTCCATAGACAATAACTTTTTCCAGCACACACCTACTATTTTTCTTGCTTTTGCTGTGACTACCACTTCCAACTCCCTTTTTTATGCCCAGGTGAACCAAATCTTACTGGGTGCCCAGTAATTAGCGTTGTTTCCTCCCTCTCAGAACAAGTCCCCTTGATGTCCTCATACGCTGTGTGCAATGGCTCAGAGTCAAAACCATACATCATTTGCACTGTTGTCAAGAAAGCTGTTGCTCGAACACTCTTCTCCATTTGCCTTGTCATGATCCTGTCTGGGCTCTTCCCCCATTCTGGCACTCTGAGTGTAGAAGGTGGGGGCCCACAAGAGACCTTAATTACCTTGCCTCTATAGGATTCTGCTTAAAAAAACTCCCCAATGTCACAGATTCCCTGGCCTTGGGAGTAAGGCTGCTATCAAATAGGCCAATGGCTGTACTTCTACATTCCAGAATCTCATTACCAAAAGTAACTAGCTGCAAATTTTTAACTGGATCATCATCTAAAAGTATATGCTGTTGGTGGAAGTTTCCCCTTAAGCCCCTATTCATTTTACTTTACTTAGGTTCTGCCAATCATGCATCTATATTGTGGATGTTTACAAACAAATACATGAATAAGAATCAGAAAACATAATTTATTTGCAGTTTCAAAAAGCCTTTGGCAAAGTTATCACAATTTTCACACAATAGAAACTTAGGCAAAGATTAGGAAAAAAAGATCAATTTTCATCATGAAAAAATTAAAAATGTGAGATCTCAATGTGTTATGCTAGGACCAGTGTTTAATTAAAAAAACTATTATTCATCTTCACTTGACCATCTAGTCTCACAACCTTCATCCT
This sequence comes from Pelodiscus sinensis, assembly GCF_052426305.1. Lineage (NCBI taxonomy): Eukaryota > Metazoa > Chordata > Testudines > Trionychidae > Pelodiscus > Pelodiscus sinensis. Next base: position 55,306,821 of record NC_143053.1, on the reverse strand, counting down.
CCCCACCTAAGTAAGTGACTTAAGATGGCGGCTCTAGGGCCATCTCCCTTTAAGGGGCCGGTCACCTTGTGAATATTACTGCTATATTCATCATTGTGACACTACTGCTGAGGAATTAACTATATTCTTAATACTGAGATTGAATTAATGTAATAAATAATTACCTCTCTCAGTTTGCATATGCTTGTTTATGTTCCTACCATTGAGATTTTTGTATTAGAAACTGAAGTTTCTTGCTCTTCCTGTCGAAGCCTGTAAGTTTATCAATGGGAAGGTCTAAGCCAGTGTTTCTCAGCCAGTGGTATGAGTATCCTTAGAGGCACTGGAGAGAAGTGTGGGGGGTACGTCAACACAACTGAAATTTGGAGAAAACTGAATTTATGTTTTAAGTTTTACAAAGTTTTATTATTTTTATACTTTTTACACCCAAAAATTTCATCGCCCACCTGGCTACTATTAAGTTGTTTAAACAAATGTGTTGCAATGGTAGAAAAAAATTTTGTGTGTCTGAAAACTGTCGGCACTGGGGGTACTTATAATTTTTTGTTTGAAAAAGGGGTACTTTATAAAAAAAGGTTGAGAAACTCTGGTCTAAGCCACCTAAAGTTTGGTCTATGTGAACTTTTTAAAATGGATGAGTATTCAGTTTGGAGTCATACGATACTGACAAGAATAGTGCCTGTGAAGTCAAGGAGAAATAATGTGTAGCATTTCAGTGTCCTTAAACAACCTGTATGTTTCAGAAAATATCACAGAGATTTAGTGGGGAGAGAGATGAAGGAAAGACTGAGGACATAATCTATATCTTGCAAATCACTAATGAGAAGGATGGAAATGAAGTCCTTTGAAGTCTGAGACTGAGTGGTGTGAATATCTCCTGTCTCCTCCTGCTGCTTTTCTTTTGAGCAGTGCCAGTACATCTGAAATTTTAAATAAACTTTATCCTTCAGCTGCAAAAAAGGAACAATAGCTGCAAATTGCTTGGAAATGTACAGTCATAATACAATATTCTGCATGTCTGTATTCCAAGGACCTAAAATTCAAATGTGACTGTACTAAGTGAACTAACTGCCTTGGTTTTTATTAAATTTCATAAAAATAAGTATTCTATACATTTTATAAGGAAACAAAGAATTGGTTACTGTGAGCTCATATTTATTAGTTGTCCCTGCAAACTCACCCAGCAAAATTTCGCCAAAGCTAGATCTTTTCAATCTCGTGTTCACTAGTAACAGTTATTTTGCTATTCAACAAAATACGAATGATGTACTTTGACAATAAAAGACAACCCTGTTCTATAACTGGTGTTCTTTGAGATGTGTTGCTCATGTCCATTCCACATCAGGGGTCTGTGCTTGCCACATGCACCAGTGCCAGAAGTTTTTCCTTATCAGTATCCATAGGGGAATGGCTCTGGTACTCTCTGGAATGGTGCCCACATTGCATGGTATAAAGGGTGCCATTGGCTTCTCCCACCCTCAGTTCCTTCTTACCAGAAACTCTGACAGTGAGGAGGGAGGGTAAGCCATGGAATGGATATAGGCAACACATCTTGAAGAACCCCTTTTCTGTCTTTTCTTTTTCAAGTGCTTGCTCATGTCTACTCCACATTAGGTGATTCCAAGCAGTACTTCTGGAGGAGTGTACAACAGTGATGTAGTGGGGATTGTGTTTGCTCTGTTCACTTTATGTGCTGTGTGATTCCTACTGTTCTGTGCAGGTCTGGCCAAAGAGTTTGAGGGGCCCAAGGCAGCATGTTGTGGCTGGCTGCACCATGTCACGTGTCCATGTGGCTGGGTGGCTTCCAGCCAAGACAGTGAGTGAGTAGCCAGGCGGATAGGCACCAGGTAGTGCAGGGCCTTGAAGGTGCGGGGCACAAGGCAACTGTCTTGCTTACCTCGCCCTAAGGCTGGTCCTGGGCCTGTGCTGTTCTATTGTAAATCTCTCTATGGGTGTATGTGTGCCTCAGTTCCCCTGGGGATGGGACTGTTGGGTGTGGCTCTCGCTGAGAAGAAGGCTGCCCCATCTTAGCACGTACACAACAGTAGCTCAGTAACCTGAGCCTGGGTGGAAGAGCAACCAGGTGATACCTTGCCCAGGAAGCTGAACAAAGGAGGGGGTGGGGCTGCCTGGAGGGCAGTGGGTGTGTGGGTTAGTTTTCTCAGATGGCTTGGGTTGCAGGGAGAGGGCCCAGGGTGCTGGTTCTGGGCCCCCCTTACCGAGTGGGATTGCACTGATTGCTTCTGGTTCCTATGTTAACAAGTCTGTGCTGTGCTGTGTCCCTGTCAATGAATAAACCTTGTGTTCTACTTGCTGGCTGACAGTCACATCTGACTGTGCTTGGGGGGTGCAGAGCCTGGTGACTCCCACACACTCCATGACAGTAGCCACGTAGACACAGCTCTGCCAATGCCAGCATCACCTCTGGCCTACTATGTGATGGCTTAATGAGACGTGACTGTGTGGACAGCGGACCACATCATGGCTCTACAGATGTCCTGGATTACTATGTGCACCGGGAAGGCAATTGATGATGCCTGCACTCTAGTTGAATGGCTCTGACTATCAGCAGTGATGGGATACCTGCCAGCACCTGCGAGAAACTGGCAGGTCCTTCATCCTGTCCACTATAGTAATGAAGGGCTGGCTGTCAGTTTACAGAAGATCTTGGTAGTTTCTAGTAAAAGGCCAAGGCTCTTTGGACATCCAACTCATCCTCTCCCCAGCAGTCTGGTGCAGCTTGGAACAGAATATCAGGAAGAATACTTCCCAGTTCACATGGAATAATGATACTGCCTTTTGGCAGGAAGGCTGGGTGGGGCCACAGCTGGACTTAATCCCTATAAAAGACCAGGTAAGGTGGTTCTGAGGTCAGGGCCTTAAACTCTGAGACGTGCCTCACTGACATCACCACCATCAGGAAAGCAACCTTCCTGGGCAAAAGGGAGCAGGAGCCCAGCAGCTCAAAGGATGGGCCGGTTAGCCTGGAGAGAACCAGGTTGAGATCCTACTGTGGGACAGGGTTCCATACCTTTGGGAAAAGCCTCTTGAGGCTCTTCAAGAATCTGTCTGTCATGTCATGGGAAAACACCGTCTGGCCTTAGACTGGCTGGGGAAATGTGGTGATGGACGTGAGGTGCACTCTGATGGAAGAGTGTGATAGAGGACCCTGATCCCTGAGATGCAGTAAGTAATTTAAGATGGACTGTACTGAAGAATGTGGGGGTGAAATACTGTGCTCCGACACCCTGTAAGGGTACGTCTACACTGCAACACAATTTTGAAATAACTAGTGCTATTCCGAAATAACTTAGTCTGTGTCTACACGGCAGGCAGTTATGTTGAAATAGTGTCAAAATACTGTCAAGCTTGAGGACTTCTTACTCTGAGTCCTGTAACCTTCATTGTACAAGGATTAAGGGAAGTCAGAGGAACAGTGCTCTGTTTCAAAATAAGTGCTGTGTGAACACTCCCTATTTCGGAATAAACTATTTCAAAATAAGATACATAATTCACGTAGCTCAATTTGCATGCTTATTTCGAGTTAGAAGCACTCCGAGAGAACCTCATCCATTTGGCCAGGTAAGTCAGTCTTGTTGAGGGCTTCCTACTTCCCAAGAGTACCTGTGGACCTTCTCAGAGCAAGTATGCTTCTATGGGTTCAACTACAGAGCATGCACACTGAGAAATATAAAGACTTGAGGTAGGGATGCAGGAGCTGACCATAATCCTGGGACAGCAAGTCTGAGAAGCAGGGAAGGGGCCAGGAAGAAGCCACCATGAGCATGCAGAACAGCTTGCTCCCCCTTGTCTATGTAGAACATTAAAACTTTGTTGTCTATCAGAACTTACACCGCTTTGCCCAACAAGGGAGGCAGGAAGACTCCTCAGGCCAACCAGACTGCTCTAAGTTCTTTGACGTTTGTGTGCATCATCTCTCTGGGAGTCACATACCTCAGAGGTCTCGAGACCCAAGGTATGTCCTCCATCCAAGATTTGAGGTGTCCAACATCAACTTGACTGAGGTATGGGGCTGAATGGAATTCCTTCTAGGACCTTCTTGCGATTAGCCCACTACTTGAGGGAGGTAAGTACTGCCAGGGGACTGGTGACAAGCTTTTCAAGGTAGTCCCTGGGCTGAGAATAGGTTGATGTCAGTCATTACTGCAGTGACTGCAAGCAGTGCCTGGCATCACTGACCATGTATGTGATGCTGCCATGTGGCCCAGCAGGCCCAGCTACACCCTGGCTATTACCAGGGAAATATGGAGAGTACCATGGTGAGGTCTGTCAGGGCCGGAAACCTGTCCAGTGGCAGGAAAGCCCTTGAACAGGTTGAGTTGGGCACCAGACTGATAGTTCCAGTGAAAAGGATAGAATTTAATAGGGACTTTGTCACTGAGAAATAGTCTCAGGAAGAAGCACATAGCAAACAGAGCAGTTACATCCTAGTGGACCTGTGCCTTGAAGCAACCTTTCACCTATCAGTCATCGAGGAATGGTTAGTTCTAGATATTCTGGCATCTAAAGTAAGCCACTTCCGCTGCCATGCACTTGGTAGATACTCCTGGCACTGTAGCCAGGCCAAATGAGAAGACTGCAAATTGATAGTGGACAGAACCTTCTGTAAATTAGAGGAAGCGACCGTGACCAGTAAATATCGCTCCATGAAAGTATGTGTCCTTCAGGCTGAGGCCAGCATAGCAGTCTCCTGAATTCAGTGGGAGGATAATAAAAGCCAGGAAGATCATGCAAAACTTCTACCTTCTTTAGGTAGAAGGGAGAACAGCAAAATAGAGACAATGGATTTCAGGAAGGCAGATTTTAATAAATTCAGAAAGCTGGTAGGTCAGGTCCCTTGGGAAGCAAGAATAAGAGGAAAAACAAACTTCAAAGAGTTGACAGGTTTTCAAAGGGACATTATTAAGGGCCTAAAAGCAAACTATTCTGCTGTGTGGGAAGGATAGAAAGTATGGCAAGAGACCACCTTGGCTTAACCAGGAGAACTGACATGATCTAAAAATAAAAAGGAGTCATAAAAAGTGGAAACTAGGTCAAATGACAAAGGATGAATATAAGCAAACAACGCAGGTATGTAGCGGCAAGATTAGAAAGGCAAAGGTGCAAAATGAGCTCAATCTAGCTAGAGACATAAAGGGTAACAAGAAAACATTCTACTAGACATTATATTAAAAGCAAGAAGAAGACCAAGGACAGGGTAGGCTCCTTGCTCAGTGAAGAGGGAGAAACAATAAATGATAGAGGTGTCTAATGACTTCTTTGTTTAGGTTTTTTTAAGAAGAAGTTTTATGGTGAATGCTAGTGGAAATGGGGTAAGTTCAGAAGTTAAAAAAAAAGTTAAACATCACTTAGAAAAGTCTTCAAGTTACCAGGATAAAATTCATCCCAGAATACTCAAGGAGCTGATGGAGGAGGTATCTGAGCCTGTAGGTATCAGAAAAATGGAAAAGGGCAAATATAGTGCCCATTTATAAAAAGGGAAATAAGAACAACCCAGGAAACGATAGATCAGTCAATTTAACTTCTGTGCCAGGGAAGATAATGGAACAAGTAATTAAGGAATCCATCTGCAAACATCTGGAAGATAATAAGGTTTTGGGTAACAGACAGCATGAAATTGTAAAGAACAAATCATGTCAAACCAATCTGATAGCTTTCTTTGATAGGATATCAAGCATTGTGGATAAGGGGGAAGCGGCGGATGTGGAATACCTAGACTTCAGTAAACCATTTGATATGGTCTTGCATGACCTTCTTATCAATAAACTAGAAAATACAACCTAGAAGGGGTTACTATAAGGTGGGTGCATAACTGGCTGGATAACAGTTCTTAAAGAGTGTTATTAATGTTTCACAATCCTGCTGGAAGGGCACAACAAGTGGGGTTCTGCAGGGGTCTGTTTTGGGACAAGTTCTGTTCAATATCTTCATCAATGATTTAAATCAGGAGTGGGGACATTTTTTGGGTCGGGGCAGCACACAAGTGAGAAGCAAAAATCCCCCAATACTCACTGAGATGGCCAGCAGGAGAAGACAGACATTCCCCTTGCACACCAGAGCCTAGGAGGGCTCAGCCTAGTAGATTATGTACGCTCCAGCCCTGTGATGGGGCAGCAGGGAGGCTGGAATGCCAGCGTGGACTCCTCAATGCTTGGGGGGCCCTGAGCCCTGGGGGCTGGATCCAGGCAAGTTGGGGGCCGCATCTGGCCTTTGGTCCTGAGGTTTCCCACCCCTAATTTAGATGATGGCATAGAGCGTATGATTATTAAGTTTGCAGATGATACCAAGCTGGGAGGGTTTACAACTGCTTTGGAGGATAGGGTCATAATTCAAAATGATCTGGACACACTAAAGAAAAAGTTTGAAGTAAAAAGGATGAAGTTTAATAAGGACAAATGCAAAGTACCCCACTTAGGAAGGAACAATCAGTTTCACACCTACAGAATGGGAGGTGAAAGGGATCTACGGGTCTTCTAGGGACCATAAGCTAAATGTGAGTCAATAGTATGACACTGTTGCAAAAAAAGGAAACCTGATTCTGGGACACAGGAGTGTTGTGAGCAATCAGAAGAAGGTAAGTCATTCTTCTGCTCTACTCTGCACTGATGAAGCCTCAAGTGGAGAATTGTGTCCAGTTCTGGGCACTGCATTTCAAGAAAGATGTGGAAAAGTTAGAGAAGGTCCAGAGAAGAGCAATAAAATGGATTCAAGGCCTAGAAAACATGAGCTATGAGGGAAGATTGAAAGATTTGGGCTTGTTTAGTTTAGAAAAGAGAAGACTAAGAGGAGACATGATATGGTTTTCAAATGTCTAAAAGGGTGTTACAACGAGGAGGGAGAAAATTTGTTCTCTTTGGCCTCAGAGGATAGAACAAGAAGCAATGGGCTTAAACTGCAGCAAGGGAGGTTTAGGTTGGACATTAGGAAAAACATCCTAACTGTCAGGGTGGTTAAACACTGGAATAAATTGCCTAAAGAGGTTGGGAATCTCTATCACTGAAGATTTATAAGAGCAGATTGGACAGACATCTATCAGGGATCATCTAGACGGTGCTTGATCCTGCTGTGAGGGCACGGAACTGGACTTGATGATCTCCCGAGGTCCCTTCCTGTTCAAGGATTGTAGTAGTCTGAGTCTATTTGTTGAGATCTCACAGGTCCAGAATAGAACATAGACCATTTGTGGTCTTCGGGATAAAAAAGTACCAGGGATATTAACACTTGTTCCACTATGAAGGTAGGACCTCCTCCACCACTCCCAGCTGTACTGTCCCCTAAACCTTTTGTACAAGGAGACTCTTGTGAGAAGGATCTCTGAAAAGGGACATGGAAGGTGAGTGGAAAGAAATTGGAGGGTGTAGCCCTGTGCTACCTTAGTGCATCTAGACCTAAAAACTAATTCGAATTAGCATTTTGCTAATTCGAACTAGCATGTCCATATTGAGTGGACCCTGAACCAAAGTTAAGGCTGGCCAGAACCAGTGCAGGCAGGGCATCAGGTTAGGACTCAGGGTATGTCTACACTACCCCGCTAGTTCGAACTAGTGGGGATAATGTAGTCATCCGCAGTTGCAAATGAAGCCCGGGATTTGAATTTCCCGGGCTTCATTTGCATGAAGCCAGCCGGCGCCATTTTTAAATGCCGGCTAGTTCGAACCCTGTGCCGCGTGGCTACACGCAGCACGGAGTAGCTAGTTCGGATTAGGCTTCTAATCTGAACTAGCTGTACTCCTCGTGGAACGGAAGCCTAATCCGAACTAGCTACTCCGTGCCGCGTGTAGCCGCGTGGCACGGGGTTCGAACTAGCCGGCATTTAAAAATGGCGCCGGCCGGCTTCATGCAAATTAAGCCCGGGAAATTCAAATCCCGGGCTTCATTTGCAACTGTGGATGACTACATTACCCCCGCTAGTTCGAACTAGCGGGGTAGTGTAGACATACCATCAGAGTGTGGAGCTGCTGCCTCAGGCTAGCTGAGGGCTGTGCTTAAAGAGACCCAACCCCCACCCCGGCCAGACAGTTCCCAGGGTTCCCCGCTTGGTTGTCTACCTCGATGAGGGACAGCAAAGCAGTCCTGTCTTGGAGTGCCCTGAGTGCCCACAATCGGCACATCACAGCACTCAGTCATCAGCCCAGCTGCACTTGCCGCAGGCTGCCATCCAGAGGGGGGGGGTCAATCAAGGGGCTGCAGGAGAACTTCCACCCCGAGGAGCCCGCAGAGCCAGCCCAGTCCTCCCCAAGGGGGCTCGTACCCCATTCCTCCCTCACCTCCTTCCACTTACTCCTCCTTAGCCCCCCTTCCTGATGTACAAAATAAAGGACAATTGTGTTCAAAAATAGAAACTCTCTTTATTGAACAAAACTCGGGGAGACTGGGAAAAGGAGGTGGGAGAGGGGAAGAGAGAGGGTGGGAGAGGGGAGGGCAACTAAAATGATCAGGGGTTTGCAACAGGTCCCATATGAAGAGAGGCTAAAGAGACTGGAACTTTTCAGCTTAGAAAAGAGGAGACTGAGGGGGGAATATGATAGAGGTCTATAAAAGCATGAGTGGTGTGGAGAGGGTGCATACAGAAAAGTTCTTCATTAGTTCCCATAATATAAGGACTAAAGGCTTCAAACTAACAACAGAAAGTTCTTCTTCACAAAGCAAATAGTCAACCTGTGGAACTCCTTGCTGCAGGAGGCTGTGAAGGCTAGAACTATAACAGAGTTTAAAGAGAAGTGAGATCAAGTCATGGAGGTTGGGTCCATGGAGTGCTATTAGCCAGGGGGTAGAAATGGTGTCCCTGGCCTCTGTTTGTGGAAGGCTGGAGATGGATGGCACGAGACAAATGGCTTGGTTATGAAATTCTGGCTCATGCACTATATGTGATCCTACTGTACTAAAGCATTTGTTCAATCGAAAATGATGGCAAAGAACATTCTATGCAACCTGCACCGGCTACTTCGTATACTTGGGGCGAGACTTTGTCCCTTTGCATCAGGAGGAGGTCTAGGAGAATAGGAAACAATAACACAGCATGAAAGTATATTTCATGCCAAGTACTTCATGAAAAATACTTTTACCAAGCACCTGGCAAGCACAATTCATTCATTTTCCAAATGTCATTGGCCAGTCAGTTCCTCAGGACATTCCCTCCTAACACAGGGACACTTGATAGCTACAATGTCAGAATTTGGCCTCCAGCCGTGTTCTGCTGTCATGTGTACAAACTGTAAGGACAGAACTACAGCCTGATTCTCTTTCTGTCTTGCAGGTGGTAACTCTTTGATGATATCCTTGATGTGTTTTTCACGTTCCTATTATGTAACGCAACAGAGCTTTGATAGAAACATATTTGAAATATTAAAGATACCTTTTAGGTGCCTACACACAACAACTGGCTCCTGGTATAGTATGCAAAATATTAGTGGTATGCGGTAGTCACCTAGCTTTTAAGAGTGAAAGTACACATATAGCTGTGATGGAGTGGGAATATGTCATATATCACATACACCAATTTAGATGGTAGTAAAGGAAATACACATTAATGTTTTAATCCTCCTCTCTGGAGTGACTTCAGAATGCATCAGGCTTCCATTATTCGTTACTGGCTGACCAAATGGGAGTTGCTCTTTTAGCTCACTAGGCAGAGGTTTAGAGACTTGTGCTTTTGAGGTAAAAGTCATGACATTTATTCCTCATATCACAGACATGCTCATAATCTTCTATCATTTTTTATAATATTATGAGCAGTATCACCTTGCAAAAAAAGCAAGAGAAAACAAATTTGCAAAGAGCTCAGTGTGAAATTCAGCTAAGTCAAACTCTTCCAAATGCATTTGTTGACAAAAACAGTAGAACGATGACAAACAGACGTGAAATGGAACAAATTTGATGGCACTTTTATAGCGAACTATTTTCATCCGTGGAGACATTGTACCTGGGCTCTGTCATCCCTGAACCTGATGTGCTCTGCAAAGAAGTCACAGCAGCAGCAGCCCTTCAGGAGACAAAGTTGGGAAAAGTGGCAGGTTTAGACCAAGTAAACATAGAAGAACTTGGTGCAGGAGGCGAGACTTTTGGGATCAACAAAAACACTGCACTGATGCCCAAAGGCAATCCAACCTGACCTCCTCCTCCTGCTTAACTCATTGACCATCTGCAGTGCTTGTCCAAGATATACATATTGATCCACCAACTTGATGGACTGTCCATCCAGCTGCATGACATACTCTGGACAATATGCATTTTTCATCCACTTCATTTTCCAAGGTGGATGGTCAGGCCAATCTCCTTCATGTTCTTACCAATGTCATTGAGGAGGGTTTGAAATTTTGGGGATTTTGATTGAATTAGGACGATGTCATTTGTGAAAAGGAGCATCTGAAGAACTTTGCCATCAATCAGAAATTCATCTTTCACTTTGCTCTTCCACAGGACATCTTCCAGGACACTGGCAAACAACTTTGCTGGACAAACGTCTCCCTGCTTTATGCCTCACTTAACTGCGGTGATGAAGAGATCATCAGAAAGGCGTGATGTGCATAGGTGTGTCCATCATGGAATCTTGTATGATTCTAATATACACAGGGGAGATACCCTGCAAAAGGAGAGCACTTCAAGCTTCACTTTGTTCCACCAAGTCAAAGGCTTTTAAAAAGTCAATGAGCAACAAGCATAGTGGGATCTTGTACTCACTACACCTTTAGGTCATCTGTGTGACCACAAAAATATGGTCCACTGTGGCAAATCCCCTACAAAAGCCTGCCTGTTCCCTTCTCATGTTTTCCTCAAGGACACCCTCAGTATGGGCATAGATGGTTCTCATAATGACCTTATAAAGATGAGAAAGCAGGTAGATGGGTTGATAGTCGTGAATGTCTTCTGGGTCACCTTTTTTCCGGCAGAAGAACAGTTTGCAATTTCTCTCAGTCTTTTAGAATTCTCCCCTCTTTAATGTATCTTGAGAGTCTCTCACTAAGAGCTTTTAAGAGTGATCACCTCCCACACAAAGTTCTACTATGTGCACTTGGTCTAAACCTGCCGCTCTTCCCCACTTCATCTTCTGAAGGACCAGTGCCACTTCTTCACAGAGCACATCAGATTCAGGAGTGATGGAGCCTAGGTACAATGGTGATACTGCTCATAAACTTCTATCATTTTTCTCCTCAACATTTTACAGACGAGCTTATACTCCAGGCTGGTATCGCCCTTGGCTGCCACGTCTCTCCGCTCGGCAATAAGATAAAGTATTTGCTGAGTAAAATGGTTTCTGGACTCCTTTGGTTTCTTCACAGTGGCAGCAGTTTTACATTTGTTGAACTTTGCTAATTGCTATTAAATATATTTAAAAAATGTTACTTTCTATGGCTTAAAATAAAATGTATCCTACTTTTGCATTTCTTTCAGTAACTATGGCTATCATTTGGGATAGAAAGATTGGGCCAAACTCTCTCTTATTACTGAGAATGAATCAATCAGGTACTGTTTATGAGGGGCACTGAAAGCTATTTCCCTTTATGATAACATATTTGTAGCTATAGTGCGGTGGCTGCCCCACTCTGGCAAAGAAGCGATGCAGGTCTATAGAGAGAAGGTGGAGGCAGTGGAGCAGAGTGATGATGACCCTGACCAGAAAGTGGCACATTCCAATGGGCAGAGCTAAGTCCTGGTGTGACCAATAGAAAGTGCTGCAGTGGTGAGTCAGCCCATTACAAGTACATTCAACCCATAATATGGAAACGCTAGTCAGTCCATTTTTATTTATATGGATCACTCCAGATTTTCAGTTTGCATAATTATTAAAGCTGTTCCAAAAGCAATGAGAAGTAAATAGCTCTAAGGGAAACATGACTGATACATAACCAATGGTAGCTGTCTGCATATTATGATTATGCATCTATCTTATAAATCTACTTCTCTATCATGACTGTAGGATGTGAGTGACTGATCTCCTGGTAGTGGATGAATTGTACATGCTGATCCTCTGAGATCCCTTAGTTTGCCTTCAGTACTATTGATTTGTAAGATCCAGCCATTGGCCCTAAAAGGGGTAATAAGAATTGCTTTTAAGTGCTCTTTCTGCTTGAGAGGCCTACAACCATAGTATTGGGCAACTATCTGCTTGCCTCAAAGTCACTCTCATCTGCTCACCTTGCCTGTTCAAAGTGTGTATAGAATCATGGTAATTTAGGACTAGAAGGCACCTCAAGAGATCATCTAGTCCATCCCCCTGTGTGAGATACAACTATATATACTATGTGCTGTCATGCCTAGGTCTGTTTCTAATAACTTAACTCAGTTTATGCAGATGAGTGATTTACACTGAGTGTAAGATTAGGCCTTGGCTGAGAACTAATTGATTCAAGCTCAGTTCAGATAAATCTAAGGGGGCTTGTTGAAAGCTGTTTTTTTTGGAAGGATTTCTTGACCCTGCAATTCATTCCTTCTTCTTGGTTCTAGGGTTGCTCATCCTTTACATCTATTGCAAGCAGGCCCACTGACAGATGGTGGATGGGAGAGCAAAGGGGGCAGTTACCCCAGGGCCTGGTGATTCAAAGGGGACTGGGGCTCTTGGCCACTGCCATTCGGAGCTCCCCGTTCTTTACATTGTCGCCGTGTGTTCTATATAGTGTTGAGGGTGAAGGATGCTGTGCTCCGTGTGCCACGGAGGGCTGGCTAAACTCAGCCCCCACCCTTCCGCCTGAGTCACACCCCTTCCAGGAGCATGGAACTGACCCCACACCTTTCCCCACAGGCTGTTGACTCCTCTGATTGTAAGGCTCATTTCTTCTCTCTGCCTTTCAAAGAGATGGGTTGAGAGATGAACCACTGAATGTGAGAAGTTATCTGATTGGGTGATGCTTAGAAAGAGTACTGCTTGTGGTCATGCATTTTTATATATTGTGACAGGGTCAGAACAGAAGGTTCTAAAAAGTAGTGGAGGGGAGATATATAAGCCTCAGACCTGAAGAGATCTCTGTTCCCAGGGTAACAGGGAGGGGCTGGTTTAGAACCAGCAGAGGCAATGGGGTAGTGGAACATCTGGGGCTAATTGACCAGGCCTGCAGAGTCAGGCCAGGCTAGTCTAATTATTTCACCTGGGGGTAATTAAGAAAACCAGCTCAGATTGGCTATAAAAGAAACTTTGCCTACAATTAGGCCATGCATGTAGCTGAGAGGACCGAGTAGGGTGTCACTGGGAGGAAAGGTGACACCAACTGACCACTTGGGCTATGTCTACACTGCAGGCTTCTTGCACAAGAACGGTTTCGTGCAAGAGTTCTTGTGCTAAAGGTCTTGCGTAAGAGTGGGTCCACACTGCTATGTGCTTTTGCACAAGAGATGTGCTTTTGTGCAAGAGCGTCCATGGCAGTGTGGACGCTCTCTTGCGCAAGAAAGCTCTGATGAGCATTTTAGCCATAGGGGTTTCTTGCACAAGAAATCCATGTTGCCTGTCCACACTGCCTTCTTGCACAAGAGCTCTTGTGCAAAAAGGCTTATTCCTCGTGGGGAGAGGAATAACTCTTACACGAGAAGCCCTCTGTTCCAATGCTTTACTGTAAATTTACTTGTGCAAGAACACGTGTGCAGTGTAGAAGCTCTGCAAGTTTTTGCGCAAGAACAGTCATTCTTGTGCAAAAAGCCTGCAGTGTAGATGTAGCCTAGGAGGAAGAACTAGAGAGAAGAAAGGTGCTGGGGAAGATATAGAGAAGTAGTCCAGGGGTCTTGGAGCTGTCTTACAGCAGGGGTTAGGGATTCACACAGGCAGCTACTATTACAGGGCCCTGGGCTGGAACCCAGAGTAGAGGGAGGGCCAGGTTCCTACCCCCTCAACACGCACTTTTCCATTTCCACTTGGGGAAAAGGATTGTGGAGTTTATTCTCCGTTTTACTGTACGCTGGCTAGTGATGAAAAGAGCTCAACAAACAGCAAACTAAAGCCCTAGATGTGGTGCCTAAAATTGTGGACTGCTGTGAGCCTCTGAGGCAAACAAATCTGCCAGGAAGCACAGGACACACCAAGTTTTCATAGGAGCTTTGTTGCAATATACATTCACATGTGTGCTCACTTGGATATTTACTCTTGTAAATGTACTTGGACTGGTGCTCTTCAAATAGATAAAAACAAAATAGCACTTTCATCAATATGACACTTCTTATTTTTAAAATATGACCTTGAAAAGATGGTTTAAAATCCTCTTTTGTCATAGCTGGAAGATGACAATGTTTGATCTCCAAAAGGTATGATCATTAGATTCCATTCAGACTTTACAGTCTGCTCTCCAGTTATGAGTCATCTTTACCCCAAGTAAATCATATAGAAATAACGAGGATACTAGAAAAGGAGAAATAGGTAAAAAGAGAATCTGTTAGCAATACTTCTGTAGCAAGCAGATGCAAGAGTGGTTTTTCATGTGTTGCATAATCTGTGTGACTCACAACGGTGTGTATGTATCATTTGGTGCAAAAGGGAATAGCCATAAATACTAAGAATATTTTTGCAATCTAAGGAGTTGTTCACATGGGAGGAAATCTATAGTTTTTAGTTTTTTAATTCAGGCAATTGCATGCTGATCTAGTTGGTTTTTATTTTCCTTTTCTCTTGTGTTTTATCTCAACCTTATTAACATCAAGGAAAATCCTGTTAGTTAAAATCTTTTCCCTCTGATCTATTTTATGCAGTCAGTCAATATAAGCTATTACTGCTGTGTTTGCATTAATTGACTGTTTTCCGTGGCACTCAAGTCATGGGGTAGCTTTTAACAACATGCTGACTGAACACAGAAAACTAAGCAATGCCTACCTTAAAAACTATAAAGAACTTAGTAATATTATGGGCCCATAGTGGCTCTCCCCGGTTCTGTCCATAAATGGGGATCTTGTGCACACAGATCTCACACTGCTGCATGGCAAAAAAGTGCGTAATTATTTCCATGGCACCGTCCTCACCCCATTATAGATCTGAGGAGGGTAGTTTGTGGAGGTGGGCTGACGGATGAGGGTAAGACTGCGAAAGAAGCTCATCATTTATTTCCTTTGCCTCTTCTGGCCTTATACAGGATCCTTGGGAAAAAATGCCTCGGCATTAATTTCCACAGCAATTTCCAGCATCTCTTGCACAATTTTATAAGGAAACTGTCCTGCATAGAAAGCAGTTCCCTGGCTCCTCCCCACATTCTCTCCAGGCACATGTGTAAGGATGTGAGGATTGGCAGTGGTGATCTGGGATATACCAGAAAGCTGTATTTCCC
Source organism: Pelodiscus sinensis (assembly GCF_052426305.1). Classification (NCBI taxonomy): domain Eukaryota; kingdom Metazoa; phylum Chordata; order Testudines; family Trionychidae; genus Pelodiscus; species Pelodiscus sinensis. The sequence continues at coordinate 55,291,564 of NC_143053.1, read as the reverse complement.
CTCTTTACCATTGACCCTGCATCATTCTGTGTGAATTACACTTGTCTGTTCTCCTTCACTCCAAATAAGGGTGAAACAACATGGACAAATGCAAAACTCCCATAACATCAGTTGGCGGATGGGCTCTAATATTTTCATTGTAAGCATACTAGTGTCAATCAACATCTGTAAAGTAGATATCGTTTGGGAGGGCAAAAATGTTTTTACTTAAACCAGATTCCACTTTGTTGTAGTAACAACCACAATTATACCTCTAACTGGAGTTAGAGCCCTGTGTGGAAACCATTTTCATATTTAGCTAGAAGCCATCTTGTATAACAGAAACCATTTCAGCTTGTTGCTTCTGCAGGTATACCAGAGTGAACTTTCTGTTATCCCAGGACAGAGGCTTACAAGATGAGCTATTGGAATGTGTTAATTGAGCTGGTTAAGGAAGGAGCCTCACTCCCTAGTACCTGCCCTCTATCTTGCTGATAATGGTTTTGCTCCCTGAGTTTAATTGATGATTTCTGTAATTGGATGCCCTGAAGTCAGACTTGTTTGGTTAAGGGTACAATTATACTAGGATTGATTGTATTAGGCAGCCTTACTGGTCCCGGCTCTGCTGGGACCATGTTTGGCTCACTCTTTGCCTTATTGATCAATAAAGCTGTTTATTAGCTGCCAAAACAGAGAGGAGCGTTTGCTTCAACACCTGTTTCTCCTTTATTTAACAATCATGAAGCAGCCTTGTTTTTAGCGGAATGCTATGAAGTTCCAATATGCAAAAGTCCCTTCCAGGTGGAGTTGTGCTTAGAAATAGTCTAGTTTGAAATAGAAGATTCAGCCTGTGGTCAGAGATCATATGTGTTCTACCACAGAATGTAGGAGTCCCAGCTGTGAGCTAGGATCCCATTGTGCTAGACAATGTACAAACACTGGACACAAAGGGTATGTCTAGACTACATGACTCTGCCGACAAAGGCATGTAAATTAGTCATACCGACATAGTCAATGAAGCGGGGATTTAAATATCCCCCGTTTCATTAGAATAAAAATGGCCACCGTGTTGTGCCGGCTCAGCTGTAAACCTCTTTGCATGAAGCATAAGGGCTCAGTCGGCAAAGGCTTTCCTTGCCGACCGATCCCCGTCTTGACTGCCACTTTGTGCCGACAAACAGCTGAGCTGGCACAACGCAGTGGCCATTTTTATTCTAATGAAGCGGGGGATATTTAAATTGACTACATCGGTATGTCTAATTTACATGCCTCTGTCGGCAGAGGCATGTAGCCTAGACATACCCAAAGGGAGCTTATGTGCACACTTGGGTGTGAGTCACTGTGTAGTTAGTAGAACAATGGCATGTCATAGTAATGGCTGATTTATTAAGACTTCAGCTCCAAGTTCAGTAAAGTGAGTTTTTTTTGTTTTTAAATAATTAGGTGTGCTCTCTGACCCTACAGAAGTTAATGGAACATTTCATATTGACTAAAGGGGCTGGAGTTCACTCTAGGGCAGGAGACTGTAAATCAGCATGTATGTGTGCAAGTCCCAAATTCAAAACATTTCAGTGTGATTACAGGGTATATGTAGGCTAGTTAATAATTCCTGGTTCTCCTACATTTCGTTCCCTGCAGTGTGTGCTCATCCTCTGTCAAGTTGCAGAGCTGGATGTTCCATGTACATTTAAAAATGAAACACTTGTGTTAAGGTTTTCATTCATTTGTCCTGATGAAGTGGTTTGGCATCATTTACAAATCATATTTATCTCACAGAGTTCTTGGCTCCCAATGTGGAGAAGACAGACATCAGGCCATTCTATCCCCCGCCTTCCTTGTGAGGCCCCAGCACTTACTTTGGAGTTGCTCATCTTGTTTTGATCTCCCTCTGTTTTCTTGGCCATCTTTGAGCTCCCTTGCTGTGTTCTTGCAAGCTTCCTTGAAGCAGTGTCTGGCTACCCATGTCTCACCATTCTGTTCTCGAATCCCCCCTCAGTCGTCATTCTCCTTTTCATACAAATCTCCTTCATCTCGTAAACTTGTGTTTAGTGTTCTCCCTCAAACCCCGTCGCCTTCCTCCCAAGTGCCCCACTCTCATTTGTCTGTCAAGCAAACTTCCTTCCTCGCCTCTCCTCTCCTCTCCTCTCCCAACCCTACTGTCTTTCCAGTCTCTTTATGTTCATATACCAGCACCTATCACTCTGGTATTTTACCACTACTTCCTCCACAAATGTTTATTTTCCCTCTTATTATTTCAGTCTTTTCTCTGCAGGGGGAATTCTATGCTGCTGTGCATGTGCATAATTAATGTGACACGTGTATTTATTTTTCCCTGCAGAAAATAACTCTTTTTGGAAAGTTGCTGCAGTTCTTCTTTTGCCCACAAAGGGACACTGTGGTACTAAAACAGAGTTGTACAGAGCCCCACCTGCTGACAGGGCAGGGAAGAGGTTGCCTGCCTGGCATCACAGTACCTGTGGGGCCAGGTCAGGAGACAGAGGGTATGGGGGGACAAAGAGCCTGGGGATGCGGGTGTATGTCACAGACGGGTTCACAAGTGCTATTGGGGAAGGACAGACTGAGGCAGGTGTGGAGTAGGAATGGGCCACATGGGGAAGCGGGTTCAAGGACACATGAAGATGTGGGGAGGGGTTCAGGGCCACATGGGGAAGGGGATGATTGAGTGAGGGCACTGAGACACATGGGAAAGGAGATGAAGCACAGGGGGAGGGAGCACAGCAAGATGGAGAGTGACTAAATGAGGTGCAGGGACACATGATGATGGGGGAGCAGGTGTCTGAGTGGCAGTGGGACACATGGGATACAGGAGCAGATGTGCCTGAATGAATGGAAGAGACTAGGGGTCAGCAAGGATCTGCATGGGGGAGGCTAACAATTCTTCCCTGTCCCCTAAAACCCTTTTCAATATTTCCCTCACCCTCACCCAATAACCCCCCAGGTTCATTCCCTCTCCTTCAGCTACTCCGTTACCCCTGACTAGCCCTCCCCACGCCTTTGCACTGCTTCTGATGGGGTGGGAAATACAATTCTGTGATACAGTTTAAATATATTATTCCAAGTTCTATATTACTATGCCCCACAAGGAATCTGTTTGACAAAAAAACGTTTTCTGAATCTTTTTCATTGTATGTATTGTTAGAGACATACTTCGTAATTTACTTCAAAATACCTATCAATCAGCAAAACAATTGACACTAGTGAGTTTATGCTGTGTTATTTTGAGAAATAAAATATCCAGAGTTGTGCAGCATTTTAAAATAGTGAGTGGAGAATGTTTAATTTTGTTGTTGTGCAATTCCCCCAGGAGTAGACTGGGTTCTGAAAATGGTAGTTCACCAGGAGAAATTGTCTGTGGCTTAAGAGAATTTCCACATGGAAGTGTGTCCTGACAATCCAGGGCAATAAATCAGTCCCCGAGACAACATGGTGAGAATAGTTGATTGGGTGACCATATGGCACCTCGTGTATCTGATGTATTTGTTGAGGTTGCAAAAGTCGAGAATAGGTATTGCTCCTTCCTTGGATTTGGAAACCAGGAAGTACCAGGAATAGAAACCTTGACCCTAATGTTCTGGTGGCAATTCCTTCACTGCTCCCAAGGCCAGTAAAGAATGGACCTGTTCCAGAAGCAGCATCTCATGAGCAGAGGTGAAAGTGGGCTGATTCAGCACACTGGTAAGAACTGGCCACCGGTACCAGCCTGCAGACAGCTGACATTTTTCTCTCTTCTCCTCCCCTCTCCCTCCCCCCTGTCAGGGGCCCTGCCTCTAGGGGTCCACAATGCTTTCCTGCCCCTTTTGCCCAGGGGCATTCAAATTGCTACTGCAGCCCCAGGGTTCCAACTGCTGGCCATGAAGGACTGGCTGGTGTGTGTGTGTCCTCAGCCCTTCTATCTGTGGCTCTGCCTCTTCTGGGGACCCAGAGCTGCCCGCCCCCACTAAGTATGCTGGACTTAGTGCAGGGCACAGTGGCAAGTCTAGACATCTACTTTCAGCCCTGCGCGTGAGAGGAGTCTCCAAAGAGGGAAGGGGAGGGACGGCAGGAAGAGGAGTGGAGAGGAATTGGATACCATAGTCCAACCTGATGATGGTGCATGTCTGGAGCAATGGCCAAATTCTGCAGCCAAGATACCCTTTTCATGGTTGCTGTGGATGCTGTAACTCTGGCAGAAGTATCTGCAACATCCAGCACAGACTGTGACAACCTCAGTAAACAGCCTTCAATGCCAGAAATTCCTCTTTGGAGGCTTCAGGGAACCAGGCTGCAAACTTAGACATAGCTGTCAAATTTTCATATTTGTACTTAGACAGCAGTGCCTTCTGGGTCACAATCTGCATTTGTAGGGAGGAGGATGAGGAGGTGTAAATCTTCCCACCCATTAAATATGTCTTTTTGGAGTCCTTGCCTTTAGGAATTGAGGTCTCGGGCAGGCTCCAGGAGTGCATCACTGCCAGGAAGGGCTACTCCCCCAGGAGCAGATGGCTGAAGGATATCCACTAATGTATGGGTTTTCTCATGCAGGAATTCCACTTAAATGCCCAAGGAAGCAGCCATGCACCGGAAAAGGTCCTGCTCTGCCGTTGGAATCTGCTGGCATTGGAAGAGTGGATGAATCAGGCACTGTTGAATCATCCAGGGATGAAGAAGAGGTTGTTAACTGTGCCAAGCCTGGCTCTCTTTTCTGAAGAGGTAGAGCTGGAAGGGGTGGGGGAATATTTAACAAAATACAACGAACACTAATTGAACTAATGAAGGGCAATACTAACTATATACTAGTTAAAATGGTAAAATAGTGAGAGGTTGAGGTTAAAACCACATAGAGCTCTGGTCTCCAAGAAGAAACCAAGGTGGGTCAGAGTGGCATTGCCCCATATAGCAGGGGAGGAGCTATAGCCATGAGGCATGAGCACTGCTGCACTATGGGTACTTCTAGGCAAAATTCTCCAGCTCTGGTGCACAGGGTGCTCGTGTACTTCAGTGGAACACATGGCAGCATCTACTCAAACTGCACTCTGGCTACTGAAATGGCTTTCTCAGCATCACTTGAGTGATTATGTGCAGCCAAGGGGGGCCCTTGACTTAAGGGAGAAGCTATCCAGAGGAATTGGTGGTCTGATGGTTTGGTTTTTGGAAGTGCCAGCCCTGTAAGAGGTCCAGCAGTTTGCAGAGTCACTTCTAGTGAAACTCTGGCATCTTAGACCCCAACCTGGATAAAAGTCCTTGCAATCTCCTCTACCAGAAGGTAAGGACTGGAAGCAGATGAGCCATAAGGAAGGTCTCCCTTGAATGTCAGGCTTGGTGCAGGGTCCACCTGTATATCAGTGGGGTTTGTTTTTCATATGGGTGCTCAAGTCACTGGTATCATGGGTGCCCCTGTATTGCATGTGTTTACAAACAGGTCTGGATGGCAGGTAACCAAAATCCAAGTTAGTAGATCATGGCTCAGTTGATTGTCCCTGTTCACCCAACTGGAACAAAGGTGATCGGCTTGGTAGATTCTGGTAAATCTTACTGGGGCCCCTGGGTTTGAGACCATCTTTCTATAGCATATTCATGGAGATGTTAAACTCTATCCCCATGAAAATGTGCAGCTGACTGTTGAGGGAATTAGGAAGTCCCATGTAATGGGCAGGCCTCATCACTAGTCTACTTCATTATCTTGGGGTGAGATTGGAGCATTTCTCAGTCACTGAGGGGATTTCAGACAGGCCCCAAAGGGTTAAATGAGGTAATCCGGGGAGACAGAAGTCTCAGAAGCTTGGGACATTAGACATACAGGTTCAGGTGAGAAGCTGGAGTGGGACAGGGATCAGGCTGAGGGGTCAACTAACAATGAAACTGTCTCCCATACCAGGGAACATCCTAATTAGAGGGATCAACTTCATCAAGGATCAGAGGGAGGATGATCCAGGGCTGTGACTGGCTTTTTGTGGAAGACCCAGAGTGAGCAAAGCAGTACCCCTGATTTGAGCTTCACAGGAAGCAACTGCACCTGCTGAAGAAAGACTGACTAATGGCCAAGTTTGGTTGCAACTTCTTGTTCATTGGCCACATACGTGTGATAACAGGTGACTGCTTCATGCTATTCCCTCTGTGGGCCACCTTCACTATGAGAAGACACTGACCTGGATTCTGGACTGATTTTTATTGGCCTGAGATTAATCAAATTTAGACTTCTGCAGCTCCTGCCCTAAATGCCAACTCCCAGGATTTAAAGTGGTGAAAAAAATCTCTCATATCCCACTTCCTGCAGCAGGCATCCCATTTGAAAGGACATTAGAAAAAAGTACAGCTGGTTGCATTATAAATGCATTATAGTTGATTACACCACTGGCTATCCTGAGGCAACCCCCCTCTGCACTCTCAATGCAAAAACTATTGCAGTAGAATTGCTAAAAATCCTTGCCAGAGTTGGGGCATAGCAGGTGATCATGTGTCAAAGTACCAGTGGGACCAACTGGCGCCTAGATTCAAAAATTACGTTCCCAAACTGAATTTCTTAGTACCCTAATTTATCTGTGAGAGAGGGAGACAAAAAGGATGATAAAGAAAATAGCAGTGAAAGTGAGTTATATATGTGCGGTTGTTAGTTTTGCTGAATAATACTATATAAATATTAACACAGCTTGCAATTTTAGACTTGGTGGAGACCAGGTTGTGGAAACACCACACAGTATATTTTGTAAATCTGAAATTCTGCTCTCTAATGATCTTTAGCATAAAAAGATCATTGTTCCTCCCACTTTGATTTAAATGACAATAAAACCAGAGGCCAGTCTCCTAGAGGTAGCTTAAAAACAGTACATTGCCTCTCTTTAATCTATTACACCGACAAGCTCTAAGGCTATGTCTATACTGCCCCCATTTTGAGCAAAAAATATGCAAATGAGGCAAAGGATGGACTATTGCCATGCTTTATTTGCATATTTGAGATCCCATTTTTGCACAAGGGGCTTTTGCGCGAGACGTTCTTCCGTATTTTTTTCAGGAAGCATGGCTCTTGTGCAAAACCGGAGCCTCATTAATTACGCAAATGAGGTGTGGCAATATTCCACTTTGCCTCATTTGCATATTTTTTTGTGCAAAACAGGGGCAGCGTAGACAAAGCTTAAGTGTAAAATGTAAAGATATGGTTCTCTATCTTTCCTACTGTGGTGTGGTATATCAAGTGCAAGGGATGGAGGAAGGATGGAGTTGTGGAAGCTACTCTAATGAGCAAGAAAGAATTTGCAGCAGAGTGTTTCTTCCCCAGGAGCTTATGCGTTCATTTTTCAAGTCCAAAAATAATAATCACACCACACAGACCAATGTAAATCAAGAACCCCCAGAGGACTCCTTAGCCTTCTCTGTTGGAGTCAGCTGCAGCAATCTCTCCATTCTTCTTCATGATCTTATCAAGGACATTTGGAGTGGATCTCACAATCCAAACAATATCAGATTTTCCATAAAGGTGACAGGGAAGAGTTATCTGCCTTGTGTAGCCTCTGTACACAGAGGTTCCAGTCATGTATGCTATCACAAAGGAAAGACTACAATAGCTGTCCAATTCACTAATTTTATATGGGAGACTGAATGAATGAAGTATCGGTTTGAAAATTAGGATTACAGTCATTGCAGAGTGACACAGCCTTGGAGTGTGGAAATGAGCCAAATGGGAAATTGGGACACCGACACAAACACATGCCTTTCCAATGCAGTAACTGAAGTTACATCTGCTCATGTCATCAGTGAATTTGGCCCAGCATGGCTAAGTAGCACATCTAATATGAGATTAATCTGATTTACTGGAGAATCAGAGTGGGTGGAGAAGACTACTATTGATCTCTTAACTCAATATGAAAGAGTAGCGATTAGTTGTAAAGAAAGAGAAATGAACAAGTAGGAGAGCAATCTTTTATAGATTTACTTTTTTAGGAAACACTGCAAAACCTTTCTCTTCAAAAAACCCTTTCCATCATCAGAATAACTCAACAGTAATATTCCTTGCAATCAGTCCTCCTCTCATTAGCCTGACACATATCAATCTAAACAAAAAGTAAATCAATGCAATCTAAATGGTCAGTATCTAAAAAAAAAAAAAATCTCCCCAACACAGAATTATTACCCCCAAAAGGCAGAGACTCCATGAACACCCTAGAGTTGGACTATGTTGTTGATTTTACATTGGAAGATGCTCAGGTACTATGGGCAGCAACATAAAGCTCTTAAGGTAGCTAGAAATAAGTTTTTATTCTTTCCCACTCCCATCCCATCTGTTCTTTGGCCTGTCCACACTAAAAGTTCAGTATTCTGGAGAACAGACTTTCTATTCACTCCTTAAGAGTAACCCATAAAGTTTGCATAAATTGTTTGTAGACTCCACTTGCTAGTTTTCTGCACAGAAAAACTCCAAGTTTTGTGTGCTGCAGAATTTGAGAGCGATGCTGCAGCTGTCTCAACTACAGTATCTAAAGCTTCAGAGGGGTAGCCAAATTCATCTGTAACTGGAAAAACTTAAACAAATGGTCTCGCAGCATGTTAGAGATGAACAGAACATGTAGGCTACATCTACACTGGCATGATTTTCCGAAAATGCTTTTAACGGAAAACTTTTCCGTTAAAAGCATTTTTGGAAAAGTGCGTCTAGATTGGCAGGATGCTTTTCCAGAAAATAACTTTTTCCGGAAAAGCATCCGTGGCCAATCTAGACGCGCTTTTCCGCAAAAAAGCCCTGATCGTCATTTTCGCGATCAGGGCTTTTTTGCGGAAAACACTACTGTGCTGTCTAAACTGGCCCTTTTCCGGAACAGTTTTCCGGAAAAAGACTTTTGCCCGAACGGGAGCAGCATAGTTTTTCCAGAAAAGCACTGATGATTTTACATTAGATCGTCAGTGCTTTTCCGGAAATTCAAGCGGCCAGTGTAGACACAGCCGTAGATGGTATCATGAGCTTTCGTGAGCAAAACCCACTTCTTCTGACTACCTTCTCCTGATACCATCTACAAGTTTTGTTAGGCTCTAAAGTGCTGCAAGACTATATGTTGTTTGCATTTTTCAACTACAGTATGGCTGTCTCTAGACTACAAAATTATATTGGAAAAAGATATGCAATTTAAGTATCTTTTTCCACTTTTCTGACAATTGGCCCATCTGCATGGGTCATTTGTTGGGGGAAAAAAAGCCTCTTTCGGAACATCCCTTCTTCATAGAACACGGTTTAACAGGGATGCTGAAAAAATGTGTCTGCTTTTTCCAAAAAATTTTCAGAAAAGCAGACACGTTCCTTGGACGTGGCAGAGCTTTTCCGGGATACCTCCGGTACCCTACAAAAATTCTGCAATCTAGATGTACCTTGAGTTTGCATACCTGATCCCTTATTCTATGTAACACTTTGTTCTTCAACCTCTTCTGTGTTTGTGAACATTAAACCAGAGGATTTTAAATATTATTTCTAAAAGGCATAGTTAATCTTCTATTAGAAGGACCATGCACTGAAGGACCATGCAATAAAAGGACAATGCACTGTGCCATCTTCTGACTTAATGAACTACTGAAGAACCACTCATTTTGGAAAGTGGTCAATGGCCGCACTTTTCTGTGGAGGAGGTGTGGGGTCTAGGATGGAGGTTGGGTGCAGAAGGGCACATTGGGTAAGAGACTGGGGTGCAGGAGATGGTGCCAGGCCCGAGCAGGAGTTTGAGTGAAGGAGGGGGTTGTGACCCGAGTCAGAAGATGGGGTTGTAGGGTTGGGAGGGAGTGGGGGTACAGGAGAGGATTCTGGCCTCAGGGAAGGAGTTTAGGAGGGGGTGCAGTATCTGGGAGGGAGTTGTGATCTGGGGCAAGGGGATGCATTGGGGTTGGAAGGTGACTTAGGGGAGGGAGTTAGGATGCAAGAGGGGCAGGGGTGCCAGAGGCAGGCTCTGGCCAGGTGGTGCTTACCTAAGCATCTCCCAGCCTGCAGCTCCCCCAAGGCAGGCCGGGCTCCCTGCCTGTTGCAGCTCCAAAGCATTGAAAATGCAGCCTGCTCCCTCCACATGGCTTTCAACTCCACAAGGAGGGAGAGGATTGTGCTGACTCCATCTCCATCTCTCAACTCCCATTGGCTGGCTGTTTTTGGCCAATAGGAGCCAAGGACTGGATTGGGAGATCTACCTCTCCCTCCAGAGTAGAGTCACATGGAGCAGCCCTGCATTTAAAATAGCAGCTGCTGCTGCAAGCCTGAGGGTCCCGGGAAGGGTGTCCACGGGCTGGATCCAGCCATGCGAGGTATCTTGCCCGCCCCTGCAATATACATACCACAATTGTATATGCTTTTTTTAAAAAAAGTTTTGGCTCACGGTGTGTTGAATGTACTTGTTCAATCTGAGTGACCTAGTCAGATCCCGAGAATGAGAAAGATTTTTAACACTCGGCTATCAAAAAAGCTGAAGGGACAATTCACTTACTGTATTCAGTAACTGAATTCTGAATTAACGTCATACCGTTAATGACAACAAATCAGAAGTTAAATCTTATTTTTAAAGAGAAAAAGGAAAAACACCCATAGAAGGAAGCTAACCACCAGTTTTAGCCTTTTTCTTCAGAGAAGTGGGTAGGGTTGCCAGATGGTTTCAACAAAAATACCAGACACACTTGACATGACATCACAATCGACATGACATCTTATTTAGAAAATAGTGGACAGTTATATTTTCTCATTTATATTTTCTCAATTTGTTTCCTGAAGAGAAAGCTCAAATACTGGACTGTCCAGTTCAAAACTGGCCACCTGGTAACCCTAGAAGTGAGACATTCCTTCGGTAAAATCCTGACCAAATTCCCATAGACTTCCAAGGAGCCAGGCTTCTGCCTACTGTCTGGCAGATTTCTCTTTTGTTGAGTATGGAAGACCCTTTTTTTTACAGGGAAAGTATCTGTAGCATACTGTTCACATGAACAGCAAAACCCACCTACAACTCTTAGTAACCAACTTTTTATTAGAGCAAATCACTTGTGGAAAATGTACATTATACATTTTGGGTTCAAGACTTATAAATAGAGAAACTCCTACATAAAGAGTTCCATTTTTTCACAGCAAGAAACTTTAAAATAGACAAAGTGACATTATTAAGTACATTGGCAGGCTTCATGTGCTGTCCGAAATGTAGTGTACAGTATAACAACCAATTATAAATAGCCTTTCATGTAAAATACAGCTTTGCACATTTTAGAAAAATACCAACAATTCTGAGCTTTGTTTTAGAAAAGCTTATAAATCATACATATTTATAAATTGTACTAACATGCTTAAATTTATAAACATTTTCAGAAGCTGATTGTTGCCCCATTATTTTCAGAGCATAAAGTATTTTAAATAAACATTGAGTAAGAATTAAATGTCAGTTACAAAATTAGCTCTTTTTGTAAGGAGACATGAGGTGGGCAGGAGCATTTATCCCTTGCATCAAAGCTTACAAGTAAGCTTAAAATGTGTTCTCATTTAAAAATTTTCTGAAATTTAAAAGTAAAACACGATTTTTTATTTTAAAAAATAAATAAATATACAAGTTATTTTCATTTGCTCTCTTTCTGCTTTCTTCTTTATTCCACACTGGTCAAACCACAGGATTATCAACATACTTCTGCAAAAAACCATCATATTATTGCCCTGAACTGAGCTGTTTCAGGATACATAATATTCATTCCATATCTATGTTACTTTATGTGCTGCATCGAAAGATACCTAATGTAGCTTTTAAGAAACTTCTCCATTAGACCATGCAAACAAATATAAAGTTTACAAACATGTTCAAAAACTAAAAATTATGAAATCTTTTCTAAGAGAGATAAAATAAACCATATTCCAAGCCCTTTGCTTTTTTATTTGAAAGTAAATATTTTAATTTAAAATTATCACACCACCTAAACGTCTGAATGTAAAGAATCATGCTTTTGAGTAATGTAGGGTACATAATTATTGTGTAATGGCATGTGAAAAAACACTGATCACATCAACATAATATAGGACTGAAACTACTTAAGACAAATGTTCCAAGTGAAAATTTCTGTGGTTCTTCCTTTTTTTGTTGAAGCAAAATTATATACGGACTTGAGAGAGATTAAAGTAATCAAACTGATAATGATTATAATGGATCTAAATGATCTACCTGATTTTTATATGTAGTAACTTGCTTATCTCTCACTGTCATTAATGTCCACTTGGACAAGACTTGATTTAACTGCTGGCAAAAATCTCAATATTATAATACAATCATTCAAATTACCATTACACCAGTGTCTGAGAAAAAACCATGCAAAACTTTAATCCCGTTTTTCAAGATATCCTGCCTCCTTTTTATAATGTCCTGGTACTGCCCGAAGATCCTCATGGTAGTATAGGTTGGCTTGCTCTGACACAAGCATTTAAGTATTTTTTGGAAACTATAAAGGACAGCTTTGCCATTACTGCATGTTACCTGCTGAATCTTAAACTCTTGTACCTTCAGATAAAAAAATATATATGTATAATAGATTTTAACGTCTGCTGCTAGATGCAACTAGTATATTTCCTCAGGTTGCACTACATACTTAATTATGGCTATACATCAGGTTTAACAAACAGCAAAAACAGAATCATGCACAAGCAAATGAAATTCAATCTCCTAGATCACTGCAGGAGATGTTAAAAGCAGCAGGTAATGGAATAAGACTGGTGAGTGATGCTGCTAACTATTTCTTCTAATGAGAGAGGAGTGAACGCTGGAATCACTTCCACAGCAACTGAATCCTCTGACCGCATTCCTCTGGCAGTCGTTTTCCAATCTCCCTACTAAAAACATCAGACGATAAAATAGTAAGGCAGCTGCTAGCTTCCATCAACAAAAAGTGCAGCTCCGTACATTTCAGTTTAGTGTCACACTGCTGGAACAGATGGAGTAGCCAATGCACTTCACTGGTTGGGCTGCTTCAGGAGATTTGTTGTTGTTTTCCAACACAGCCGCTTGCTTCAGCTTCCAGAGGACCCCAAAGCCACAAACCATCAGCAGAGAAACGGATCAGGCCCCCTGGCTGAATTTTCCAAGTGTCATCTCTCTTGCGTCCCATCCTAATTCCAAGCCTCCTTCCCTGTGTCTGAGTACGACTGGTGCCATTTAAAAGGCTGATGAGACAACTGCAGAGAATTGTGGGCTAACACCACTAGTTGTCATTACATCACTGAAGGATCAAAACAATTATACGATTAAGCTACTATGTTGAATCACACTCAGGTGTAGTTAAAATTAAATTAGAAAACATTAAAAGTTTGAAAATCTTTATAATTTGAACTGAGGAATCAAACTAATTTGGATATGGTGAATTCTTTTATAAAACACAAGATTTTTCTTACCTTTTCTAAATCCAGTCAAGTTAGAAAATGGACAAAAAGAATGGCTAAACCAATGTTCAACAGCATTACCAAGGCAATCATGACTGAGTTAGGACTCTGAAAATACAATAAAATGTGTTTTGATTACCATTTTTTAAATGAAAAAGTCAAGCACACTTAAACATAATGTATGTTCTAAGTGAAGTCACAATAGGAAATGTGTATCATGACCTTGTCTTCACCTTTTTAAACCTGCCTCTGAAAGATTAATCACCTCTAAAGGTACAGATTCTGTTGCTGATAAACAAAACATTTAAACTAATTATTTCTTGCACTCAGCTGTGTTAAATATCAAGTGTGTGAAAAATGCAATGGATGCTGTAAATGCAGGTGAAATTAAATGTGGTATCATACTGGTTCAATCAAGTCAGGATTAAGTTGTTTTTCAGAAAACTGTGATTGTCCACAGAAAACAAAATAGAGAAAAACAAAACTATGCCAGTTTTTCAGTTTTTTAAAACAAAATTTGAACTTCATAGAAGTTAAAAAAAAAAGTATAGTATAGCATTTCCTCCCTATTTCAGGCCTCTTCATAGACTCCAACCTTTCCTTAAAAGTAGAAAATAACTATGCTAAGTAAAATCATTCACCCTGACAGTACTTTGATTGGAATTTCCTCTTTCCATCCCTCCACATGTATTTTGGTTAATAAAGGAGATAAGTTAGAGATTCTCTAGAACTCTCTTAATAAATATTTAAACTTTAATTTCAACAGTTGTAGAATTACAGACCTAGTTACTGCTCCTGTCGGCACTGATGGCAAAATTAGCCTATTCTATAAATGGAGGTGGTCAGAATTTTCTGTACATTGGTATAGAAATGTAAAAGTCAGAACAATGTCTACTAGGGATGTAAAATCAAGTTTAATCAGTTAACTGGTCAAACAATGTGTGTAACCATTTACATGGGGGTGGATTGGGGCTGCTCTGGCCAGGCTGGAGTGCCCCCACTCTTGTGGTATGCTTTTCCGGCTGGGCTTGCCATACAGGAGCTGCTCCAGCCAGGCTGAAGTGTCCCTGCTTGTGGTACACTGGGCCAGGCCTGCCATGGGCAGTGGCTGCTCTGGCCAGGCTGGAGCACCCCCTGTGCCTGCAGCAAGCCCCGTGGCGGGCGGGGAGGCTGCGCTAGCACCTGCCAGGTAACTGTAACTAGGACTCTTACCAGTTAACTATTCATATCCCTAACTTCCACTCCCTAAGCAAAATCTAAATTTTATTAGAGAGCTGACCCTTATTCTGAGAGATTAATCTTTGTATAATTTCTTCATCTTTATATGAAATAGATTTCCAAAGATTCTGAGGAGTCTTCTGATATGTACAGCTGCTTTTTTAACAATGCCCAGAAAGATATAATTTATACAGATGCTCACTCACGAATAGCTTAAAATAGGTATATTCATTCAACACATGAGATGCCTTGGTTCACCATGACATATTTACTCAGACTCACATTTGATTAACTTTCAAAAAGTGCACCTTTACTGCTAGTAAAAACATCAAAGAAAACACCTCACTTATAAAATTCATTCCTAGCCACACCAAAAGGCAAGACCTGAGCAGGGCAAGATTGTTGGACCTGTTGAAATGACTATTATCTTCAGATCACAAGAGGAATAAACAATTTTAATTAGCTATTAAACAAGAATGTAGTGATTTACTGCAGTTGTGAGGGGAGAGAACTGATGGGGTACTGTAGGACAGGATTAATTTACTGGGCAGGAGATGGGCAGATGTGGGAGCGAGAGCTCCTACAGCAGGGGTCATACCCAGTACGTGTGGGCAACACTAACTGTCACATGCATACACCATAGGAGTGGGGAATTAAAAAAAAATCAAGAGACTGACCTAACACACACAATGCAATCTTTATGGCACACAAACTCATGCCATTTTGGGGCCAATCTCATGATTTTTGGGACTCTGACTCATGATTTTTGATCTCTTGCAGCTGGCAATACTGAGACACTCCCAATTCAATAGCGTGACTGCCTGCTGAGATGCAAAGAGGGTATGAAATGAATGGAGAGGCCCTTGGGGATAGAGATATAAAATCCCATTTAATTAGGTAACTGGTTACATGTTAAGTTTAACGGGTTGATTTAACAGGGGCGGGTGGGCACAGGGGTTTTCAGCCGCCTTGCCCCTATGGCTGGGCTGCAGTGGCCCCTCCACCGTAGGCATGAGCTGCTTGCGACCCTGCGCTGGGCTGCCAACTCCCACCCACAAGCCTGGGCAACTAAGGATGTAATAGTTTAAATCAGCGTTTCTTAAACTGTGTTCTGCGGCACACTGGTGTGCTGCGGAGGACAACATAATTCAAAATGGCTGCCCTTAAAGAGGCAGGTGACCTTTTTTCCCCTCAATAACTTTCCCCTGACTCTTTCCCCTCCCCCCAATAACTTCTCCCTCGACCCTTTTTCTCCCCCAACCTGTCCCCCCCCCCCCCCAACAAAAAAAATTCTTGGTGTTCCTCATAAAAAAATTGTTTGGTGTTCCTTGGTCTTAAAAAGCTGAAGAAACACTGGTTTAAATGGTTAAGTGATGAGCCTGGGCTCTTCTGTTAACCTTCAGTTACATGCAGCCCGCCCCTGCCATGCTGCTGCCTCTGTCTCTGAGAAGGGAGGAGGTGTGCTATCAGTACTGGAACACGGTTTTACGAGGCCTATCTGCAGAATGGCACTAACAGATGTGGGATAACTGGTGTGACAGCTCAGCTTGTGTGGTTAGCATTTAAGTAATAAGCTCATGGCCAGGCACAGGCTGTGGTGAAAGGCTTTCTGCACTGATCACAGCTAACAAACAAATAAAAGCAGGAGAGGAAAATAAAAAACTAGTATAAGATTGATGCTTTAAAAATAATTGTCCAGAGGCAAGATTTTCATAAGTGACTAATGATTTTGAGCGAATATCACTCCATGCTTCTGATAAAGTGGTTTTTATCCACGAAAGCTTATGTCCACATAAATCTATTAGTCTTTAAGGTGCCTCAGGATTCTTCATGGTTTTTCCAGATAAAAACTAATGTAGTGCTACCTCTGTGAGATAGGTCTAAACTGTAATTTAGAGGTGCAACTGCAGTTCATATAAGCATTTCCATGCTAGCTTTAACTGTACAATACAGACACGGGGGTGTGAGCTTCTGCCTGGGCTAGAAACCCTATGTACTTGGGTTGCTGGTCTGCATTAGGTTCTATACTGCTCTGTCTTCACTGCTATCATTATGCTTGCTAGCCAGATTAAAGCCTGTGTCGGTCTGGCTATCTGCATTACACATTCAACTGCAGTGCAGATGTACCCTAAAGGAGCTGGAGTCTTCCCACAGACTAGAACAGTATTCTCCTTATGATCCCATTATCTAGCAATCTTTTCCATTAAGTACCACCAACAGGGCTAAATCTGGTCTCTGGGAGTTGCCCCCATTTATGCAGCTTTGCCAGCTGACTGCAACCTGCATAAGTACAGTGCTCTGCACAACACCACATGTTAGATACTGGTTCTCAACCAGAGGTACGTATACTCCTCAGGGGGCATGCAGAGGTCTTCCAGGAATAATCAACTCATCTAGATATTTACTTAGTTTTACAACAGGCTAAATAAAAACATTAGCAAAGTCAGTACAAACTAAAATTTCATACAATTATTTGTTTATACTGCTCTATTATAGTGACATGCAAGTACAACATGGATAGTCACTATTTTATAATTATATGGCAAAAAGGAGGAAAAAAGCAATTTTTTCAGTAGCAGCATGCTTTGTTGATTCTGAATTTTATGTCTAATTTTATTAGTAAGTACTTAGTTTTCAAGTGAGGTGAAATGTTGCATACAAGGCAAATCAGACTAGGGATGTGAACAACTAGTCGACAGGCTAGTCGACTAGTTGCTTCTCCCCTTGCTGCCTCTATCAGAATAAGGCAGCAGGGGGGAGGGAAGGGGAGGGTGAGGGGCGCCTGGGGTGAGGGGGAGGCTTCAAAGTGGCAGCACTGGATGGAGCCTGGGGCCAGACCCTGAGCTCCATGCCTGCTGCTGCTTTGAAACATTGCAGGGAACACGGAGCCAGCGGGGGACTACATGAGCCCCCCGCTGGCCCTGTGCTTCCCGCAGCACTTTCCCTTTTGAAGTGTAGCAACAGCCCTGCGGCTATTGCTACACTTCAATGGCGGAAGTGCCCTTATCGACTAATCAAATAGTTGATGCAAATTGCACCAACTATTTGATTAGCTAAATACTAGACATTTTACATCCCTAAATCAGACTCATGAAATGGGTACAGCAATCTGGAAAGGTTGAGAACACTGAGCCTGACATTCAGCTCGGTAACCTAACTATTTTGCAGTAAGGCTGCAGGCTAAACCACAGAAGTGCTGATAGGCTCCAGTGCTTTCCCACTATTCTTCCCACATTCCCATAGGGACAGACATTATCTCACACTTTAGTGGCAAAGAATCGAAGTGGTCCAGCTTCTGAAGCACAAAGAACCATAGGAGATGCACCCTGAAGTGCACCTAATGCCACACGTGGGTGAGTGAAGCAGCTGGAAACTTAGATAGGACTTTGCAGAGTGGCTGCTCACACCCAGGCCAGGTTTATTTGGGTGCAAATCACAAAAGGTAACTCTGAGGTGAAGACATACCCTTGAGCAGCAGCATAGAGAGAGAGAGAGAGAGATAAAATGACTAAGGGCTTCAAGTGATATTGTCTACAGAAAATTCCCCACAGGAAACAATTGGTCTGCCACATGTTTTTGAAATAGATCATCAGATTCACTTTCCTTCCACTTCACAGAGATGGAGACTTATCCCTCCCACCACAAACTGGCCTTTAGATGATCATAAGAGAGGCTGCTATTACAACAACTCTGGATGCTTACCTCTGCGTGGTTCAGTGCATCACAACCATACTGGGATCCCTTTCAGGTCAAACAAGTTTATTGTAAAAACAACTACAGTAAACTTCCGATAATACGGCACCTTTAGGACCCAGGGGGTGCCGGATTATCAGATATGCCGGACTATCGGAAGGGGGGGCTATGAGAGGTCTGGGGTAGGGGAGGGGGTGGGGAGGCGGCGCTGCGGGACCAACCCGGCAGCACCCCAGCTGCTCTGCCCCAGGCGTCCCCAAGTCAGCCGCTGACTCCGGGAAGCCCGGGGAAGAGCAGCTCCAATTGTCTGGCTGCCTGGAGCACTTCCGGGTTCCAGGTGGTGCCAGACAACTAGAATTTTACTGTATTACTTGCAAATTCAAAAAGGCCAAGGCTCATACATCTACAAGACCCTTTCTACTGAAGCCACTTTTCTGCTTGCCAAAGGACAGAGAACCATATGATACATGCCACTGTTGGGATAGATCCTCCAGTGAGGAAGGATGGTTAAGGCATTGACTTGGAGAGTTTCAGGCAGACTCTACTGCAGACTTCCTGTGACCCTGAGCATGTCTCTCTCTGTTTCAGTTCCTCATCTGTAACTTGTGAACAATAACTCTACTTCTTTGTCTGCTTAGGCTGTAAGCTCTTTGGGTTGTAGACTGGCTCTTATGACGTGTTCATCTGGTATCTAGCACACAGTAATACAGGCTTGGAGTTACAAAGGACTGAAATTCAGTTGGAACTGGGTGCTCTGAAAATCCTACTCAATAACAACATTTGTTTCACATACTAGGTGAAACCCTTGCCTTGTTAAAGTCAATGGGCACTTTATCACGAATTTAAGTGGAGCCAGGATTTCATTCCTTACCTATTACGCATCCTGAGCTGAATTCTGTATGGTATGAGGGCTCCAAGACCATCAGTGGTTGGTTGAATAGTAGTCGCTGTAGTTCAAACAGCAACAGGATAAGATATTGGGTTCCAGAACTTTGCTTGGAGATGAGGGGCTGTTTTATTGATGCATCTATCACCCTTTTGAAGTGGGTCTCCTTAGGTCTTACTATAGAGAATAAAAAGAAGCCTCAAAAGCAAGAGAGTGCTAGAAAGAAGCAGCTCATGAGGAAGCGGAGGTTAAGAATGATATTTACTGCTACTGAGTGAAGAATGAAAAGATGGTGACTTTGGGGCACCAACCCATGTTGAGATGACAAAAAGGGGGATTCTCCCCATTTACAGTGGTGAATACATTTTGTTTCCTCTTTTAATGACAAGAACTGTGAAAGCAGAGCTCTCTGATGTTCCAAAAATCATCAGTTTTTGCATTTTGTTTTATGCAAAGCATGACCCCAGTTTTTATACACTTATGCTTTGAGTGTTAAATGCTTGAAGGTGAAGTATCAAAATAAGTCCTTAATGCTTTGCACAAGCTTAAAATAGCAAAAGGCAAAATTAGTCTGTACTGTGCAAGATTGACTAGAACAGGTGCAATAAAGAAGCTGCAACAGCAAAGTTTTAGTTCTGCATCAAACTGTCCTTTCATCTTTTTGGTATCAGGAAAGATTATATCTTTTCCCTTAGGTCAGAGAACCATATGCAATTAATTTGGAGGTAAAAGATAAGTTGTTTCCCTGAAAAGTAGTGTCCAGAGATATAAAAAGTAGTCCGGCAATTCATTTGCATTAGGAATGGCCATTGACTGCAATAGAAATTCTAGGCACTGGAGTTTACAAGGACCAGTCCCAGAGCTCTGTGTTTTCTCCAAAACAGGGACATTAGATGGTATGATTAATGGATGTGCACATTATTTCATCTTCTTATCACTAAACCAGGCAAATACAACTTAGATGGGGCTGCTATAAGGTGAGTGCATAACTGGCTGGATAACCATTCTCAAAGAGTAGTTATTAATGGTTCACAATCATGCTGGAAGGACATAAGTGAGGTTCCACAGGGGTCTGTTTTGGGACTGGTTCTGTTTAATATCTCCATCAACTATTTAGATGATGGCATAGAGAGTACGCTTATTAAGTTTGCAGATGATACCAAGCTGGGAGCAGTTGTAACTGCTTTGTAGGATAAGGTCATAATTCAAAATGATCTGGAGAAACTGGAGAAATGGTCTGAGGTAAATAGGATGAAGTTTAATAAGGACAAATGCAAAGTACTCCACTTAGGAAGGAACAATCAGTGTGTCACATACAGAATGGGAAGCAACTGTCTAGGAAGGAGGACTGCAGAAAAGGATCTAGGTATCATAGTGGACCACAAGCTAAATATGAGTCAACAGTGTGATGCTGTTACAAAAAAAGCCAACAAGATTCTGGGATGCAAACCATCTTGTTAGTCTTTAAAGTGCTACATAGTCCTGTTTTTTGTTTTAACAGGAGTGTTGTGAGCAAGACACGAGAAATCATTCTTCTACTCTACTCTGCACTGATTAGGCCTCAACTGGAATGTTGTGCCCAGTTTTGGGCACCACATTTCAAGAAAGATGTGGAGAAACTGGAGGAGCTCTAGAAAAGATCAACAAGAATGATAAAGGTATAGAGAACATAAGCTATGAGGGAAGACTGAAAGAATTGGGCTTGTTTAGTTCGGAAAGGAGAAGACTGAAATGTGGCATGATAGCAGTTTTCAAGTATCTAAAAGGGTGTCACAAGGAGGAGAGGGAAAAATTGTTCTTCTTGGCCTCAGAGGATAGGACAAGAAGCAATGGGCTTAAACTGCAGCAAGGGAGATTTAGGTTGGACATTAGGAAAAACTTCCTCACTGTCAGAGTGGTTAAGCACTGGAATAAATTGCCTAGGGAGGTTGTGAAATCTCCATCACTGGAGATATTGAAGAGCAGGTTAGACAGACATTTATCACGGATGGTCTAGATGGTGCTTGGTTCTGCTGTGAGGGCAGGGGACTGGACTCGATGACCTCTCAAGGTCCCTTCCAGTTCTAGTGTTCTATGATTGCGAGGAGACTATACCTCACACTGCTTGATATTCTGCACACTGTAATATCCTTAGATTTAGATAAAACAAGGCTAAGTATTGTTGTTTAATACTCATTCTCAAAATAATCTTTTACAGTATTACATAGCTATGCTCCTCCTGCCAATATTATCTTATTTAGGCCAATTTGCATACAATTTGGCAGAAGAACTTGGGTGCACAGGATAAAACACTATCCGTCCATCTTTTTTACCCCAATTCAAATCTCATTTGATTAATCTCCAGTGATTTTTCAGGTTATTTCAGTGGATGGGTAACTGGAACTTGCTGACAATCTCTGCTCAGGAAAAACTCAGAGTAGAGGTAGAATGAGGGAAATAATTTCTGAGGTTAAAATGGTGGTGGAGAAAACTTCACAGGAAAATGTGCAAGCAGCATTCTGTACTAACAGACTCCCTTGCTCTGGTGAAGTGTTGGAGTGCTTGCTGTTGCTTTACTCCTCTTGGAGGTTCAAAATGCAAATAGGTAGAGAATTTATCCAATCTCATCACCATATATCATGGAAAAAATCAGCTACTAAGCACTCACAGAGACTGCCCTCACATTGGGAATGAACTCCCACACCATAATTTCCTTTCCCTCATACACCCACCACACAGATGTTATCAAGACTAATGCAATTAAAGTACTCCAATAATAGGCACAGGGACAAATCCTAAGCTAACTATTGCATCAGTGAAGAAATGTCCACTGTGCAATATTCACTTATTTCCCAACCCAACTTTTTGGCATGGCTACATTGCATGCTTTTTTCAGTTAGGACAGGTTAGGGATGTTAATGGGTGATGCTTACCAATAACTGGTTAACAGGCGCCCGACTGAGCTGGAGCAGTTCCACGCCAGCAGCGTGGTGCGCTTCACCAGCCAGGCACACTGCTCCAGCCTGGGCATGAGGGCATTCCAGTGGCTCCCCACCCAACTGGTTAAGCGTATAGCTTAACCAGTTAACATTTAAAGCAAGAGTTTACATCCCTAGTGTACATACATAGGCAACTCCCCTACTCCTAGCACGGGCACAAACAGCAATAGACTGTGAGGCATAGTTTAGTTAAGACACGCGTGAAGGTGTGGGTATGTATGTGAATACTTACCCTATGTGCTCTCGACTTGCCCAACATATGCCTCTCTCTCTATACTGATGTTTTTAGCAATGTAGTGTTCCTACTGCCTCCCTGCTCCTGGAGCTGATGTGTACTTACAATTAGGAATGTAGCTGTTACTGGGTTAACCGGGCCCGCTGCAGGCAGGGGCTGCTCCAGCCCAGCCAGAGCGGCCCATGTCTGAAGTGGGCGCCCGTCAGGGCTGAAGCAGCCCCTGGCCCATGGGTAGATGGGGAGCTACTCCAACCACCCACTAGTTAACCGGTTAAACATTCACATGCCTACTTACAAGCTGCAGTGAGTATGCTTTTCATTGCAGCATACAGTTACATGGCTGGAGACCAGGCTCTGGGATGCCATGGACTGGAAGAGTCCCAGAGTCCAGGCTCTAGACTGCGTTTAGAAGTCTACACAGCAAAGAAACAGCCCCACAGCCTGAGCCCCAGGAGTCAGAATTGGCTGGGATGGGCCAGCTGTGGGTTTCCTTTGCAGGGTAGACATACCCTGAGAGCCTGCAATATACTATAACCTCTGTAGTCTGGGTGTCCCTAACTGAACATCTGTGGTATGGATCCTGGCAGGTGGAGGCAGAAGTGGCTTAGTGCTGCCGCTCCCATCTCTCCAACTGGGGGAATGGCATGCAGCAATGTGCTCTGCCAGAGGCTTTTCCCCACCACTACTGTAGTGGCAGGGTCATAATGGCTGGGAGCAGCAGGGGATGCGGAACCCTATCCCACATCCCACTCACTCCCTCCCTGGCTCGGCAAAATGTTTAATCTGGCAAACCCTGTTTCCCAGGGTTGCCAAATGAAAGAAGTTCAAATGTCTCACCTTTGTAGCTGATATTTAATGAGAATCCATAACCAGGACTTTTATTAAAGTCTTATGTCACTGGGTGGTACGTTGGATACACTGACACATATTTAGACCCAAACATCCACCTCAATCTATGGAGTAATCCTTAGCTCAAGGGATTACACAGGTGACGAAGCTGATCTGTTAGGTTGATTCTAAATCTGAAGTGATAAAAAGCACACACTTGCCTGATGTGATACTACATAATAGTTTTTTTTAAAATGGTTGCTCAATAATCCATTGTTATCTATTCAAGCAGCAGCCCTGCCTTTGGAAATTACCTTTTTCAGGACAAGCAAATAATCATCTCTGTGCTAATCTTTATGTGCAGGTTTACAGCAAATCGACATGGAAGTTATAAACCTTTCAATGACAGTCCCCAGGAAATCCCACTGGCACTTTAATCATTAATGGGCAAACATGTTTGTTACACTTGTAAAATTGGATTTTTGGAAAGTACTACATAATTTTTTGAGAATATATTTAGAAATTGCTAGATTCTGGCATCAATTTAGCAGTGGAGCTACCACTGACAGAATATCCAATAAGGAAAACAAATTGGTTTGAAGTGAACACATGAAAAAAAACAAACAAAACATTTCTGTGTGTAAGGATCTTGCTGTTACATCAATGCATAAGTATTTATTATAAGATGTGCAACTGCCAATATTCTGGATCCTCTCTGTCCCTTTCATATTTTCAAGAAAGACAACAGTGAGGTAAAGAATCTTTGCTTATTACTCCTGTTTTACTTATTGGGTGTTCTCTAGAAATCCATACAGTCAGAGATAAAATTGCTTTGGAAGTCAGTGAGTGGTGTCTGAACATACACTGCAAAGTTGAGATACAGCAAGCAGAAGAGCAGTGAAAGCGGAGGGACTACCAATAGTACTTACCGAATGGATTTCCACTTCTTTTACTGCTGAAGAATGGGACTCATTATTTTTAGCTGAATTCTTTGGTGCAGCAAGTTCAGGTTTCATTACTTTTATATCAGATTTGCTTTCTTTGGCATCTGGATTAGTCACAGATCTGGCAGGACTTGGCTTCTGTGGAGGTGGTATTCGTGTAAGTGCTGATGGTGATGGGTTGACATCTTCCTCCTCCTCCTTGAGCTCATGTGCAAGTAGTGTTGGATTCGTTTTTACATAGTAGGTATGGTAATGACCATGCAGCTCCCCATTCTCTGTGCTGATGGGGTTGTGGTAGGCAGAAACTTTTGGCTGATGTTTCATTGCTATCTCCTCCTTCACAGGTGCTTTTGAATAGACAGGCTTATTGACCACAGCCGTTACAGTCTCACTAGCTAAACTCTTTTTTTCTTGGGTGTATCTTGCCCTTGAGCTGGAGTTTTGCTTTTTCAATTGTTTGGTCGGGGAAGGCTCAGATGGAAGAGGAAAACTGTGTTTTGGGCTTGCTTCAGGTGTCCCCGGGGGTGTGGTGCCCTTTCGATAAAAATGAGGTGATTCTTTGGGGGAAGGTGTTTTTTCTTTAACTTTATCTTCAGGATTTTCTTTAACCTCCACACTTTCTTGAAATCTTTGTTTGATATAATCAGGGCCTGAAAAAACAATATAACAATATCTTATCTCATTAAAACAAGAATAGGGCCTGGCAGCCATGCTGTGGATTTGAGTTTGAGACAAAAGCTGAAAAAAGAGAGGGAACATAAAAACTCACTTAGTTTTGGACTTATATTATAAGGCATTTGCTAATTAAAGTTGCTATACCTTTTCTTCTTTGCTTGGAAATACTAGGAGATTTTTACTATTGCTTTGATCACTTTGCATTCAGCCTTGCAAAGGCATTCAGGAGGTTGTCTCCAAATGAGGCCATTGAAATCAAAGGTGCTTAAATAACTTTCTAAATCTCAACACCAAGGGCTAAGTTTGTATTTGTCTCATGCACACATCTGCCATTTGTTTCTCTACTAGCTCATTCTTGTATATCTACAAAGCATGGCCCTCATCACCATGGTACCTGTTTGATATTTTGGTCATTATATACTTAGGAGGCAATCTCTCTCCTTATGTCTTCATAGCCTATAAGGGAGTTAGCTTGAACCAATTATAGCTTTTCTGGTTTGATTAGTGGGTATCTGTATGAGGGATTGCAATGTCTCTGTCTTTGGATGTCTTCATTGCTCAGAACCCATACAAATACCTATCACACTCACACAAATATCCACTCATAATCAAACCAGAAAAGCTATAATTGATTCAAGCTAACTTACAACAAAGGAATTGCGCCTAGCAATTGCACCAACTTACAGCAAAGGAATTGCACCTACCTCCCCTTCCTTATCTCAGTTTAGTGGTGCTTTCACCTGGGCCAGCTTGCTTGTTTGGAACTTATCAGCTAATGGTCAAGTAGGGTTTTCACTTGGACTTGTAACTTTCCCTCTTTGCAGTGAGGATGCAGGCCATATCACTCAAATGTTGATAGTCCTTCAGCGCCTTCCCACAATTCTTTTGTATGTCCAGAAGAATAGACAAATTCTTCCATAATTTGTTGGGAAAGAATTAGAGTGCTGCAGATTAGTGTCACCCTGAGCACCAGGGGATATGCCCCCAGAAATTCTAACACCCCACAAGGTAAGTGACTGCTTACACTCAAGAAAGGCTGAGGTGCATAGGATGGAGTGCTGGATTATCTGAGTTAATTCTTCAGTGAAGACATGCCCTGTGTGAGTGGTGAAAAAGATACTGAGTGACAGTTAAGTGGAAATTACATAGATTTAGTTCTAAATATGGGGGGAGATTCAGAGTTACATCTCTCTAAAAGCATGTAATTCAATAGCTCCAGCTCCTATGAAAATTCTGGTGCTGCAGTACTGAAACTCGATTGTTTACAATTGAGATGCAATAATCCATGTGTTCTTTTTATTTCAAATCAATTACAACAGCAGCATTTGGTATAGAATATTGTAACTTGTTGCTGCTGGGAGCTGGGAATGAGTTTGCTACTATTGCTCTTTTCCCTATGCTTTGCATCTTCTGAAATAGACTTTTGACTGAATTCTCTTTCGCAAAGGAATTCCAGGCCTGAGGAAAATGACTGCACCCCTCATCCTGCCTGCATTTGTATTGAGGAAGTGAAAGATGCTTTAATCAGAGTAGGCAGATACAATGTTTTTATAGATCTGTCAGAAGTGGATGCGTCACTCCTCATCTGCATCACTGTTCACAGTGTCGCAGGTGAGAAGGAATCAGGGGCAGTGTGAGAGATTGGGAATTGCTGAGAGGGCTTGCAAGTAGTCTTTCTGAGGATAAGACTTTTTGGGCATTTAATGGGTTGACATGGGAGTTAAATCGGGGTACAGAGTTGGTGATTTAGGGGAAAGAATTTTTTTATGATGTTATGACTATCATTTTCCTTTACTGGGGAAAAGTTCAATATCTATGCTACCATTATTAAACTTACAGCTACAGTTAACAGATCCTTAACATCTCCCATTATGCAGGGGATCTCCTTCCCTTTGGGCTGAGTCATAGTTAATAAAACAATATTCCACAGAGGGAATTATAAAACTCAAACATTGCCCATATGAGTCTGGTAGGTGACAGGTGATACACGTCTCTTAAAACAAAAAATAAGTACAAACTGGAAACTAGAAATGGTATGGAAATAGTAATGGATTTATTATTTTCCTATAACTTTTATCTGTGGATCTGTATGTGTCAAAGGAAGAGAGTTGGCAGCTTTGGTTCACAAACCAATGCAAATCTACAGCACACAACCAACTATTTTACATATACACTCAAGACTGTGTCCCTGGGCAGCAGAACCTCAGTGAAATAAGTTCTTCATAACACACAAACACAAGTTGGTGATCTCTCTCTTTCTTCAAGTGTTTATACTGATTTGTTGCAGGTTTTAATAGTTTGTCATTTGTACAAAATATACTTTGTTTCATTAATCATGTTGTCTTTAAGGGTTCAGAAATTATGACAATGTTCATTTTCATAATAATGAGATTAAAAAAACAAATTCATTGTTTTCTTTGCCTTCTTGTTCCCCCTTTGGACACATTCTGGTCATATTTTCAAGCTTTTCTCCACAACTACAAAGTCTAAAAATATACTTTAGAAGTCAACCAACCAACCAACCAACCACAACAACAACAAAAAAAGAAAGCGAGTGAGCTGAGGTTATCACTTGATTCCAAGAACTGGGATTTTAAGGAAACACCAACACACCAATTACACGTTGAACCTCCCTTATCCAGCACCCGTGGGACAAGGGGGAGTTAAGGCTTCTTACCGGGCTATAGGCTTTGTTCCCAGCTGGGGCTGTGCTTCCTGCTGCTGCCTCCAGCCCCATACCATGCAAGCCCTGACCAAGGCTGCAAACCCCATTGCAACAGTCCTGGACAGAGACTGGTCCTGCTGCCTCCAACTCCATCTGGGGCTGCACCCCCCCACAGAGCCGGCCCAGCTGCTGGCCCAGCTGACTCCAGCCCTGGCTGGGGCTGCGCTCTCTGCCACCAGCCCTAGCCAGGACTACACTGTTGGCTGCCAGCCCTGATGTCTCCAGTGCCAGCCCAAACCAGGGCTGTGTTTCCCACCACGCCAGCCCCAGACAGGGCTGCGCTCCCCATCACTGGCCCAGCCTGGGCTGTGCTTTTAAACCTGGCCAGCCGGGGCTCTCTAGTTCAGCAATACTTGTGGTCCTGCCGGACCATGGCCGTTGCCGGACCAGAGAGTCCCAGATTTTAGAGGTTCAATCTGTAGCACATGGCTGTGGCAGTATTGCAATTTTCTCTGATATATTATTGACAGCTAGTTAAAACTAAAATGTAATAAACAAAGTACACTCTGTAATGCTGGAACTAGGATTCTTTATTGTCTTTGTTCACATGTGTTGCTCAGCCTTTTACACAACTCTGAAGTAAAAGAGTAGAAGGGACTTCAAAAAGGAGGGAAAGCCCATGCTGACGCCTGGCAAAATTGTAGTCTCTGAACTCCAGGAAAGACAGTGACTTCTCCATTAACTGGTTAAAAACAAACAAAGGGTAAGAATAAATGGTAAGTTTTCCGAGAGGAGAGAGGTAACTAGTGGGGGTCCCCCAACGGTCTGTCCTGGGATCCATCCTATTCAACTTATCAATGATCTAGAGAAAGGGGTAAATAGTGAGGTGGCAAAAATTGCAGATGATACCAAATTGCTCAAGATAATTAAAAGCAAAGTGGACTGTGAAAAGTTTGAAAACGATCTCACCAAACTAAGTGATTAGATAACAAAATGGAAAAGCGAAATTTAATGCTGATAAATGTAAAGTAATGCACATTGGAAAAAATTATCCCAACTATATATACAATGTGATGGGGACTAATTCGGCTACAACTACACAAGAGAGATCTTGGAGTCACTGTGGATAGTTCGCTGAAAACATCCACTCAGTGTGCATCAGCAATCAAAAAAGCAAATACAATGTTAGGAATCATTAAAAAAGGGACAGAGAATAAGATAGAAAATATCTTATTGCCTCTATATAAAACCATGGTATGCCCACATCTTGAATACTGTGTACAGATGTGGTCGTCTCATCTCATAAAAGATATATTGGCACTGGAAAAAATTTAGAGAAGGGCAACAAAAATGATTAGGGGTTTGGAATCGGTCCCATATGAAGAAAGATTAAAAAGACTTGGACTTTTCAGCTTAGGAAAGAGGAGACTAAGAGAGGATATGATAGAGGACTATAAAATAATGACTGGTATGGAAAAAGTGAATAAGGAAAAGTTATTTACTTATTCCCACAATAAAAGAACTAGTGGTCACCAAATGAAAATAATAGGCAGCAGATTTAAAACAAACAAAAGGAAGTTTTTCTTCACTTAGCACACAGTCAACCTGTGGAACTCCTTGCCAGAGGATGCGCTGAAGGCTAGAACTTTAACAGGGTTCAAAAAAGAGCTAGATTCATGGAAGTTAGGTCCATCAATGGCTATTAGTCAGGCTGGATAGAAATGGTATTCCTAGCCTCTGTTTCTCTGCAGGAGGGTGACAGGGAAGGGATAATGTGAGGATTACCTGTTGTGATCTCTTCCTCTGGGGTATCTGGGCTAGAAGGACTTTTGGTGTGACCCAATCTGGCTGTTCTTATGTTCTTAATGTTCCATTGTTATTCCCTTAGAGTACAGAGAAATCCAAGACGACAGAAAGGAGAAGGGGCTAAGATCATGATCCTGCTCCTGCCTCAACCTGGAAGAAAGGCTAAAGCTGGAGTGAATAAGGGCAAGGGTCATCCCATAAGGATAAGCAGCCTACCTGCCTGAATCAGGGTGGACAGGGATGAATTTAGCCTCCCTGAAGCATGTCTTTCCTTGCTGTCTCCCAGAGGCAACGTATCACCTCAGTTTAGGTCTCTTGTGCCCCATAGGCATGAGCTGAGCCCTCCCAATCTCATTTGTGCTATTTAATGAGCATGCATTTTTTTTAAATGTTTTTTCTATATCTGCAGAGATATAATGAAAAGTTAATCCTTTTTTTTTTTTTTTTTGCAATTACAAAGGCAATTCTCCTCAAGATAGGTAATTAGTACAAATGACTCATTTTGGATGACAGAAAAATTCTGGCCTAATCAAGTTTCTGCCTTTGTCTCCCACTTGGAAAAAAGCAGGGTTTATTGTATTACAGTGTCTCTATTGTGAACAAGTACGTCATTTGGTCCAGCTGTGCATGCTAACATATAAACCAAGCAACAGTTTGGTGTTTTAATAATTAAAATGGCACTACAATGTATTATTTTTAAATTACCGATACTACTAGTGCACTTTCAGTTGCTCTTATAGAATGAATGCACTACAGGTGGAACCTCCTTGGTATGGTACCTACAGGATCACAGTGGTCCCGAACGACAGTTTGCTGGATCAGGCGAGGTCAAAGCTCCTCTCTGGCAGTTGGCCCTGCTCCCTGTCACAAGCCCGCTGCCCCCACTCCTAGCAGGGCTGTACTTCCTATCTAGGGCCAGGGCTATGCTCCCTGCAATGCTGGCCCTGGCCTAGACTGTGATGCCAGTCACCGGTCTGTCTGCCTCCTGCCAGGCAGAGCTGCGCTCCACATTGTGCCATCCCCAGTGCTGCTGGGGCTGTGCTCCCCACCATCAGTCCAACCTGTGAACCTGGCCTGCAAGAGCCGTGGTCTTTCTGGACCTCAGAGTCCTGGATTTGTATTCTTACCTCTTGGGATTTTTATTTCTATTCCTGTCTGACCTTGGGTAAGTCACAACTTTCCTTTCCTCTGTATGCCTGTCCGTCAAAAGTGACAATCTAGTGCAGCGGTCTCCAACCCTTTTAAACACAAGATCACTTTTTTGAATTTAAGTCAATCCAGGATCTACCTCAAATCCCAATACCCCTGTCCTGCCTCCTTCCTGCCACTTCTCTGAGGCCTTGCCCTACTCACTCCATTTCCCCTCCTTCCCCCATCCTCCTTCACTTTAGGATAGGGGGTTGAGGTGCAAGAAGAGGTTCAGGATGTACTGTAGCCTATTGGATTCAGTTTGGGTACAGAAGGGGGTCAGGGCTGGGGCAGGGATTGGGGTGCAAGAGAATGTTCAGGAAGTATCAGAAGATGTATGAATAACCAAAGAGCCAAGATGACCACATACATTCAGGATCTAGGCTCTGGCTGGGCACTGCTTAACTCAGGAGGTGCAGTGGGGTTAAGGCAGACGCAACCCACCTGGGCATCACTCTTAAAAGTGGCTGGCAGGGGGTAGCCTACCTTATCCCTGCTGCATTGCTGGACTGTTAGTGGCCGATGTTCTGTTTTGGCTGCAGGAGCCTCCAGATCAAGCCCAATTCCAGAAGACTCCTGGCCAGTGTTCCACACATGGATGGAAAAAAAATGGAATGAATTTTATGTGCAGATGTGTACCACCAGTACACCAAAAAACTAGACTTTTTAAAAAAATCACTATAGGAAAGATTACTCCAGCCATGACAGGTTAGGCATTTTAGACTCACTACTCAAAGAATTACATTTAAGCATAAAAGAGAAAATTATGAAACGAGCAGACCAGTCAAAAAGCTAAAATAACACACTTTGAAAGAAGTAAAAGAAGGGTCACCATCATCACCAATATGTGTTGGGTTCAGAGGGGAGTATGAAAGACAGAGTATGTTTGTGAGAGTAACAGACACACAGGTGTGTGACAGACATTTGCACTGGACCTTTAAGTATGCTAGTAAGTTCCCTCCATCCTGAACCCTGTTGTATCACCCCTCTCTACAGAGACCGGGCACACAGGCAAGGGGAGGGGCACACTAACATCTCAGCACTTTCTTTATCAGTCTTCCCCACTCTGCACAGCAAAACAAGGAGGCTCCCAGGGGCAGCTCCAAGGCAGAGGGCAGAAGCAGCATAGCAGTGAGGGAAGGAGCAGCTGAAGCTCCTTGATAGCCTCCCAGCCAAACCAGTCAGAATCACTGGAGAGAGGTTGCAAGATCTACCAGTAGATCCCAATCGACTGGTTGCTTACAACTGACCTAATGGAAGCAACTAATTTACCTGCTTGAAAACTTCTCTCGTGTCCTGGAACTATGCACTGTTTTTAAAATGGGAAATCCCGTTAGCACCAGTAAAATATTTCCAACCAGGCACTCTTAAATATGTCTATGAATGTGTTCCCTCTTAGAAGTTACTGCCTGAAGCTGAACTCATTAGGGCTAGATCACAGGTTCAGTCTGGTGAATGTGACGGGTATCCAGAAAAGAGGTTTCTATGTGATTCAGGGAACGGTGGGTGGGTGGGTGGGTGGGGGGGGGAGGAGGTCCTGGAATGCAAAAATGCTAAATGCCTCAGGCCAAAGAGTGATGGGTGAATGAGGTTATTCAGCATTTAGGGCATGTCTAGATTTGTTTTCACTTTCAGCATGAATTTGAATATCTTCTTCCGATGGCTTTTTCGAAAGAGGTTCTTTCGAAAAAGAAAGTAGTCTAGACGCGTTTCTTTCATGAAAAAAACCCTTTTTTGAAATAACTATTCTTCCTAAAAAAAGAGGTTTACACGGTTCTTTTGAAAAAGGGTTTTTTTGTGAAAGAACTGCGTCTAGACTACTTTCTTTTTCAAAAGAACCTCTTTTGAAAAAGTGATCGGAAGAAGATATGCAAATTCACACCAAATTTGCATATCTTCTTTCAAAAGTGAAAGCAAGTCTAGACATGCCCTTAGAGTCCAGGTGACTAAATGAGATGCCTTTTGGGCCTATAGACAAGCACACAGTGTAGAAGAGGCTCTACCAGTCTTTTGAAGGGTGATTCATGCATCCTCCCCAACTAGATCAATTCCACTTGCTCTCATGGAAAGAAGTGGGTCTGGAGCTTAGCTCTCCCCTTACAGAGGCTAACCATGCCAACAGTGCTAATGAACTCTCTACCCCTAATGTGGTTGGCTCCCTGCATGATGCTTTCCTTGTGTCTTTTTTTCCCTCTCCTTGCATTCCTTTGCAGACCCAGCCACAATCCTTAATATTTTGTAAGTGGTTTGAGTGGGAAGTTTACTGAACTATAAAGTAGTATTATCATTATATAATATATACAGAAATGCTGGTTTGAGAGTTACCTGACATTATCCAAGAGACATCAGTCTAACGAGAAAATAATTGGAATAATGGGGACTAAAATAGGAAGATCCATGTACTGTGGACTCTAGAGACTAATTTTGAATACTGCACTTCAGTAGAGAAGAGAATCTAAAGCATGGCATACAAAACATGCCTCTATATATAGTACATTGTTCAGTTTTTTCCTTCTTTCCAGATTTATATTAAATTAAAAATATTTAAAGGTCCTGTTCAGAGAGAAGCTCTTGCTGAAAGTCTAAAGTCTGGAGAAACATAGTGTGGATGAATTAACATGGTGAAATTTTATATAAGCAGAGTTTTGTAGAAGAAGAAAAGATGGCAACTTTATAAAAGGAATCTAATGTTATTCAAAGCACAGTACATGATGACAGTACATAATTCGATTTCAGAGTATTTCAGCGGTAATTATCAGGTAAGCTTACATCTATTCCTATCATTTAAACTGGAGTGCATAATTATGTAATATCCCCCAACTTATTTTATTTCTGTATAACTGATTAATTAATAATGATGGTTGCTTCTGGACCCAGTAGATTTAATTCCTAGGTAATTAATGCCATTTCTGTTCACATTAATTATAATAAGTGTAGTTAAATTGTGTTAAGGGATAAATTCTGCTTTGAGATGTCCTTGCAGTGTTCCCAGTCCTCACCCCACACTGTCAGAATGCGATGGGTGTAATTATATTAGCAGATCCATTGCTCACTGAAGACAGTGAAGTGCCTAAGTGAAGAATGTATTGCTAATATTTATACCACCTCTGTGCCTGACGTGCAAAACCCAGATTGGAGCCCCACTGTGAACTTTCCATAGTAAGAAAGACTGAAAAGCTTAAAATCCTAATATATAAGGCAGAAAAATGGCAGCAAAAGGAAACCACAAATCCCCATTTTACAGATGAGGAATTGAGGCACAGCAAAAATCCATTAAGCATGTGCTGAACTGAATAGTCAGTTGCCATCAGAACTGTGCTTGTACTTAAGAACTTTGCTGTATCATGGGCTAAGTGACAGCCCAAAGCCACAAAAAGTGCCTTGAACTCTCGTCTCCTGAATCTCAGTCCAATAACTACAAGACCACACTCCAGATTGGCCCTCAGAAACAACACCTAGGTACATAGATATGGCATGCCACTGTGGTTTAGTTGAGTGTTACATTTACTGATTTAAAAAGTAATTACTATATTCATTCCGGTCTGGAAGACAGAAATACATCATTAGGCAAATACGTGGGTCATTAGTGTGTTGTACCCTGCAGCAAAGCAATAGCTGAAGCTCTAGTTTTTCAACAGTGTATTACAACTATTGATTACTGTTCACTGTATGAGGAATAAGTTAGTGAAAATTCTGTCACTTTTTGTTAGCCTGTGAGTGGATCGATGTTTTTCAGTAGCACTGCAGTGGCTAACAATATCTGCAGTAAAATCATCAGTCATTTTATGCTCTGCTGAATATTTATGACTTAAGTCTGACTTCATCTAAGATGTATTAGAGAGCTCCTATCCTGCAAGTCCCCAACATGGAGAATGCTCACTGACTTCTTCAAGACTCTCTCATGGTAGAAACTTGCAGGGTATAACCTTTATGTGTAAGCCACTCATGGAAGTCAGGATGATAATTGTGGGGGAAGGAAATAAAAATAACCCCCTTATCAGTCTCTTAAACTAAGTCATTTCAGTGAATCAGCACAGTGAAAATAACTATATTCAGGAAACTTTAGAAAGACAGTATTTTTTATTACTACTTCATTGTGGATGTATGTGAAAGGAGGAGAAGCTGTAATTAAAGACTTCGGTGGCTGTTTTATTGTAATATTTCTAAAGGTTAAATTATGGAACAAAGAGCTTTTATACTGCTAGGCAGCACAAGTCAATGAAGGGCTGTTTATAGGCATAAGTAAAATGAGTTGCTGGGATCAGTGGATAGTTCTGTCCACATTATCAGTTACTATGGTTGTGGATTTATTTATGTGTGGTGAGATTTGCTGGCAGTATCCGTACAATGGCCAAGGACTGAATGGACCTGGAGGCTAATGATTCAATCCTTCAAGGTGCTGATCTTCTTCAAGTAGTAAACACCTTGCAGGATCAAGCACGAAAGTATTCTCACTCCTACAGATGGTTTCCATTCTTGGTCATATCTGAAGCGTGTTGGTGGAGAACATGGTAGAACTAATGCGTTTCAGTGAACTCAAATTATATACAAAATAGACAAAACAACACAATATTCTCATTGGCATGTTCCATCTTGATCACATTATATAAATAGTCAGATTAAGTCTGCACAAGATCTGAGCAAGTTTTGAGCAACAGTCAGATCAGGACTTAAAGAAACAATATAACTTCACTTGTACATCTTCTACTATATATTTGAGAGTTTCTCTATCTGCAAGTCTGTCTATTTGTTGAAGAACTTATTCTAAATGGTAAAAGCTAGGACCAGGAAAATGGGATATGCCTGGAATGGGATTGTTTCTCAGAAAACAATACTAAAAAGAGAGACAGAATCACCAGGCAGATGAAAGGAACTGGTTTAGGGACGTGCCCCCTCCATAATCAGGGACTGGCCCAGCTCCAAGCCTCCCACCCCCATGCACCTTTTAAGAAAGGTGGGGGGAGTGACGCTCCCCCCCCCCCATTTCAGACAGGAACATTGCTGGCGGTTCACCTTTGCCAGGGAGCAAGGGAAAATTGCAGAGTTTGCTGCATGTCTCACTGTCTGGGGACCTCAAGGGGCAGACAAACATAAACCTGTTCCAGCTGGGGCCAGGGAGGATGTGTGTGTGTGGGGGGGGGAAAGGGTGAAGCTCCCACAGCACCTCCGATATGTATGGAAACATTGCTGAATGTTCCCCTTTGTCAGTGTGCTGCATTCCTCACTCTGTATGGGGAGCACAGGCAGATGAACCAGGACCTGCCCCAGCCGGAGGACTTGCACCCATCCCCCCCCCCGGCTTTGCCTGCTGGAGCTGTAGTGGCCGTGGAGAGGTGCTTCTCACCTGGCTCCAAACTGCTGCTTTGACAGAAGGCTGGGGTTGTTCTCTCTCCTTCCAGGGCAGCCTGGACACTGAATCCCTTATCCCCAGCCCCACCCTAGAGCAATGACTTAAGTGAGGCATATACATTTTCATTTTATTTTCCAAAAACAAAAATTGAGTTAAGGATCTGAGCAAAGCCGGGTAACTCTTCTAGTCTTTCATGAGAACTGAACCTGAGAACACTGTTCATACAAGTGTGTAGATTAAAAATGAGCAATAGCAGGAGGAGAGAGAAATATAAGATCAGGCGAAGGATAGAATACAATTTCATCTTGAATTTGAAAGGAATGAAATAGCTGATGAGACAGCATTCAGAGCTCTTTACAAAGAACCTTAGGTCAGAAGCCAATCTGCATTTTCAACCTCTAGCTGGTTGGTCAGTATAGCCAGGAAGTCATTAAACTTTACTCCACTGCAGTGCATTTTAAAATTGTCTTTGCCTGCCTGGCAATAGCATATATTTCTTATTGTTAGCTCTATCATTAGGATGTCTCAGGGTTAACAGGGTTAATTTGCCCAGACAGGCAAATTAAAGACAAAAAGCCATCTCTATGCGATATAGTTTGGTCAACAAAAGTTACAGTGATGTAATGCTGTTGATCTTTGCATATTGCTTGGGTCTGTACACATCTAGTTGCATGTTTTGGTCCTGCATGGACTCAACAAAAGTGCCATGTAAAATGGAGTGAACTACAGCCTTGTGGGACACTTTTGCAGTGCTTTGTGAAATACTAGTGATTTGCTCAGGGATCTTGGGGAGCCAGGGTCAAATTTCTACCACACCACTTTCAACATTCCATAATGTGTTCCACAGCTCAACACTTGCATGCTGCTTTCTCTCTCTGCCATATTTCTGGCAGAAGCCTGAGTTCTGAGTGGCTCAGCGCAATTCTCACGATTGTTGCAAACAGAGAATACACAATTCTCTGGAATTTGCAGAACCTGAGCAAGTACTATTATTACTGGGATTGTAAAGAGGAAGAGGTGAAGACATTCAAGTGCAAAAACTGGACGCTTACTGACAACTGGGAAAAAATGCCAGGTTGTTGCTGCTGTTCAGCAAGCAGCTACACACAGTGGATTTCTGTTTCTGGCTCAAGAAATGAGCACTGATTGAGAGTCTAACAGGATAAGGTATATTTGGACGCAAAAGATTACATTTTGGATTGGTGTCCTAAGCTCACCCCGACCTACAGCATAAGACACCAAAATGACAGCGGCATTGTCAGTGAGATGCAAGAGGCAACCAGACTCTTGCAACTCCAGACTGCTATCAGTCAGTGGGCAATCAGACTGGGAAAAATCCACAATGAGGGCCATTGTCATCCAGGTGCCCAATACCATCTCTTGCTACACAGGACTGTGACCCTGATTAATAAAAAGGATATAGTGGATAGATTTGCAACAATGGTGTTCCTGCATTGCAGTGGTTTGGTAGACACACCCATATCACTATTCTGGTGCCAGGCCCTTTTGCCACTGAGTACATCCACAGAAAAAGATACTTTCCCATAGTTACGCAAGTGCTAGTGGATCACTGTGTGTGCTTGATTAATATCAATGTGGCCTGGCCAGGGAAAGGAGCATGATGCTCACCTCTTCAAGGACATGGGGCTTTTCAAAAGCTGTGTGTAGGATGTATTTCATGAGCAGCAGATTACCACTGTTGATACTGCACTAGCTATTGTAAGGTGCCCAACCTATCCCTTGCTCCTATGATTCATGAACGTTTGCAGTGGCCAGCACCAAAGAAAGATTATATACAGTTAAATTCACTTTTGATAAACTACAGAGATGGCAACACTGTTTTCTTAGTAAATTGGAACTCAGCAAGGCAAACATGCCCTTGGCTGTAGCTGCATGTTGTGTCCTGCAAAGTATCTGTGATGTGAGGGGGAAAAAACAACTGCCACAAGTGAAAAGACATCGTGGTTACACTGTCTGCTAAATTTCAACATCCCAAACCCAAGGTTATTAGAAGAGCCAACTGCAGAGCTGCGTGGGTGAGGGCGGCCTTAAAAATACCTTTAAAAGTAAGCCACAGTAGTGTTGTCTGATGAGTTTATGAAATATGATCTCTCATGTGTATGGAGCTGAGTCAAGGAAGGGGATCAGACTGACGTAAAGCAGAAATGGTTGTCAACAGGAGGGGTTACCTCGGAGGTGGCCAATAATTGGAAAGGCTGCTGAATCTTGTAACATCTGAGTTTATTGCCTGAGCAAATCCAGTATGCCCTGATATGCTTCTTGGTCCTTTTCCATCTTCTGCAGCAAACAATAGTCAAGTAAGCAATCAAAAGTCAATGAATTCATTCGCTAAGCTTGCAGACAGGGTGGACACCATTTTTAAATGGGGAAGGATGGTGGAGATGGAGGAGAAGAAGGGAGGCAGGGACAGAAGATTTTGGGCGGTGAAAAGCAAAAAAGTGATAAGGAATACGACATATGAACATTTACTCAAGTGCTCTTCTAATTCACCAGTGGGGTCATTTGTGCTTGTCTGTTAGGACTGGCTTGCAGGGGAGTTTCAAACAGCTCCTGGCTTATAGCATGATTTGAGTTCCCTGCCATGTTGCCCACCTTCTCTCCTTTCACAGGTGAGGTCTCTGCCTTGGGCTACTGCAAAGTGTCCATGTTGAATACAAGGTCCTGGTGCAGGCACTGTCAACTATGGCATGCAGTTTGTTGTAAAAGCAGCAGCTTTATGGGGCATTAGCAGATTTCTTCTTGTTTTCCCTTGCCCTTTGGGATCTCTGGTGAGATTCTTTTGTTTTCATACTACATAGCTGCTCAGGCCTATGGTGCTCCCATTTCAGCATCCCCTGTGCATGTCGATGTTGATATTTCAATGATTGTTCCATAGCTGTGCTTGTACAGCATCTTCTCTCCAGTAGATCAAAGACTTCTTGCTTGCTTCAGGCAGAAGCACATTTAATAGAGATCTGTGTGCATGGAGTTGGCATAGTCATATGTACACAGCAAAGGTGAGCAGGTAGGTGTGCTCAGGTGGGCAATCCGGAAAAGGCATTTCAAAAACATGTGTACATTTAAAAAGGGGATGGAGTGGGCTGGTTTGTATGACCCCTGGACAGTGGCACTGAAAATTGTGACTGGAGAAGCCACTGGTGCAGGGACAGAGCAATGTGCAATGGCTGCTCGAGTACTTGTGTTGATCCAAACAGTTCTCGATGTGTACACTTGCATTGTGCATACCTAAGATGGTCAATCATTGCTTTGCATCACTTGGGAAGGTGCTGTTATTGCATCACTATAACATGATACTTATATTCAAGGGAAACAAATTTTGGGGGAAACACATGATCAAGTAGGTTGATGCAATTATATGTACATTAACCTAACTTTGTAGTGCATACAGGCCAGAGGAAAGAAAGGATATAGCAAATTTTGTTCATTACAAAAGTGCCCGAGATCATACCTAAATTTCAGAAATTATCTTGTATTCTTCCAAACCCTCCCAGTTCTCCATCAACTCCACACACAACTTACAACCTCTCCATCCTCAAATTATTTCCCCACTAGATTTGGGATTCTGTGTCCCTGGTTAATGGTCTTGCTTCTTTTATCATTACTCTTTCTCCCTCCTCCACCATCAGAGGAAATAGTGATGCCAGTGCCAGCCGACAGTTCTGCTCTTGCCTTGGAACATTGTTTAGTGTGTCCTCTAGGTATGATGTGTGTGGGGCTACGTCTAGACTACATCCCTTTTTTGGAAAAGGGATGTAAATTAGACGTATCGCAATTGAAGCGGGGATTTAAATCCCCCGCGCTTCATTAGCATAAAAATGGCTGCCGCATTTTTTCGGCATGGAGCTTTGTCAGAGAAAAGTGGCAGTCTAGACACTGATCTTTCGAAAAATAAAGCCTTTTTCGAAAGATCCCTTATCCCTTATTTTTTGAAAGATCAGCGTCTAGACTGCCGCTTTTCTCCGACAAAGTTCCGTGCAGAAAAAAAGCGGTAGCCATTTTTATGCTAATGAAGCGCAGGAGATTTAAATCCCTGCTTCATTAGCAATTGCGATACATCTAATTTACATCCCTTTTCCGAAAAAAGGGATGTAGTCTAGACGTAGCCTGTGTGAAATTGTTGTGATTGGGCCCTTTGCATGCAATGTCAGAGGTGAGCCAAAATATCTTTTGAGACTGATATGACTTAACATGATGTTGTACAATAGTAAGACTGTGCTATAATGTGACAGCGTCATGTTATCATGCTGTGACGTAAATGTGTGAGGAAAAACTTTAAAAGGTGGCATCCCCAAATCCCCATTTGGCTCTAAAGCAGTCTCAAACTCATATCTTCCTCTCTCACACAAAGTACAAGAGACTAATTTTTATTTTAACTGCTATGAGACTTTAGCTACTATGTATCCATGTGGAAAAATACTTATTCATTATGCTCATGTAACCACCTCGGGGCAGATTTGAACCTGGGACCTCAGGGTAGGAGCCTCTACAACTTGAGCTATAAAGCCAGCTGACTCTCATCTTAGACCACTTACAGCAAGAGATAAGAAGGGAGCTCTACCGGCTAATTGCCACTACAGGGGACAGTGAACCACACTCACTAGATGTGTGGGTTACACTTAAATACAGTACATCAAGTTTTCCCTCTGAAATACATACTGCATTTCTTTTCTGAGACCAATATCATAGTGTACTACAAACTTCCAAGTAATTTTGCTACATCTAGTTCTTTCAAAACCTCTCATGGTGCTTAACTCTCCTATGCCACCCAAACAATATGGCATATATTCCAATCCTACAATCAAACACACAATTTGACCTGCTTCAAGCCAAACTCCAAAAGTGCTTAGTCACTTATTTACAGGCCATGTACAGGCCTGGCCGAAGTCAGTTCCCAAAGCAGTAATTTATTCTGCTTTGCTGTTGGTATGGTTTGGAGAATGGCTGCTGTACTTCTTAACCTCCTGCCTTTCAGAGATAAATGAAACAGAAATGACTTTGTTAGCATCACATAAGGTATTTCTAATCTCGCAAACCATAAGAACATATCGCAAAGGCTAAAATGCCATTCAAGCATTATCTGACTTGATACAGAAAGTATAAAAATGTAGGTGAACTTGAATAAAATGTTCCAAGTTGTGTGCAGCACCATTTTAACAGCATGGTAAACAAGTTTATCCAACAGGGAAACTTTGAAAGAAAGCATTTCTCAATTGATTAATGCAGCATCAGTTCCTTCCACCAGTTCCTGCAAAGCAACCTTAAGTGCAAGTTTCCTCATCATTCTCTTGAGTACAATACTTAGGTTGGATTTTGGCACATAATATCCATAGAGGTTTTCAAATTAGTAAAATAAGACTAATTTCTCATTAAAATAAATCTTAAAAGCAACATTTTCAAAAAGTTCCAAATACGTATTTACAAAATGGACAATATGAATTAAGGGGCTTGATCTGATGGTGTAAATAATAAAATAGTAAATCTCTCAAATGGGTATCAATAAGTACTTAACAACAGTGTTTGTGTCCTTTCTGTGTTCTTTATGACTATGTCTACTCTGCTATGTCAGCTGGCTCAGGCTAAATGGCTCAGGCTAATGGGGCGCCTCGCTGCAGTGTAAACATGCAGGCCTGGGATGGAGTCTGGGCTCAGCGACCCTCCCACTTTGCCCCTGTCTACACTGCAATTAAATAACCTCTTAGCTCCAGTCTGCTGGTATGGGCCAGCTACAGATTTATAACTGGAATGCAGACATGCCCTCTTACTATCCTAGCAAATGATTAGAGCAGGAGACATTTTTTGTAAACAGCATGTTTTGAACTCATGTGAGTATCTGCACTGTAAATTAGGGCCTAATCTTCCAACAGCAGGGCCCTACACATCTATGGTACCACACCTGGAAATGCTGGGATCTCACATGAAAAATGGCACTGAGTAATACATTTCTCTGCTACACCATGCTGGGACATTAGTTCATTGTCTCAGGGGAAAGAATGGAACTTATTGAACACTGCTTCCTGCAGGCATTTTATTTCCTAAGTATCCCTTTACAAATCAGGACTGACTGTACTTAGTTTATATTTGATAAGATCATACTCCAATGAGCTCTGGCTCTGAGGGTAGAACAGGCTTAATTTTTCCTGGCAAAATAACTTACATATGTTGTAATCAAGATGAGTGCTACTGATTTTTAAAGGATAACTGAGTTCCTGAACAGCTCCCACACAGACAGCTCCTTTATATGGGACAACGGTCAAGCTAGTGTTAGGCTTTACAAATATAACAACCCCTTTAAAATATTTAATTTCATTTTGGCTTCTTGGGAGCACAGTGCAGTTATTAGAACCCGACGTAATTTATTCATTCTAGAAATGTTCTGAAAAGTAACCCTTATCATGTTTTGTAAGAATGTGAATACATACATCAAAAAGTTTTAGACAACATATTTGTGTTCTGTTTTTAAAATGGTTTGTATCAAACAAGAAATCTATCGCATACTTTCAACGATGTGCCGACATCTTCAGGTCTGACAACAGTGAAAAGAAGTAAACATGTATTTGTCACCAAAAGAAGCAGGTATGACTGAATATATGCAAGGAGCAGGTATGTGGCATAAAAGCTGTTTTTACAGAGAGTTGTCACAGTGGAATGACACTTGATTTTTTTGTAACATTTCTTTGAATACCTTCTGGCTTATCTACATATTTGTAGTGTTGTGGTGCCCCCAAATAACCTTAGTAGTCCAGGTGCAGTGTCACCAATCACGTGGAGAAGGGACTAATACCTTCCTTCTCCATGACGTGCTGTCTTTGCGTGTACAGCCTAAAATAGCATTAGCTATTTTGCTGCTGTATCACATTTCAAGTGCCTGGGTCTGATTCTGCTCCCAAGAGAGTTTGGCAACTGACTTCAGTGGGCACACGATCATATCTCATATCTAATATGCTGACTCCTGTCACTCCTATTTTTCTTTGACACTACTACTGGTGGTCAAATTTCTTTCTTCCATTTTAAACATTCAGGTTGATGATTTCAACCTAATGTGTTATCTCGAATTTGTCTCAGATACAGATTATTTAGAGCCAAATTATGAATCCCTAACCTGTACTGGTGAGCAGTTACTCCTGAGAATGGTAACACTGATTTCTGTTTCCCAGTAATTATTTCCAGTCCACGTTTGTAACTTCAACTAACTCCTTTGCTTTTCTCTGTCATCACTTGCACTTGCATCACCTCATTTTACTGTCACCATCTGACATAATGTGTGTGCCTCTTTTACATTTAATGAATGGAGACACTAACAAGGATATACCTCTACTTCCTGTGTCATCTCTTCCCTGTAGTCTCTGAGGACAAACAAACAAACAAACAAAAAAGTAATAGTACAATGATAGACAGTTTTTCCATTCATGTGCCAATGCTCATATTTACACCAATTCAAATATTTTTTTTCTAAAAAGAGAATTATAAAGTTAATAGATAAGTGAATTCAGTAATTGTAATATCTTGTTTTAGCAAAGCATGGCTTTACAGTAGTTTCTTGTGAAGTCATATTTGACAGTTTCCATAGCATTGGTCTGGTATGTCTTGTTCTTGAAAAAGCCAAGCTATTTATTGCTCATGGTTCTGTTAACTACAGTATTTTCCCCCTCGTAACATGTGTTGTATAACTCCATCAAAGATCTGGTTGAACTTGGGCATTTTCAATAGGGATATAAGCCTAGGTTTATTGGTTAGTTGAGCAGACTATTTGCATTTCCTCCCCATCCCTGCTGCCTCTATCAGAGTTTGGGCCCACCCTGGCACCCCACAGGCAGGAGCTACTGCTGGAACAGCCTGTGCTTGTGGCCAGCTTGGGCCACCATG
Source organism: Pelodiscus sinensis (assembly GCF_052426305.1). NCBI lineage: Eukaryota > Metazoa > Chordata > Testudines > Trionychidae > Pelodiscus > Pelodiscus sinensis. The sequence continues at coordinate 55,247,881 of NC_143053.1, read as the reverse complement.
GAACTACCCCAACTTAGGATAGGCTTGCTCTTGAAGTGCAAATTCTTGATCTAGACTAGAGCTTCCGTCCCCGCCAAGAGGTGAGACCTCATGGTATTGTTTTAATCTAATGAGAAACACATGCAACTCAATACAAAAATAATAAACCTTACACACATTTCCCTGCCATAGTTTCCTTATTATTCTAGAACATTCTCTGGAGCCTTTCCTCCAGATTCCATAGTTTCCTCCCCATTCTAGAACACCCTTCTGATGATACTCATGTCGATCCCTGAACCATGGAGCCTCTTCCCTTAGGTTAGCTTGTGTTCTCTGATCTTGGTTGGTTCTGCAGCTAAATCTAATCCTCCTCTTTTGAAAGCATTCCTATTTCTTCTCATCTCCTGCCAAATTATCTTGTCTCTCTCTCCAAAGCCTTCTCCTTATGAGTCCTTTTAAAAACTCCTGCTTTATTACGTCTGTCCCTTTGTTCTGTTTGAGAATTTTCCACTTTTTCTACTTCCTCCTCTTTGCAGACATGTTGGATTAGTAAATATACAAACCAACCCTTGAGCATCTCATGTCAATCCATTTACCACACAGTCTTACAAAGCCAACAGAAATTACCACAACCTTAGTAATACTTCAGGTGACTAGATTTAGGCCAGAATTACAACAAACTATGGGTAAGAAATTTTAAACAAGAATGAAGTATGCAAGTTGGGGTGGGAGAGAAATTGTATCTTTCATGCCGCTGTGTATTGCTCCTGTGTCTCAGCCCATCTCTGACTGCATCATTGTGCTTCTAGTGCAGGGGTGGCCAATCCATTACAGACAAAGAGCCAAAATAGTCATGGATACAGCTCAAAGAGCCGAGGGAAAGTTGTTGAGCAAAACAAAACAAAAACACCGCTGCCCCTTTAACAGCCTCATGTGGCCCAAGCAGGCTTTCATTGGCCAGAAAGTTGTTGAGCAAAAACAGCAAAAAAAAACCAACTCGCTGCCCCATGTGGCACAGAACGCCAAGTAGCCTATCCAGTGTACCTATAGGCGCCCATCCCCGGCTCCGCCAGGGGTTCCACAGCAGAGCTGTCTGAATAACCAGACCCCACCCCCCAGCTTCCCTGGAACTAAACTTTGTGGCTGCCAAAGCCGGGCAGCACAGCTGACACCAGGAGTGGGCTGGAGTAAGCCCACACCACTGCCACCTTGCTGCCCAGAATGGAAACAGGGCTCTTCAGCACCGAGGCTCCAGGCTTTCATGTTATTTATCTTTGCAATCATACTTATGTACTGTATTCCCAATATGGTGTCTAATTTCAGAAAAGGTAAATGTCTGGACTTAAATGGTATTTCAATATTCATGAGTCAGACTGACATCTCACTCTTACAATTTGCTAATTTGTTTTACTGCTTTATTCCCTTTCCATTCTCCTTCTAAACTACAGTATAACAGACAAGACATATTGACACCTGTTGTGTAATAATTAAATGGATAAACAAGTACATCTAATTGTTCAATTGGAATGTAAAGGGAATCTTGGTAAGGGGCGAGCTAAAATTGTTTAAATTCGTAAGTGTAAATTGGACTCCACGTTGTATGAATATTGCCTCCTGCTCAGTACAGAGTTTGAGGTCTAAGAATTTAACAACCTGATCCAAAGATTCACATGGATTTCACTGGGCTTAGGACTCAGGAGAAGAAGAGAGGATTTGGCTAAAAGAGAAAAGACACAATCAGTTGTTTAAGGGGAAAAATCTGTATTTCAGACAGGAGACTTTAACTTTCACTCACTTTCTCTTTCTTAATGTAGATCGTTGATATCCCATGTGCAGCCATATATGCCTTGCTGACAGACTACTTGCTTATCACACATACAGCTCTAGCCAAGAAGAGGGTAAAATTACATTTTCCCACAATATCTATTCCTCCCCCCCCCCCAAGACAATTCAATGCAATTAAAGACTGTGTCTTAACTACAGTCATGGAAATTGAGACTATTTCATGCTTCATTATCTTTCAGTAATACCAAATAGGACTCAGCGGAGATGCTGTCGTATAAACCTAATAGGCTCGGGCAACTGAGAAGCTGCTATGAAGGAGACAATGGCGACTTTGTTTTCTTTTAAGCACGCATAACCCCAGAATTATTTTGAATAATAGTTCTTTGAGAAGGATATATAAATATTATTATGGACATTGTTTGTTTATCATTGTTAATGATACACAATAATAAAAAGGTGCTTCATCAGTCATGATTATGATATATTGGAAATACTGAAACTTACACTGCAGCATGCTGTGAGGTTCAGAACTAGATGATACCAGATAGGAGTGATATATTTGAGCAAAACATTCAGCACTTTCAGCCTGAAACTGGATATAGTGAAATTCACGCACTTTTGAGGAGATTCACAGATGCACAATATAACACATTATACTACAAATCCTATGCTGTGTTGCACCTGATGTGGGATACTTAAAATTTGATCAAAATCTTTGAATATTTCAGTCTCTTAAAACTTTCTAAGAAAAGGATCTGAAAATAAAATATACATCACATGTCTGGAATTGTTTATAATGCATTAGGAAATGTAAAGATTCATAAAACCTGATCCTTCTGTCTAACTACACAGGTTGTAAATGTTCCCTCTCTAATATATAGAGCCTATTATACCCCTTTTACCTCAGAATCAAGGTATGTTAAACAACAATACTTTTGATCTCCAGGGTCAGGATTCACCTTGACACACATTAGCATTTACTATTTGGCTACCAAGGCCCCTATGTCTCTCAATCTTGGGAACTTCTAGCACCTCTCCACTTGTAGTCTTCCACATTTCCTACTATAGAATCATATAACCTTAGAACTGGAAGGGACTTCAAGAGGTCATCGAGTCCAGTCCACTGCCCTCATGGTAGGTCCCAGTACCATCTAGACCAGGCATGTCAAACTCAAAGTCTACTGAGGACCGCACAAATGAAAATTGATAGCTTTCAGGGCCGCCTAGGGTTCCCAGGAGGAGGGGGGGGAGAAAAAAAAAAAGCAGTTTAGGCACCAATACTGGACACCTGACAACCCTAGTCGTAGTTATTTATTATTACAGATTATGTTTTAGGTATATTTTATAATATTACAATAATTTGATGTGTAAAGCTTATTTGCTCATATTAAATAATTTTTACATTAACTTTACATAATTTTTAATTTAAATATAAATTGAGGGTACTTTTCAATTTTGTATATGAAACATAACATATTTTGTTGAAATAAAAACAAGTATAGACCACGGTTAATCAAATAGAACAGGCTTCTGTGAAAATGTCAGACACCGTGGCGAGTAGATTACACCCCAGAAGAGCCGGTGCAGAGCGCAGAACCGCACAGCTGGAGAGCCCCGCCTCCGCTTGGCAAGCCCTGCCCATTCTAACCCAATACCCCTCACTCCCCCAGATCCAGGCCTCCCCAACCTAATGCCTCCCCTCTCCCCCAGAGCCAAGCACTCCCAGCCCCCCCAACCTAATGCCTACTCCCTCCCCCATAGCCAGGAACCCCCAACCTAATGCCTCCTCCCTTGCCCACAGCCAGGCACTTCCAGCACCCCTCAACCTAACGCTTCCCCCCTCTCCCAGAGCCAGGCTCTCCCAGCCCCCACAATCTAATACCTGGGTCCCAGAGTCGACATTGCTGCCTGAGACATTGGGGCGACGTATGCACAGAGGCCAGCTGTGAGCACCTGCTGGAGCGCCCAGCACAGAGCACCCAGCCGGAAGTGAGCATGTGCGCAGAGCAACCCAGCTGGCTCTGAGTGCCTGGTGGAGAGCCTAGCGCGGAGCGCCCAGCCGGCCATGAGCATGTACGCAAAGCAGCCCAGCCAGCCGTGAGCAGTTGCTGTGGCGCAAAGTGGCCGGCTGTGAGTAGGCACTCGGCCACGTGCTCTGAGCGTCCAGCACTTCATTCTTTTATAAAAAAGTTCTGGCGGCTGCAAAACATTTTGATCAGGTGGCCTGCCAAATGCCAGTTTGACATGCCTGATCTAGACCATCCCTGATAGATGTCTATCTAACCTGCTCTTAAATATCTCCAGAGATGGAGATTCCACAACTGCCCTAGGCAACTTATTCCAGTGTTTAACCACCCTGAGAGTTAGGAACTTTTTCCTAATGTCCAACCTAAACCTCCCTTGCTGCAGTTTAAGCCCATTGCTTCTTGTCCTATGCTCAGAGGCTGAGAAAAAATGTTCTCCCTCCTTCTTGCAACACCCTTTTAGATACCTGAAAACTGATATCTCCCCTCTCAGTCTTCTCCTTTACAAACTAAACAAGCCCAATTCTTTCAGTCTTCCCTCATAGCTCATGTTCTCTAGACTTTTAATCATTCCAGTTGCTCTTCTCTGGACCTTCTCCAATTTCTCCACATCTTTCTTGAAATGTGGGGCCAGAACTGGAACACAGTACTCCAACTGAGGCCTAATTAGTGCAGGGTAGAGTGGAAGAATGACTTCTCATGTCTTGCTCACATCATTTCTGTTAATGCATCCCAGAATCATGCTTGCTTTTTTTGCAACAGCGTCATACTGTTGACTCATGTTTAACTTGTGGTCTTTCTGCAGTACAGTACTCCTTCCTAGATAGTTGCTTGCTATTCTGCATGTGTGAAACTGATCGTTCCTTCCTAAGTGGAGTACTTTGCGTTTGTCCTTATTAAACTTCATCCTATTTACCTAGACCATTTCTCCAATTTGTCCAGATCATTTTGAATTATGACCCTACCCTCTAAAGCAGTTGCAACCTCTGTCAGCTTCGTATCATCTGCAAATTTAATAAGTGTACTCTCCACTTGTTTTGTACTTCCAGCAAGATTGTGAACCGTTAATAACCACCTTATAGTAGCCCCATCTAAGTTATATTGGCCTAGTTTATTGATAAGAATATCATGCGAGACCATATCAAATGCCTTACTAAAGTCTAGTTATACCACGTCCACTGCTTCTCCTTTCTCCACAAGACTCGTTATCCTATCAAAGAAAGCTATCAGATTGGTTTGACATGATTTGTTCTTTACAAACCCATGCTGGCTTTTACCTATCACCTTATTTTCCAGGTGTTTGCAGATGAATTCCTTAATTACTTGCTCCATTATCTTTCCTGGAACAGAAATTAAACTGACTGGTCTGTAGTTTCCGGGGTTGTTCTTATTTCCCTTTTTATAGATGGGCACTATTATTTACCCTTTTCCAGTCTTCTGGAATCTCTCCTGTCTTCCATGATTTTTCAAAGATGATAGCTAAAAGCTCAGATACTTACTCTATTAGCTCCTTGAGTATTCTAGGATGCATTTCATTAGGCCCTGGTGACTTGCAGACAACTTTTCTAAGTGATTTTTAACTTGTTCTTTTTTTATTTTATCTTCTAACCCTATCCCCTTCCCACTAGTATTCATTATGCTCGGCATTCCTTCATCAGACTTCTTGGTGAAGGCTGAAACAAAGAAGTCATTACGCACCTCTGTCAATTCCAAGTTTCCTGTTACTTTTTCTCTCTCCTCACTGAGCAGTGGACCTACCCTGTCCTTGGTCTTCCTCTTGCTTCTAATATATTTCTAGAATGTCTTGTTTCCCTTTATGTCTGTATCTAGTCTGAGTCGTTTTGTGCCTTTGCCTTTCTAATCTTGCCCCTGCATACTTGTATTGTTTGCTTATATTCATCCTTTATAATTTGTCCTAGTTTCCACTTTTTATATGACTCCTTTTTATTTTTAGATCATGCAAGATCTCCTGGTTAAGCCAAGGCAGTCTTTTGCCATACTTTCTAGCTTTCCTATGCAGCAGAATAGTTTGCTTTTGGGCACTTAATAATATTCTTTTGAAAAACTGACAACTCTCTTCAGTTGTTTTCCCCCTTAGTTTTGCTTCCCATGAGACCTTACCTACCAGCTCTCTGAGCTTACCAAAATTTGTGTTCCTGAAATCCACTGTCTCTATTTTGCTGTTCTCCCTTCTACCATTCCTTAGAATCATGAACTTTATGATTTCGTGGTCACTTTCACCCAAGCTGCCTTTCACTTTCAGATTCTCAACCAGTTCTTCCCTATTTGTTAAAATCAAATCTAGAACAGCTTCCCCCATAGTAGCTTTTTCAAACTTCTGAAATAAAAAGTTGTCTCCAATGCAGTTTAAGAACTTATTGGATAGTCTGTGCCCCCCGGTGTGATTTTCCCAACATATGTCTGGATAGTTGAAGTCCTCCATCACCACCAAATCCTGTGCTTTGGATGACTTTGTTAGTTATTCAAAGAAAGTCTCATTCACCTCTTCTGCCTTGGTAGGTGGCCTGTAGTAGACCCTTAGCATGACATCATCCTTGGTTTTTTTTTACCCCTTTTAGCCTAATCCAGAAACTCTCAACACATCTGTCTCCTACGTCCATCTCCATCTCAGTCCAACTGTGTACATTTTTAATATATAAGGCAACACCTCCTCCCTTTCCCCCCATCTATACTTCCTCAGTAAGCTGTACCCTGCTATACCAATATTCCAATCGTGTATTATCTCACCAAGTCTCTGTGATACCAACGATGTCATAGTTATATTTATTTATTAGCACTTCAAATTCTTCCTACTTATTACCCATACTTCATGCATTTGTATATAGGCATCTAAGATACTGATTTGATCATGCCTCCCAGTTCTGCCTTGTCCCCTCCTTTTTTCTCTGCTATTATAGCCAACACTCCCTCCCATTTCTTTCCCATCTCCCAGGTCTTCATGTTCTTCAGTTATCTGTGGGCTTTGGTCACCTGCCCCCATCAAACCTAGTTTAAAGCCCTCCTCTTAACCTATTTACTTTTCAGCAGGACAAATTAGTAGGAAAACTTGAGCTAAAACTTGTGCCAATCTGTATGTGAAGGCAAGCACTAGAACAGAGGTCTCCGTGCCCTGGGGGCATGGAGGAACATTTGGTGATGTAGGAGGGCATCTAGGGCCTCACATCTGCTGGCACCATGCTTTCCATGGCTCCAGCCTTAGCCCCCTTACCTCTGTGTCTATGTCCCTGACTTCTGAAACTGTGTCCTGCTCCTTGCCCTGCCAGGGTGGGATGGATAGGAGAATGATGGGGCATGAGGTAAAAAGTTTGGGAACCTCTGCCCTAGAAAGATAATCAGAGCTGTAATGCTTGACTAAGGGGGGAGAGGGGGGATATGATGGAGGTAAGGATACAGTTAATAGGGAAGTGTTATTTACCCCTTCACATAACGCAAGAACTAGGGGGCTCCCCATGAAATTAATAGGCAGCAGTTTTAAAACAAAAGGAAATATCTCTTCACATAATGCAAAGTCAGTCATTCTATGGAACCTGTTTTTTTTTGGGGGGGGGGATGTTGTGAATGCAAAAAGTATATCTGGATTAACACAATTGAGTAAGCATCAGGCACGACCTAGTCCTTGGTTTTTCACTTAGGGCATGTCTACACATCAGGACAAAAGTCAAAATAGCTTAATTTGGCTTTTGGCACTGTTTACACAGCAGGAAGTTGAAGGAAGAACATTCTTCCTTTGACTTCCCTTACGCCTCGTGAAATGATGATTACAGGAGCTGGCATAAGAAGTTGGTGTAAGATGTCCTCCAGCTCGCCATTATTTCCAAACAAGGGCTTACTGTGTAGACGCCCTCTTTGTTATTTTGGAATAACGTCAGTGATTCTGAAATAACGCTGCTGTGTAGACGTAGCCTCAATTCTTAGTCTAGGTAAAGCTGTCATTGACTTCCCAAGGCCAAGTAACAATTTCAGGATTTGGCCTGTAATGACAATGCCATAGACATAACTCTGAAAATTCAGTTGTATTACGTTTTCTAAAGACAGAAGTCTCAGAGGGATAGCCGTGTTAGTCTCTAACGTGTCACTGGACTACTCAGTTTTTTTATGTTACTGACTAACAAAGAGATAGCATCTTGAGCTTTCATGGGTAAAACTTACTTCATTAGATGAGTTGATAAGATGAAATGAGTTTTACCCACAAAAAGCTCATGATCCTATACCTTTGTTAATCTCTAAAGAGCAATGAGGATTACTTATTTCCTAAAGACAGAGTAAGACTTACTCTAATTTTAAAATTAAGGGAGTTGCTCAAACACATCATATTCTGATAAAGTCTTAACACTGAAATTCCAACAGTGAAAGATTTTACAGAAATCATCATTTGTTACCAAATGATAACACAATAAAAAAACCCTCTTGAACAATAAGTGCTCTTCATTGCCTACAAACAAGTATTGTTTGAATAAGTGATGAAATGCGAAATGGGCTAAACGTGTTAATTTAACAAACAATCCTTTTCTTTAAAATATATAAAAAGGAAACTATCAAAACTTTACCTGGTTGGTAGAAACTTGGTGAAAGTTCTCTGGCAACTGCTCTTGCAATATCACTTTCTTGGCGAGCAGCCTGAGCAGCCTGATCCGCAGCATCAGCTTTAGCTCTCGCATGTGCAGTTCTATACAGAGCAGAAAAGGGTTTATATGCATGGGTGCCTTTTCATTAATTGCATTAATACAACCTAGAGCAAAGTATTGTTGTCTCTGGAAAATAAATGATGAAGCACAGCCAGAAAGTTATGCTTGTTGATTCTGAGTAACTGCAAGCCAGCAAGCCTTCATATAAGTTACCCCTGAAATCTACACAAAATAACAACATGACAATTATTGGTATGTTGTAATCAATGTAAGTTAGAAGTAAAAGAAAGATATCACTGATGCTTTTGGGGGATTTTTCTTCAGTCTGCTGAGTTGCAATTTATACAAAGTTGGTTTTAACCAAGTACAGGTGGCAGGAAATATTTCCCAGTTTTAAAAGGTGTACTATGCAAAGACAAAACTGATCTGTTGCAAGGTTTCCTGCCAGTGAACCTAAACAAGCAAATGTGTATCCATTTATCAGGGAAGATGGTAATATAAGCAAATATAGTATAATGATTGCATACATTTACTTTTGATGAAGATGATATGCCAATGTATAAATAGATGCCAATCTAAGCCTCAGTATTACAGAGGATAGAGATTTAGAATAAACTGTTCCTAAAAAATAATAAAGGGCTTTATGCAGTGCATCCATATTCTTCATTTTGCAAAATTAAAATAACCTAACTGGCTCTGATAGAGGAAATAACTGATGATACAGGTATAAAAGTACCATAATGGTAAGAGATTTAGGGGGGAAAAAATCGTAATGTAGTGAGAGGAACCTGAAAATACTTCCTTCAACATTTCAGCAACCACAAATAGCTTTATAAATCAAAATATTAGAAGTAGAAAAATATCCACCTCCAAGTATCTGGGAAATCAGACAATTTGTATCAAGTAAAATTGTATAGAACGTAATTTGTTTTTAATAACATTCCTTTTACATTTAAGATGTCTTGAAGTGTTTTGCAAAATAATGAATTATATTCAGCTAGTGAAATCACTATATAGGCAAACAAAGACAACATTCTGAAGTCAAATAGGGTTTCAGGTATCTACTACACATGCTAAACAGTCTATTTACATATTTCTTTGATTATTCAGAGGTAGTTTATGATTTTTAAACTCAGCAACACATTTCTTCACAATCCCTCTGCTTATAAGTAAGGGGTGAGCATTGGCACTGTAATCTTCAACGTCTGTTAAAGTAATGCCTGCACATCCTGGGCAGTCAAAATCAGCAGTTTCTGTGCTCCCTTGAGTTGAGTGCATGTCTATGCTGCAATCAAAACCCCTCAGCTGTCTGGTATCAGCTGACCCAGGCTTACCCAGCAGGGCTATTTAATTGCAGTGTAGCCTTCTAGGCTTAGAATGGGGTCTGGGCTCAAGGTCCCAGAGAGATGGAAGGGTCGCAGAGCTTAGGCTGTCAGCTAAAAGTCAATACTGCAGTTAAATAACTCCACAGCTAAAGCCCAAGTCAGCAGTCATGGGACAAGCCACAGGTATCTAACTGAAATGTAGACATACCCAGTAGGGATATTAGTGGCTAGTTGGCTAACAATTTAACTGATAAGTAGGGGATGCTGGAGCAGCCTCTGTCCATGGGAGCTCCGTTCCTTCCCCCCACAGACAGAGGCAGCACCACAGGATGGCAGAGGTCTCTTCAGGAGCGGGGCCAGAAGCCCACTAGTAATACTAGGGGGTAGTATTTTAGTAACTGTGTAGCTGCTACAATTTTTTGCGATTACACGATTACTAAAAAGAGAAGCTACTCACTGTGCAGTAACGATTGTTCTTCGAGATGTGTGCCCCCTAAACTACTCAGTGCTTCTATCTAAGGCATTCAGTGTTCTTGTTTCTTATGCAAAGTGCACTGAGGAGGAGAGGACTGAGCTCCGTCTGAAGTAGTGCACGCAGCCTGCTTTTCCCTTGGTTCCTTCTTCGCCACTCTTAGCTACAGAGGCGGGAGCGCCGCTCTCCATTCACACATGCGCAGCCCGCCAGATCCCTGCTTCACACCAACAATGGAGCACCCACAGGGACCTCATTTGAAGGAGAATAAATGATTTCTAACACCCCCAATACCCAGATATCCTAATTGTGCTGGCCCTTATGGAGACGGGAGTGGGGGAAAGCTCTTAGTATTCTCTACTCTCCATCCCTCTCATCTCTCCACCTCCAGGGTAACTGAAGAGTTTAGTAGTGCCTATGATAAACAGTTTTATAATAAATAAGCAAAATTTTATATATTTATACTATAATTAATTACAAACATACTAGATGAATGATCACAGTATTTTATGCCTAATACAGTAATAGGTATGAAAAATAAAAACATACAGAAAAAAAATTGAAGACACTACCACTGTTGGTATGGAAGTTCATAGAAACTAGAGCAGGGGCAGGCAAAACACAGCTCATAGGCTGATCTGGCCTGCAAACCCCTGGGTCCAGCTAGCCAATGTCTCATGGCCCAGTATCTGCCTCTAGATGGGGGGCTTCATGAACTTCCTCCACCCTAAGCACAATCTTGCAGCTCCCGGAGGCTGGAAACAGGCCAGTGGGAGCTGGCTGTGCTGTGCTTGTGATGCAAGCAGTACACGTAGAATGCCCCCCAAGAGCTACATGGTGTGCAGAGAGCCCATGGCCCTTGTAGCTGGCTGCCTGAGCAGTATGAAGGAGCGCAGCAGGCAGAGAGCCTGTCTAAGGGTCCCTCTGGGCTTATGACTGGGAGCTGCCTAAGGAAAACGTCTCCCTGCCCTGTACCTACACCTGACACCCCACCCCCATTTCCTGGACCACATTTGGGTAAAAATTGTATGGTGGGCCATGAATGCTCATGCGAAGCCCCCATCCTCGCTACTTGGCTGGAGCACTGGGCAGGCAGAGAGGAACAAACCCCTGACTTTGCTCCCTGGCCAGACTGCTAGAGCGGGGCAATGGAGCTTGAGGGCTGGATTAAGAGCTTTCATAGGCCTCTGACAAGGCTAATTATGAGCCAATCGGGATCTAGAGTATATTCCTTAGAAAGACAACCAATTTTGATATAAAGACTTGAAATGACTGAATATCCACTACATCCCCACATAAATTGTTCTAACTATTAATTATCTTGTTAAAAATGTGTGGCTTATATATAGTCGGGTTTCCAGATGCTGGGTCTTGTTAATGCCTTTGCCTGTTAGTATGGCACTCCTTAACCTATTAGAAATCAGTCCTTTAAAACATCTGAAGCCAAAATGTTTCCTCAAACACAGTCAGTAAAGAGAATCAATTACGCTATTTCTGTGGCAGTTGAACTACAGTCCTCTTATAACAAAGATTTCTAGCAATGAACGAACATTATATGCTCTGTTCAAGGATGTGAAGCCTCCTAAATATCTACAGTGCGTATAGTGGAGAAGTCAGAAATCTCAAATGTAGACCTGAAAGGGACTTTAAAAAGTTATCTATTCTAGGCCCCTGCACTAAGGCAGGATCTAACAAACCCTGACAGGTGTTTAACCTGTTCTAACTCCCTTCCACAGTGATTCAGATTCTATAACTTCCCTTAAAAGCCTATTCCACTGTTTGACTATCTTTATAGTTAGAAAGTTTTTCCTAAAATATAAACAATCTCCAATGCCGTGTATTAAAACCATTTCATCTTGTCCTATCCTTTAGTAGACATGGAGAACAACTGATCATCATTCTCTTTATGTCAGCAGTTCAGTTTTAATGTCCTTGCTTTATTACAATTATATTTGGATTTAAATCAAAGGCTTTCAGTTTGAAAGAAGCCTTGGGTTTCTAAACTGTGAGTGCAACTAATATCATTTAGATATATTTTTGCTCTTTAGATTCACTAGGGTAGTTAAATGTCTAAATGACATCAATTACACCCACAGAATTGTGGGCACAAAATCAGAGGCTTTTCATAATCAGTCCCATTCGTATAAACTACAGACGTCCATCTACGTATACCTGAAAAGGGACATAAAATGAGGTGTACTGTGGGCTGATAACTTAAAGCAACATTAATGGGCAATCTGCACTAACTCTAAATGTGCTTTGTATGTCTCCCATACATCAGCTGTTAGGAATCCAACAGCAAAATGTATAACATTTACCTCAATTTAAATTCAATTTAAAACTCTCCATTGTTCTATAACCTACAGATCATTTTATATCTTCACAGAATCCTCTGATTGTTTATAATGCCTGTTAGTTTAGAGTCATCTGTACATGTGATCACCATATAATTTACTGTACTTCTCCAGCACATTACTGAAGATATTGATCTCAAAATAAACCTTTTTAGTTATCAGTTCTCTCCCCAGTATAAGGCACACCATTAATTACTCTGTTTTCCATCCATCAGAAAAGTTTGAATAAATGCGTAATATTCTTAGTGACCAGGTAAAATCTCATCTACTATTAGCCCTTCCTGTCAGATTACTCTGGTCTACAATTTTTTAGAAGTTGTCTGCTTCAGAGATAAAATGTGCTATTAATTATGTATTTTGATGTGCTGAATTCAAATATGACAATTAAAACAACTGATTGGCTACTGTTTCCAAGATATTTAAGTTTTTACATTTTACGTCTATGTATATTGTGTATATAGTTGAGTTTTAATCATAAATTGTAAACCTAGGTCTTTTCATGAGTTTATGGTTGCTTTACATGATAATATTTCACCTGTCCTGTTTATGTAACACCTTAAAAATCAGCAAAAGAGTTATATAAATAAAATTTATTATGAAACAAAAGGCAAAAAACTATTATGTACATAGTTTAGTCCTATTCAGTGTCTACTCGGCGCTTCTTGGCTTGTCTCTTGTATTCATTAAATGGAGCATCTCTTGTCACTGTCCAGCAATAGTCTGCAAGCATTGATGGGCTCCATTTGCTCTGATAGCGTTTCTCCATCGTTGCAATGTCCTGGTGAAATTGTTCGCCATGCTCGTCGCTCACTGTACCGAAGTTCAGTGGAAAAAAAATCTAGATGAGAGTGCAAAAAATGTATTTTTAGTGACATGTTGCAACCAAGGCTTTTGTATGCCTCAAGGAGGTTTTCCACCAAAAACCTGTAGTTGTCTGCCTTGTTGTTTCTGAGAAAATTTATTGCCACTAACTGGAAGGCTTTCCATGTCGCCTTTTCCTTGCCATGCAGTGCATGGTCAAATGCCTCATCTCGAAGAAGTTCACGAATCTGAGAACCAACAAAGACACCTTCCTTTATCTTAGCTTCACTTAACCTTGGAAATTTTCCACGGAGGTACTTGAAAGCTGCTTGTGTTTTGTCCATGGCCTTGACAAAGTTCTTCATCAGACCCAGCTTGATGTGTAAGGGTGGTAACAAAATCTTCCTTGATTCAACAAGTGGTGGATGCTGAACATTTTTCCTCCCAGGCTCCAATGACTGTCGGGGTGGCCAATCTATCTTGATGTAGTGGGAATCTCTTGCACATTGCGGAGAAACTAAATGATTTCTTTGCTTCAGTCTTCATGGCTGAGGACGTTGGGGAGATTCCTGAATCTGCACCGTCCTTTGTGGGTGATGAATCTGAGGAACTGTCCCGGATTGAAGTGTCATTAGAGAAGGTTTTGGAACAAATAGAAAAACTTAATGTTAACAAATCTCCGGGACCGGATGGCATTCATCCAAGGGTTCTAAAAGAACTTAAATGGGAAATTGCTGAGCTATTATCTGTGGTTTGTAACCTATCCTTTATATCGGCTTCCGTACGTAAGGACTGGAAGGTAGCCAACGTGACACCAATATTTAAAAAGGGCTCTAGAGGCGATCCTGACAATTACAGACCGGTAAGTCTAACTTCAGTACCGGGCAAATTAGTCGAAACAATAGTAAAGAATAAAATTGTGAAGCATGTAGAAGAACATAATTTGTTGGACAAAAGTCAACATGGTTTCCCTGTAAAGGGAAATCCTGTCTTACTGATCTGTTAGAGTTCTTTGAAGGGGTTAACAAACATGTGGACAAGGGGGATCCAGTAGATATAGTATACTTGGATTTTCAGAAAGCCTTTGACAAGGTCCCTCACCAAAGGCTCTTGTGTAAATTACATGGCCATGGGATAAGAGGGAAGGTCCTTTCTTGGATTGAGAACTGGTTAAAAGACAGGAAACAAAGGGTAGGAATAAATGGTACATTTTCATATTGGAGAGGGGTAACTAGTGGTGTACCCCAAGGGTCAGTCCTGGGACCAATCCTTTTCAACTTATTCATAAATGATCTGGAGAAAGGGGTAAGCAGTGAGGTAGTAAAGTTTGCAGATGATACCAAACTGTTTAGGATAGTCAAGACAGAAGCAGACTGTGAGGGACTCCAAGAAGATCTCACCAAACTGAGTGATTGGGCAACAAAATGGCAAATGAAATTTAATGTGGATAAGTGTAAAGTAATGCACGTTGAAAAAAATAACCCCAACTATACGTACAGTATGATGGGGGCTAATTTGGCTACGACAAATCAGGAAAGAGATCTTGGAGTTATCGTGGACAGTTCTCTGAAAACTTCCACACAGAGTGCAGCGGCGGTCAAAAAGGCAAATAGGATGCTAGGAATTATTAGGAAAGGGATAGAAAATAAGACCCAGAATATCTTACTGCCCCTGTATAAAACTATGGGACGCCCACATCTTGAATACTGTGTACAGATGTGGTCTCCTCACCTCAAAAAAGATATTTTGGCCTTGGAAAGGGTTCAGGAAAGGGCAACTAAAATGATTAGGGGTTTGGAACGGGTCCCGTATGAGGAGAGGTTAAAGTGACTGGGACTTTTCAGTTTAGAAAAGAGGAGACTGAGGGAGGATATGATAGAGGTTTATAAAATCATGAGTGGTGTGGAGAGGGCTGATAAAGAAAAGTTATTTATTAGTTCCCATAATAGAAGAACTAGAGGACACCAAATGAAATTAATGGGTAGCAGGTTTAAAACTAATAAAAGAAAGTTCTTCTTCACACAGCGTGTAGTCAACCTGTGGAACTCCTTGCCAGAGGAGGCTGTGAAGGCTAGGACTATAATAGAGTTTAAAGAGAAGCTGGATACATTCATGGAGGTTAGGTCCATAAAAGGCTATTAGCCAGGGGATAAAATGGTGTCCTTGGCCTCTGTTTGTCAGAGGCTGGAGAGGGATGGCAGGAGACAAATCGCTTGATCATTGTCTTCGGTCCACCCTCTCTGGGGCACCTGGTGCTGGCCACTATCGGTAGACAGGATACTGGGCTAGATGGACCTTTGGTCTGACCCAGTACGGCCGTTCTTATGTTCTTATGTTCACTACTATCCCATTCACAGAGAAAACAGCAGTACTTTGTGTATCCAGTCTGCAGACGAAGCAAGAGAGCAACAACCTTCAAATCGCCACAAAGCTGCCACTGATGTTGGTCATAGTTTATGCACCTCAAACGTTGTTTCATGTTGTCTCATGTTGTCTCATAGGTTTCCTTCATATGGACTGCATGACCAACTAGAATTGATGGCAAAACATTGCCATTATGCAGCAAAACATCCATAACTTCTAGGAATAACATGATGCAATTCATATAATGTATGATGCAATACCAGCTTCAGATTGCATAATTCGTTGTTTTGCCTAAAAAGCAAGTACTGTCCAAACCGAGTCATAGATTTATTCATAGATCCAGTCAAAGATGTATTTTAGTCATTTCTGGTTTAAATTGAAATCCCTTCCCTTTATAACTCACTTATCCTCTGCCATTGGCAAGTCAAGGGTCGTATATACTGACCCAATAGCATATCTTGAAAACTAGAGCTAATCAACAATTTTAAGCATCATTTTCGTTCTCAGTGACCCAGAATTAGTAACGTTTGACTACATTTATTTCAGAAGCATTTTGGCTGTAGAGCAGTGTAATCAAAGTTTTACTCAAGTCTAACTAACTTAAGTGTACCTTGTTACATTTCCCATAGAAACAGATTTTTCAGAAGACAATCCGGTCCGTCTGACCTAGCCTGTTGCTCATGAACTGGTGCTCCTTATCAACCATGTGTCGCCTCCTAATTGCCTTTGAGTGGTTTCTTAATTCTCCTAAATAATGACATTTATTCCTTGAAGTTTATTCTCCTCTTTCTAATTTACAATGTTCAGAAAAACAAATGTCAAGCTCTTCTTAGAGCTCACAGTCCTATGTGGTCAATAATAGTAGGTCCTGCTTCTCACTAATTCCCTCTTTTCATGGAAGAACCTTTTTAACATTTGCTTTTTTCCATTTACCCATTTAGGGCTCAATGCTGCAAGGCTCCATGCAAAGAAAATTCACATAGAAATCAACAGTTTTTCCACAAATTACAGAGTAGGAGGGTGATGAATGGTGAAATTTTGCTAATGGAACCACATTTTATTTTTATATTTTTTCAATGTTACAACAAACTTAAGCTATTCTGTACAGTGGTCCACCCCAGAGTAGCTGAGCAGCCAGGTGGGACTAAAATTCTTGGTGCATGCCAGGAAATACTGCTATGCTCCCAGTAGAGTCTCGCTGGGGGGTGTAGCCTGGCAGTATGCCGCGGCCCGGAAGGCAGGGGTTCGTGGCCAGGCACCAGTCTGTGGTCCTGCAGTTGGGAACCACTGCTATAGAGGATGCCATACTACCCTCATTACCAGAGTTTCTGAGCACCTTCTTGTAAAGTTTTATGTGATGTGATTAACATCTATCATTCATGATTTGTTTTTTTCCCCAAGAGGAAAAATGTGCACACAGGAGTGTTTTGTTATGGTAGAATTTTTTTTTAAATGCATATTCTTCTAAATGGAATTACCAAAAAGTTGATGGCTCTCTGTCCAGGTGCACCAAATAGTTGTAGTCCAGATAGGTGACAAAGGTGTGCATAACTGATGCCAGAGCATTGTCTGCCAAGATGAGATAGACTCTCCTAACTGGAAATAGAAGAAAATATTACTTAGGGAGCCTGCAATTTAAGAGCTTTGCATCAGTGAGGAAGTGCTTCAATATTTTTTCAAAATGTCATCAAAATGGTTACGGAGATTTTTCATTTGAGAACCTGTTTTATTTCGTAAACCAACTGTAAAACAAAAAAGTTGTTAATTTCAGGAAGTCGTGGTACTTTAAAAAAAAGTCTAGCTTTTAGTTAAAATAGCTTCAACTAGATTTACCCATGGATAGATTCATTCAAACAAATCACTTAAGTACCTATGAAGGGTCCATATTTCCCATCTTTTTTATCCTGAGATCTGGTCCCCCAGAATAATCCATTTAATTTATAGCAGGGGCAGGGAACCTTTTTTGGGTCGGAGGTCTCTGACCCACAGGAAAGTCAGTCGGGGGGGGGGGGGGGGGACGCACACAAGTGAGAAGCAAAGTGAGACGCCCCTGGCTGAGAAGGAGAAAGTCATTCCTCATATTTCCCTCGCACACCAGAGCCTGGAGGGGAGGTGGGAGCCTCAAGCTAGTAGATTGCGTGTGCTCCAGCCCTGAGATTGTGGGGGGCTGGCAGGAGCATACTGGCAATCAAAATAGGCCAGGGAAATGGGTTGAGAACGGCCCTCCCCATGACATCACCTCTGCGTGCCCCTCAAGCCCCGCCCCCGTCATGTCTAGCACACGGCACAGGCAGCAGGTCGGGCTCTGCGTGCCACATACAGCGTGGACGCAGAGCCGCTCAGAGTGAGGGACAATGGCATGCGGACATGACAGCTCACCGGAAAATTCCCGGTATCCCGCCGAGCTAGTCCACCCCTGGGGGCTGGAGTGCTGGCTTCCCAATGTGTGCGTGGGGGGAATCCCTGAGCCTCAGGGGGCCGGATCCAGGCAAGCCAGGGGCTGCATACAGCCCCCAGGCCTGAGGTTCCCCATCCCTGATTTATAAGAAGTAGGGATATTAAGTTGCAATGAATTAGCTAATCGAGTAGTCAATGGAATTTCTATCGACAGCTTGATTAGTCAATGCGGGGGGGGCACTTGCTCCCCCCTCTGCAGTTCTGCCGCAGGGATGTGAATGACTAGTTGACTCTCCGATAGGCAAGCCCTGCATGCAGCCTGATGCCGGGCTTCCTGCGGTGTTTCAAAGCAGCAGTGCCACATGCAGCCTGGGGTCCGCACGGCTGTTGGTATAATTCAAAGGCAGAAGAGCCCTATCGACTAATCGAATAGTTGATGCAAAATACAATGACTATTCGATTTGTCAGTTACTTGAAATTTAACATCCCTAGTCTGTAGTTTAAATGTAGTAGGAGCCAGGAGCAGAGGTATCCCAGCTCCTACCACATTTAAACTGCAGAGTCGCAGTCAGGTTAGCTCCTGGGGGCAGCACAAGCTGGGACTAAGCAGTCCCGGCTCACACCAGCCCTGGGAGCTAACCCCGCTACAGCTCTTTATTTTAAATGTAGTAAGAGCCCACTGGCTCTGGGACTCCCCTGCCCATCCCCGCACCATAGAGACTTTTAAGCCAGCTTTCTGCAGCACCGGCTCCTGCTTTCCCCCGCCCCACTGCCTCTGACATAGCCAGGGGGTAGAAGAAAGCAATCAACTCGACTACCTGATAAGCCTATGCTTATCGGGTAGTCAATTAGCTAACTACTCCCTCACATCCCTATCTAGAAGTCTGTAGTGCTACATGTCTGAGAAGTAAACATGAAATATTCATACAATGTTATAGGAAAATAGAATACAAGTTGCATATTTGTGCTCCCTTCGACCAAGGCTCATTATTAGAATAAATTAAGTTTCACACAAATAACTTGACCAGTTAGAACACATTTCAGATGCTAGAGCAGGGCTACTCAACTTTGGAAGCCCCAGGGGCCATAACGATACTCATAGCACATGCCAAGAGTCGCAACTTAAATGCAAATATATACAAATAGCTTCTTTCACACTGATGGGCATCAATACAAAGATTAAGGTAAGACAACACAACACACAGGCCCCATTTAAGTCAGTTCTGCTGACATTCATAAAATGCAATATTTACCTGATTTCCAGCTAAATGACGGTACTTTTAATGAGCAATGACAGTCCAGGAATTTAACTACAAAACGCATATCAACAGAAGACCATTATACTGATTTGCTATTGTCGAGCGTGTTCCCAGTGGAGGCCATGTTCAAAGGTTCCCACCTGTGGGACCCATGTTGCGCCCCACATAAACTCAAACTGCACAGGGGGCCGCAAGAAACGGGACATGGGCCGCATGCAGCCCACGGGCTGTGTATTGAGTAGCCCTGTGCTGGAAATTTAGGCCAATTGTGTGAAAAATAAATATGCATTATTTGTATAAGGGGCAAAATATACGAGCGTGGGTTAATTAAATCACCAATTCTGATAATTTAAAGAAGAAAACTGTGATTTTAGCAATTAATTTTAAATACACATGTACTTCAGTTATCTGAAAGAAAGGTTAATTTTCATTGGTTGGTAACCATTAAAAATGTTTATTTGCTACTAAATATAGCTTTTATTAAACGAGGTGCTTCTTTTTGGATACACTATATTTATACATATTTATTTAAGCAACTATATGGCTTAAATGTCTGATATTTAAAAAAAATCAAATGTAAAAATGGTGTATGCTGCATTTTAGATTTTTATTTGTGGTGTATCTCAAGGTTTTTTTGGGATGGAAATGCTAACCAGCATTTTTAAATAAGTCTTAATTATGCTGGATACAAGCCTTTTTCTTTCATCAAAATGGCTTATCAATTTTTTGTAGTTAAACCAGTTTATTAAATAAAAGAAGCATTATCCATAATTAGTAAATTGAACTCATTGTTCCTGGTCACTATGTCTTTCAAGATGTTAGAACTAGCAAATGTCATCTTTCACACTTATATTTTATTCACAGATTGGAAGAGGAAAACAAGCTTTCCTACTTTTTCAACTCCAAACTGGTTTCTTAATTTTGCATTAAGTGAAATGAAAAAAAAAGTTCTCTCTGCACTTGCAGAAGATACTACCGACATAAAAAAAGCTAGTTTATCACTTCAACAAGCTCTGATTCCAGATGCTTAGCCAGTGATTTCCATCAGTTCAATGGTTTGATTTAAACCCGACAGCAAATAAGAACCACATAATTTTTCTGCATTTAATTTAAATGATTAATAGAGTATAGTAAGCTTACGACTTAACACAGCTTAAAATGTAAAATCAATACATTTTAACTGCTATATTTTAAAAAAAAATAAGCCTGTATTTAATTTAAACAAAATAATCAAATTTAAATAAAAATCTGATTGAGTTTTAAAAACCATTAACATTTTTATCCACCCTGAAACATACTAAAATATTTTCCTATTTTTATTAGTTTGGCAGTATGAGATGTCTAAATGCAGTATTCAAAATATCGTTATGAGCAAATCTTGGATTTTTAACAGAAGACTGATATTTATCACTTTCTCTTATTTGATTATACTTCTGATATTGTAACTGAAGAGTCTACATCCCATGGATGTACATGATGTAAGCAAAAATATCAATATACAAAGCTGACTTTAAAGAAAAAAATACAATTGGATGGCATGGAGGTGGAATGCTCTTTTGCCACCTTTCTTTTCACATAGCTATGAAACTTAAATATATCTCAGCACTACTCATTGCTCAGAATAAAAATAGCATGGAATGAAATTATAACAACAAATGTTGATAGATAGGGGACACACAGCAAAACACCACAGCATACAACTGAGATAGTTTTGGGATGGATGATAAAGCCTACGTTGTGCAATAAAGACAGACAATACAACTCATTGTGAGAGAATTAAAGAATTTATAGAACTAATATGACTGTTCAGAGCTCTGTAAATGGGGGAGGGAGGAAGCTAACATTTGTTTAAATAATGGACACATTGACATGAATTCATGTTATTCCAAAGGCTAAAATCTGGAGATAACAGTGCTGCTGAAGATTTTTCAATAGTTCTTCAATATCTGTGTTTTAAAAAACCCAAACTATTAACATTCCAGATTTTAATTATATTTTGCAGTTAATATCCCTTACTGAGTCTTAATTCCCACACTAAACTGATTGTAAATTACTCTTAATTTAACCTTTCCTTTTCTGCACTGATTCACATCCATTAGTGAAGTTCAAAATGCCTAGAAAAGGCTTAATAAAATCACCCATGATTAAGTTTTCTACACTTAACAGTTCCCATTATTAGTTTTTTAGTTCAAACTTTTCTTATCCAATACATCTAGTGAGAACAATGCTTGAAATACTCAAATCACTTTGGCAAGCCAGATAACAGTATTTGAACAGCAGAGATTTAAGTCTCTCCAGAGGCAGCAAAGAATAAGATCTCCCTTCGGAGTAGGTTCTCAGGTGCATAGGTAACAAAATGCACAGGGCATACACCCTAACAGCACAAATGAATCAAGCTGTTCATATGATATGTTAAAGATTATGAAACTGAACATTGGAGATTTGTGAAAATAAGATGTTTTTGCAGATACAGACTAACATAAGTACCCCTCAAACTAATTTCCTCTAATAGGAGAGCACAGCAACCTGGCATTTGGGTATACTGCCAGAATGTTTTAGACACAAAGCAGGTGAAGTAGACTACACCAAAACGCAGCTAACGTAAGAAAAATGAAAAATTGGTTTTGTAACAAAACCAGTCAGTTGCTCTAAACTGAACCTACACTGTTGTAGGTAGTGTTTTTGTAGCCCAGCTAATCACAGTATATTAGAGAAACAAGGTGGGTGAGGTATTATCTTTTATTGGGCCAACTTCTGTTGTGAGAGAGAGTTCTTCCTCAGATCCATTGTGAAGTTCAAAAGCTTGTGTTAAGCCAAATTTAAGGGGCTTTGTTTTGCTGCAACGATGCAAACCAGCCCCAATATAGAGAAGGAGCTGTCCCTGTCTATGCTCTGGTACAATCCATGCTACATTAGTCAACTGCAGATTGTGTTGTATTCTATTACTTTTGCGAAGTATTTGGCATTGGTTCTGGTAAAGACATCACTGTTGGATTTTTCCTTGGCATGGTCTTCGCCGCTTATCTCAGGCATCATCTATCTCCTCGATAGGGCGCTGCTATGTAAGGGAAAGTTATCTGTGGCTGTGAACATCAGGGCTGTGCTTACCCCAGTTGGCGATAGCTTCAGGCAGTGCTGGGCAACTTGCAGCCCATCAGGGTAATCTGACTGCGGGCCATGAGACCTTTTGACTGTCCACAGGCACCACCTCCGCAGTTCCCAGTGGCCAGAGTTCTCTGTTCCTGGCCAATGGGTGCTGCAGCACGTCCCTGCAGGCAGCACTTTCCATAGCTGCCATTGACCAGGAACAGAGAACTGTGGCCTATAATCAAATTACTCTGAAATTCTGCTTGCATCCTGCACACCACAGGCTGCCCACCAGTGGCTCAGGGTAATTAAATTAGGTATGTCCACCTTTAGCTAACGTCCTCCTGCTAATTTCTTTTCCTCCTCTGCCACATCACCTATGAATTATATATCACCGTTTCCACTTAAATAAAACATTTAAAATATCTAGAAACTGAAGTTAGGCATTTAAATAAGTGGTCTCATTTTCCAAGTTGCTGAGCATCCCCACAGCTTTCTTTGGAGTGAATACGAAAAAAGGGAGATACTCACTTCATGCAGTAACGACTGTTCCTCAAGACACGTGTCCCCGTGGGTGCTCCACTGTTGGGGATGGGTTTCACGGAGCCGCAGATCGGAGTCTTGCAAAGCAGTTTCCTCCATTGGGCCGCGCATGCACAGGAGAGGTCTCGTGCTGCTCCCGCCCAAGTGTGCTAGGTCATGGAGCACCCAGGCGAACACACCTCGAAGAAGTCGTTACTGCACAAAGCGAGTAACTCCCTTTTCTTCTTCGAGTGATGTCCCCGTGGGTGCTCCTCTGTAGGTGACTAGAGATCAGTATTCTATCCAAAGTCATTGTTTAGTGGTGGTGGACACCACCACTCTAGCCACTGCTGAATCGGAAGCGAGTTGTGGTAAGATGGCATAGTGTTTATCAAAAGTGTGGTCTGATGACCATTGGGCAGCTCAGTAAATGTCTCTTACAGGGACATTGTTCAAAAGGACCATAGAGGCTGCTGTAGCCCCAGCAGAATGTGCTCATGGTGGATGTTGTAATGGTCACCGGATGACATCTAACTATACATGTCTATATCCACTTCGAAATATGTTGGGTTGAAATAGGTGTGCCTGTTGAGTGTTCAGCGATGGAATTAAAAAGTCGTTGAGATTTACGAAATGGTCGTGTTCTGTCTAAGAAGGAGGCCAATGCTTCAGCTATCTAGAGTATGTAAGCTACTGTCTCATTGTGAAGCGTGAGATTTTGGGAAAAAGGTAGGTAAACCAATGGGTTCATTCACACGGAATGCTGTATAGACTTTTCGTAAGAATACTGGGGGAGGTCTCAGCGTGTCTGTCTTTTGTGAAAACCGTGTATGAAGGTTCCACCATAAGGGCCCCAAGTTCCTCTGCTCTCTTCACTGAAATGACAGTTGACAAAAAGCAGACTTTCATAAAGAGGAAGGGTAGTGCCACAGTGGCCAGTGGTTCAAAGGGAGGCCTGGCGAGATAATCCGATGGGGCAGGTAAAGGTTATGGAGGCCCCTAAGAAACCTTTTTGTGACAGGATGAGCAAATATGGAGAAACCATTCACAGAGAAGTGAAAAGCTGTTATTGCAGAAAGGTGGACACTTAAGCTGTGTCTAGACTGGCAAGTTTTTCCGCAAAATCAGATGATTTTGTGGAAAAACTTGCCAGCTGTCTACACTGGCCGCTTGAATTTCCGGAAAAACACTGACAATCTCATGTAAGATCGTCAGTGCTTTTCTGGAAATACTATGCTGCTCCCGTCTGGGCAAAAGTCTTTTTCCGAAAGACTTTTGCGCAAAAGGGCCAGTGTAAAGAGCACAGTAGTGTTTTCTGCAAAAAAGCCCCGATCGTGAAAATGGAGATTGGGGCTTTTTTGCGGAAAAGCATCCTGCCAATCTAGACATGCTTTTCTGAAAATGCTTTTAACGGAAAACTTTTCCGTTAAAAGCATTTTCGGAAAATCATGCCAGTGTAGACGTAGCCTTAGAGAAGAGTGTGAAAGCCCCAACATTTTAAGATCTAGCACATAGTCAAGGATGGTGTTCAGTGGGGATGTCCGAGGATCTATTTCAGCTGACACCACTGGGAGAATCATGTCCATTTTTGCAGGTAAGTTTTTCATGTAGAAAGTCTCCTGCTGTGGAGGAGAACATTCTTCAACCGCTGAGAACACTGGTCTTCTATTTCCATGAACCAGAGAGAAGTCATGCCTGGGCATGAAGAATATGTAGTTGTGGGTGCAGCATCTTCCTTTCGTTCTGAGAGAGAAGGTGCACTCGATGTGGTAATGGGTAGGGAGGTTGAACCACTAGTCTGTAAAGGTACGAGTACCAAGTCTGGCATGACCATGAGGGACCTATCAGTATGACAAGGGCCCCATTCGTGTAGATTTTGTGTAGGCACTGTGCGGGAAGCCGCATTCAAATCCCCAAGGGAAGAATTTTTTTCTTTTACTTTTGGTAAATGAATGAGGGAAACTGTCTAATAACTTGTGGAACAATGAGAGAGGTAACAGGCTGACAGGGAGATATCAGAGCTCCATCCGCTGACGAGGGTGGTTAAAGAGGAACTGAAAGGGAGGGGTTGAGCTGCGTGACTAGCACACTCAGGTGGGAGTGTCTTGACACACCTCCTGCCCAAGCACAGTCCAATGGGGGGAAACTGCTTTGCAAGGCCCCAAACTGCAGCTCCGGGCAACCCATCACCTACAGTGGAGCACCCATAGGGACATCACTCAAAGAACAATCAGGCTGTTTAATTTGGGTGTCTCAATATGGATTATTATTGGGTGCCTTTACATGGAATATGGTGCTCAATTTTAAGCACCCAGTTTAAATAATGAGACCCATTTAATGCCAACACAGTGTAAGTTGTACTACTTCACTCCTTAAACTGGAACTCCTGCCATGGCTGAAATTATCCTGAGACTTTTGTGAGAGTTGCACTCATTTTCTCTTGAAGACCTTTGGATTAATTTGACCCAGTAACTCTACAAAGAGCACTTGTCTGTATGATTAGGTAATGTTCAGAGCTAATGCTATCTATTCACTCTTTTCAGCTATTTCTGATCATTTCAGCTCTAATGAATTCTAGTGATAAATTAAGTGACTTGTTTGTAATTATTTTAAATTTAACAATGATAGGACTAGTGAACCCTCCCCCACATTCTTCATTCCAATGACATTAATTTATGCTCTGCTCACAAAAAGTTATTGTTTTGATTAGACCCCCTCTTCGCCCTTTCTCTGGTGATGCCTTTTGGAAGAAAAGCATCATGTTTCCTACTTGTAATTTTGATTTCTGTACTTTTGAGGATGAAAGATTATAAGGTCAGACAAGCAGTTCCACTAATCACAGTAGAGAATATCCATGAAAGGCCTGTTACTTTTTCTCTTATTCCTCAGATGACATTTCCACAGTACATATGCAAGTGGAACAAAGCACATGTTGTTTAAGCAATTTTCTAGAACAATGGTACTGCCTCTTAACAATGGTAGGTTTATGTTAGAGAACAGAAGGAAAGGAGTCAAACAGGTTAATAGGAAATGTGATATGCTTTCAGCAATTAACATCCAAAAGCAGCTCGTCAACAAGATAAAAAAGCAAAAAATAAGACAACCACCTCCACCAACTGGAAGCATCTCTGAAGTGCTGTATCCAAAATAAAGAAAATTGAAATTACTTGTGAGGAAAGATAACTCTCTTTTACAGTTTCCACCATGGGTGCTGGAACAAGGAGTTTGTGGATAGGGGTGTGTTGCCACACTCCCAGCCTTGAAATGGTTTCCATTACATAGAGGGCTTACAGTTCGCTTAAATTGCTCTCAGCAGACCCACTATTCAAATTTTTCCAACACCTCTGATTTCATCAATATCAGGCAAGAAAGAAGGATGTAACTAGCAACTGTCCTATTTTTTTTTTTACTTGTGAATTTTGAAAGTAGAGAAAGGTACAAAGTGGTTTTAAACAGGAAATAGCTCCTGGAACTAATTTCAGGCAAAATGCAAAGTGACTGCTAGGTTTTTCCAGCAGTGAATGTTGTATAGATTTTCTATCAAAATTTCTAGGTAGAAGATACCATTTTTGTGATTTTCCAAGAAGGTGGAGAGTATTTCCACCTCATGACAACTAAGGAAAAAGAGCATGCTTTGTGAGGGAATTTGAACATTCTTCTAGGTTGACTATGAAGAATAGTGTAAAAAGGGTGAATGCTTAACAGGCTAAGATGCTTCTTCTCAAAGTGTTCGCTCACCCAGGAAGGGGTAAATGTACTTACTGAATCTCCTCCTTACACAGGTATGTTGTCAGAACTTTGAAAGCCCTCAAGACCACTGCACTTCCAAGTGAGGGATCTGTGTTGACAATGGAAATCCACAGTCACGAAGCGTAAGTACTTCTGATGGCAGTATAGAAGTAAGAACACAAATCTACTGAGGCAGATCCTTAATTGATGGAAGTTGTGATCAAACTGGCTCTCCATACCCAACCATCTCTAAAACACAATCTCATTTAGCCATTTTAGCTCTGTTCCCTATCCTGGCTCTATGGGATGAGCAAGGAAAGATTTTTCATCGGCTCGGCTTTTGCTTCTAACCTTACAGGATAGGCTCTTTTCCTCTATTCTCATTGGTCTGGTCCACCCTTTTCCTTCATCCTTTAGGAGAAATGAATGGGTCCCATGGCCTCTTTCCCAGTTGGAAGACAGAGGAACTCGTTTTCATAAGATAAGCTTATCACTAATAGATGAAAACTATATTTGAAACTGCACATTTAAATTTGAGAAAGCAGCCATTCTACTAGCAGGCAGCAATGATTTTCTGTCTGTTTTCTTTCTATATGATTAGCAACAAACCATCAGTAAAGTTTTCTGTCAGCATGTTAATATATAGGATGACAAACAAAAAAGCTTTTCAAAGCTACATGTATTTTCTTATATAAGCAATAAAGAACACCCACAGACATGAAAGATGTTAAATTGCTCTGAATGTATTTTCTTTAAATATCAAAAACTGACTGAGTTAACACTCCTGAGGAATAAAGACAGCTTTGAAAACTGGTTGATAAAATTTTTCCTGACAAGTTACAAAATTTATTTGCTTCCCCTTTACTACAGCGCAGGACCATTTAAAAAAAAAACTCTAAATGTTACTGAATACCATCCTCTCATATGAGAGAGTGAGCATGTTCGCCTGTGTGTAATTACCTATATAAACAGTTTACACAGTGGCTGGGGAGAAGTAATGTTTATACTCTGACCCAGTGCAGGGAATCTTATAGTTGTTTGTAATATTAATATTTATAATGGATAAATTCATACGTGCCCCCAGAGGCAACAGAAATGGGCAATATTTTAAAAAAATAAATTAGTAACTTTTTCAAAAACATTAAGAACCCCTTAACTGCAAACACTATATCACATGTGCAGCTTTACGATTTAACTTATTTTATTCTCTGACTACCATCTCGCCTGAGTAATTTTTCTCTCTTCAGATCTTCAAGTTGTCAACTACATCCATAAACAAGACGATTACATTTTATCCCTTCTAGAGGACTGAGCAGAAGAAATATCCCAGATCTAGAATGAAAGGTAAGGAAGTCAGCAAGGCCCAGTTAAAGAACATATGTGCCTTTCTAAAAATGGGTATTTCTACAATTTCAGAGCAGTAAAATTCTGTGTTTTTACTTCCTGTAGGATATTAAAGATTCATAGGATTTCCTGCTCTGGTATTTCATCTTGTCTTGTTTCATCAGCTGCTCACCTCTCCATGGAGTATGCTGAGGAGAATAGGGTTAACTATCCTGGTGTTAGCATCTTTCATGTAAGGGAAGAGAGATAATGACCAAGTCAGAACACTGACTACAAAGTACTCTGTGGAAGGACACAGATTTTTTTTTGAAACTACTGTTTGCTGCCATTAAAAAAAATGGACACTTTATTGAGAAGGAGTAATTAATTGTCTATCTGGCTCTTGTGAAGGCATAACAAATACTAGAAATCATCCAAAGAGCAGGAGAATAAGAATAAAGGAGACAAGCTGATCTTCACCATTCTAGACTGTTGTAGCCATGCATCAAGGCATACTGTAGAACACCAAAACATTCCAAGACTTCAAACAGTTTCACTCTGGATCAGGAAGTTGCAATTCTTTGAAGATTCACACTTCAAACACACATCCTGATCTTCCCCCTTGCAAGCACATAGGTCACAATAAATATCTGCTGTGCAGGTGAACAAAACATGGAAAGGCTACATGGGATTAGTCAACTATCTGATTATACAACTATACATCTCTGCAGAGGTCAAAAACACTCCACCGTTCAAGTTGTCTATGGTGGGTATTGGGCAGAGATGCAGCAGATTTCATGGACACTGAGAGTCTGTGTCAGCTGCTGTGGCCATAGAGCTATGTCACATACTTTGTCAGGAACTTCCTTAATTTGCTCTGCAGCCTCAGGGGAATATGCCATTTCCTCAATTTTCATGGACCACCCTCTGTGTAAACTTCACTTACTTAGCATTGTGTAGAATGAGGGGATTAGATCCTGGGTATTCTGTCAGTAGCTAGCAACAAAAGATTTACACATTTTGGTAATTCACAATGACTTTTTCTAGCCTCCAAGCACACAGGGATCTCTTTCTTCCCTGAAAGAACACCAATAATATTCCCAAGACTGGCTCTATCTGAAACACATTGTATCTGTGCTAAAAGATGCACGTCTTAACATATCATCTGAAATACTGTTCTGGGGAGAGATTATCTTTGACAGTATTTAGCAAAAATGTTCCATAGCAAATATGGGTCAAAAACATGTAATGGGAAGAGTGCCCATGGCAGCATAATGTTAGAAACATCATAATATTGTGCGCACACAGGGTTTAAAAAGATTAGCATGCTACTAAAACAGTAGTCAAGATCCCCACTGATATTTTCACATCAGATAATTTTCGATGCTTCCAAATATTGAATACAGATCTAAATGCTGTAGAAGATCTTCAAAAACACTGCATGTTTGTAATACTCTCCAGTGGAATTTCAGTCCATAAAGAGGATAATCGACTACATGCAAACAAAAGCTGTTCTGTGGCAAATATGATCTTACTCTAATATTTCTCCTGCTTGGAAAATGAAAACAGTATCCATATCCTTCAGGGAAAAAAATGGAAAAAGAAACGCTCCAAAGGAAACCTTAAAAAAAATAATCCTGCCCCTACATATGTTGAAGCTTGCATAAAATAGGAAACATACATAAAGAAATTACTTTGTCATCTAGTAATACTGAACACAACTTTGGGTCAGTTTGTATTACATCCTTATGTACTAGTGGTGTTAACATTTTGTGGTTTGTGTAATGTATGTCAATAAAATGACAAAACTGTCATATACATGCTTTTAGGCTCTAATAACATAGGGTGCGTCTATACTGCACTGTTATTTTGAAATAATGTTAGCGTCTACACAGCCATTCCGTTATTTTGAAATAATCTCAAAATAACTGGCGGATTATTCAGAAATCTGTAAACCTCATTCTATGAAGAACAACACCTATTCTGAAACAGCTATTTCAAAATAAGGTGTGCGTAGATGCTCCACTACTGCTATTTCAAAATAGCCCCTCGCCAGGCCTATTGTAAGTTATTCCTCTCCAGTGCCTCCTGGGGCTCTAAATCGAGATAGCACATCTACATTAGGGAAGCCTGCCTCAGACTCATTTTGAGGCTTTCCTGCATTGTAGACATGCTATTTCAAAATAAGCTATTGTGGAATAGCCAGGCAGCGTAGACATACCCGTACGGTGTATTGCAATACTGCAACCTCATTGTATGTGCAGGTGATCTGTGCAAGGCCTTGTGCATCACAAACTCCATATGAAGTTCTATCTTCTGAAAGAACCTCTATAACATACCTAGAAGAAGTCAGTCCCATGATAAACTACATGGTCCCCATTTCAGGACATGTCTAGTATAGTGATGGGCAACCTAGGCCCTCCATGTCAATGGGCTGCAAGATTGTCATAACCAAGATGCTCTCTCAGGATAGGGTAGTTTTGCAAACTGCACTTGTGTACCTAAAATTTGCAGGGCATACCTATTGAATCATAGCAGCACTTTGATTGGATACAGAGGGAGCACATGGCTCTCACAGTCAGTGTTGTGTGGAATCAGCACATACCTCACTTCACATGCATGTCACTATTAATACCAACAGGAAAAAACCACACTGATGGAAACCAGCAGAATCTAGCAGCCATGAACATGGACAATGGCACACAAAATGTCTTGCGGGACACACACAGAACCCAGTGGGCCGCAGTTTGCCCACCACTGGTCTAGTACAGCTGCTCCCCGAGTTACAACCACCTCCACTTATGACCATCCGTGCTTACGACCAAAGCGGTCGTAAATGTGGATCCGAGTTACGAACGGCGATCCACGCTTACAAACA
Source organism: Pelodiscus sinensis (assembly GCF_052426305.1). NCBI lineage: Eukaryota > Metazoa > Chordata > Testudines > Trionychidae > Pelodiscus > Pelodiscus sinensis. Next base: position 55,216,936 of record NC_143053.1, on the reverse strand, counting down.
GCACGGTCACCATGTAAACCTATGGGATCCGAGTTACGAACACTTTGAGTTATGGACCAAGTGTTGGTCTGTAACTTGTTAGTAACTCGGAGAGCGGCTGTACAATGTGATACAACTATGATGGAAATGTAGAGTTGGTCCACATTTGAAACATAAGTTGATATAGCAACAATACTCAGAAGTAAATCCACATCTCTGAAGCCACGGCTATGTCGACCTAACTCTCAGTGTAGATCTAGCTAAGTCAACAGAAGAATGCTTCTGTTGATTTACCCACTGTTGCTCAGCAAGATGTGTTCCTACAGCAAGGGAAAAACCCTTCCTTTGCTGTAGGTAGTGGCCGTGGGCTTATAATAGAATAGATATGGCACAATAGCTATGCTGTTATAGTTCTAGTCACATAGACATGGACTAAGAGTAATGTACAGCACAGGAAAACAGAAAGGTGGGCTAATGATAGTAACTTATAGTTTAAACAGAAATTTCAGAATTTTTCAACCCTAAACCTGAGGGCTGTGTCTAATTGGCATCGCTTTCCGGAAAAGGGATGCTAATGAGACACTTCCGAATTGCAAATCCGCGGGGGATTTAAATATTCCCCGCGGCATTTGCATTTACATGGCTGCCGCTTTTTTCTGGTTCGGGGTTTTTGCCGGAGAAAAGCGCCAGCGTAGACGCGATTTTCCGGAAAATAAGCCCTTCTCCGGTAGATTCCTTATCCCTTGAAAGTAGCTATAAGGGTATGTCTACACTACAGAGTTAGTTCGAACTAACTTAGTTCGAATTAGTTAATTCGAACTAAGCTAATTCGAACTAATGCGTCTAGAACTAAAAACTAGTTCGAATTAGCGTTTTGATAATTCGAACTAGCATGTCCACATTAAGTGGACCCTGAACAGGGCTTAAGGCTGGCCGGAAGCAGTGCTGGCAGGGCATCAGAGGAGGACTTAGAGCGTGGAGATGCTGTCTCAGGCTAGCTGAGGACTGCGCTTAAAGGGACCTGACCCCCATCCCGGACAGACAGTTCTCAGGGGTGCCCCGCTTGAAAACCAGTCCTGGCTTGGAGTGCCCGGAGTGCCCACACTGGGCACATCACACCACTCGGCCATCAGACCGGCTGCACTTGCCGCAGGCTGCCATCTGGGGAGAGGGAGCAATTGGGGGGCTGCAGGAGAGCTTCCACCCCCAGAAGCCCGCAGAGCCAGCCCAGTCCTCCCCATCGGGGGCTCGTACCCCATTCCTCCCTCACCTACTTCCACTTACCCTTCCCTAGCCCCTTTTCTTGATGTACAATATAAAGGACAATTGTGGTCAAAAATGGAATCTGTCTTTATTGAACAAAACTGGGGGAGACTGGGAAAAGGAGGTGGGAGAGGGGACGAGAGAGGCTGGGAGAGGGGAGGGCAACTAAAATGATCAGGGGTTGGGAACAGGTCCCATATGAAGAGAGGCTAAAGAGACTGGGACTTCTCAGCTTAGAAAAGAGGAGACAGAGGGGGGACAGGATAGAGGTCTCTAAAAGCAGGAGTTGGGTGGAGAGGGTGCATACAGAAAAGTTCTTCATTAGTTCCCATAAAGAAGGACTAGAGGACACCAAAGGAAAGGAATGGGTAGCAGGCTTCAGACTAGTAACAGAAAGTTGTTCTTCACAAAGCAAAGAGTCAACCTGTGGAACTCCTTGCTGCAGGAGGCTGTGAAGGCTAGAACTAGAACAGAGTTTAAAGGGAAGTGAGATCAAGTCATGGAGGTTGGGTCCATGGAGTGCTATTAGCCAGGGGGTAGGAGTGGTGTCCCTGCCCAAGGTTTGTGGAAGGCTGGAGAGGGATGGCACGAGACAAATGGCTTGGTCACTGTCTTCGGTCCATCCCCTCCAGGGTCCCTAGGGTTGGCCGCTGTCGGCAGACAGGCTAGTGGGCTAGATGGACCTTTGGTCTGACCCAGGACGGCCATTGTAAGCTCAGAGCTCAGGGTCGGGGGTCTCAGTGGACCCCCTTGATTTTCATGCACACCTGCTCCTGGGTGGCCAGGCTGGCAGCTCTCCTGCCCAAGCCAGCCACTTTCCTGTGCCTAGTGCAGAGATCGTGGACGAGGTCCACGATGTCCGCACTAGCCCAGGTGGGTGCCCGCCTCTTGCGGTCCCGGGCAAGCTCCCGGGAGCCGCCAGCCTGGTCCCGGGAAGAGGGGGGGAGGGCTGGGGGGCATCGGGTGGCTGGCTCGATCCGTGCCAGGTGCAGGGTCTGCTGGCTGGGTGCTGGCAGGCTTGCACCTGGCACGGGCACCGTAGCCAGCCCGTGCCCCTTTAAGGGGTCCGGGGCCGGGAGGGGGGCATAGAGTTTCCCTGGTGTTGGCCAGAGTGGCCACCAGGGAAACTTGGGGAGGGCTAGCCTCCCACTAGTTCGAATTAAGGGTCTACACAGCCCTTAATTTGAACTAGCTAGTTCGAACTAGGCTTAATCCTCGTGGAATGAGGTTTACCTAGTTCGAACTAAGCGCTCCGCTAGTTCGAATTAAGTTCGAACTAGCGGAGCGCTAGTGTAGCGCCTATCAAAGTTAGTTCGAACTAACCTCCGTTAGTTCGAACTAACTCTGTAGTGTAGACATACCCTAAGGGTTCTTCCGGAGAAGGGCTTATTTTCCGGAAAATCGCGTCTACACTGGCGCTTTTCTCCGGCAAAAACCCCAAGCTGGAAAAAAGCAGCAGCCATGTAAATGCAAATGCCGCGGGGGATATTTAAATCCCCCACGGATTTTCAATTCCAAAGTGTCTCATTAGCATCCCTTTTCCGGAAAGGGATGCCAATGTAGACACAGCCTACAAAGTATTATTGAGTTTTGGAAAAATATTTTAAAAAAATAATCTTATTAATCATATTCTTAACTGTTCTATTGTAACCAAATACGGTTGCATTAAAAGGGAAACTTTTAAGTGGGATATTACTATTACTAACATAAAAATCCTGGTTTCACTGTACAGGTTGAACCTCCGAAATCTGGGACTGTCTGGTCCAGCAACACGGATGTTGCTAGACCAAAAAGCCCTGGAGGTAGAGAGCAGGAGCTAGCCGGGAGAATGCAGGATTGGGGAACCCTGGCTGGGCCAGCAATGGCTAGGCCAGGTAGCAGCTGGAGAACCTCCAGCAGCAACAAGCCTGGTGGCTCCACCCACGGAATTCTCTGGGGTATTATCAGGGCTAGGTGGGGCTGGGGAACCCCTGGCAGTAACAGGGCTATGCAGCTCGGGAGCCCCAGTCAGAGAACCCGAGATCCCTGGTGGCAGTGGGATGGGGTTGCTGGGTGGCCCAGGACAGGGAACCCCATAATCCCCAGTGGTAGTGAGGCTGGGTGGCAGCACGTGAGCCTTGGCTGGGGAGCCCTGAGGAATTCCCAGCAGCAGCAGGACAGCAGCATCCGAGCAGGGCTAGTGTGTCTGGGTGGCCCTGGCAGGGGAACCAGGGAATCCCTGGCAGCAGCGAGTAGGCTCCCCAGCCTTGCGAGCTTGGGAGTGGGACAGCCAGCAGGGGAGCATTGACCTTCCCTGGTCTGTCAAACTCCCTGGTTTGGGACTGCCATGGGTGCCTGGTGTCTTAGGTGGGGGAAAGGCTCTGCTGTAGGCGTTCTGAGGGTGGAGCGTACTCTAGGGCAGCTCGGGCTATGCTGCTACCTCCCTTCCTGCTGCTCCGGAGCTGGGGAGGCTGGAGCCATGTTGGCTCCTCCTTCCCTGCTGCTCCTGGGCTGGAGAAGCCTGGGTCGCAGCTGCCTCCTTTTCCACTGCTCCAGAGCCAGGGGGGCTAGAGCCATGTAGTTTCCTCCTTCTCCATTGCTCCTGGGGCCGGGGAGGCTTGGGCCAGGGCCACCTCCCTTCCCACTGCTCCAAGGTCGGGGAGGCTCAGGCTGCATGGCCCCTTCTCTCTCTACTGCTCCAGGGATGCTGGGGTGTGTGTGTGCGCTTTTCCCTTCCTCGTGGTGGGGAGGAGTGCGCTGCTTTCCCCCCTTCCCTCCCTATGGTGGGGCAAGGCTTCAGTGGAAGGGGCAGGGCTGTAGGTGGGGTTCGGGGCCTGCCTCCTCCATTCCCAGCTGTACCGCCTGCTCATGGGGACTTCTCAGGTCCCGATGGTGCCGGACCAGGGAGGTCCAACCTGTATTATGTAACAAACAACCTACCACTTAATAAATTATTCATGGGACTGCTAACTTTTTCACATATTTTTCTGGTTCTTCTCTTACATCCTTTTAAAAGTCAACAGATAATCAAATCAATCTTCTACACACAAATAAGAATAAATTATTTCAAAAAATTTCCATTTGAAGTTCTTAACTGTTAAAGGATTTAAAATTAAGTATATGTTAATGAACAGACAAATACAGATTTATACACTACAGAATTAGGACCATATTGTATACATTCAATTAATCTCAATGTTGTAAGTCTTAGTTCAATAACTATGTAGTAAAATAGTATTAACACATTTTAGAAAAAAAATAATGAAGATCATTCTTTGCTTGCAGCTATTCAGTTGATGTGTAAAACCAGGTTATGGCTGATGAGATGGAAAGCGCGATCACCATAGCAACAATCTACCACTTAATGATGAAGGGGGAAGGGCAGATCATCCGTTGCTATTTGCTTTGTGAACAACTTAGTTCAAATTCCTGATGCATAACTTCTTTGTTTAATACTCTTCCACCTGAGGAGACATTTAATGGGAAATGCAAACGGTACTCCTAATACTTACAGGACATATGTTGATCTCATCCACTATGAGACGCTTTTCACCACAACAGATCCAGAACTTCGAGAAAATTTGTAATTTTCATTGAAAACACCCCCTTGTATTTCTGAATAGTTGAACTTTCACAGGAAAGCTAGTCTGACTTAGGGCTCTTCCACACTTAAATGCTGCAATACGGCAGTAAACCTCTATATAGGCCAACAGCTGGATTTCAGCATAGGTTATCTGCCTCCCAGAGAGGTGTTAGCTAGGTTGACGGGACAATTTTTCTGTCAACATTCTTCTGGTGCTATCTACACGGAGGATCAGTCAGTTTATCTAAACTGCTCAAGAGTATGTCTTTTTCACACCCTTGTAGTTTGTCATAGTTATACTGACCTAATTTCCTAGTATAGACTAGATATGAAAGAAAAAAAATGTTCTGATCAGGTAGTAAGAAGCACTGCTGGCCTAGTTAACAATGTACAACTTATTCAAGTCTCTAATACATATATACGAGGAGTTTTACCCAGTGTTGCTAGAGTCCTTAATTATAGTCTGGATTATTGTTTTGTGGAAATAAAAGGAAATATGTTCATGGTTTATTTAAATGACTGTATTTTTAAAAAATACAGTGCTATTTTGATGAAGTAAATTTTTATTTCTTAAAAAAAGAGATTGTTAGAATTGTTCTATTTATTTGATTTTAGTATTTTTTTAAAAATGGGAATGCCATAAAATGTATTTTTTTCTTCATCCCTATAAACTGTTATTTGCTATGTTTTAACAAAAAAGGGCAGCTGCACAGTCCATGTGGTTTCCAATAATGTTTTCTTATAATTTTTAAGAAACTGATTTAGTGATTCTAAAACAGAGCACTATTCCAAATATCTGTTTTATCTCTTTTGTGTAAGGTTTAAGAAACAATCCTATTTCAGGTTCATCCTATTTTTCTGGCTCATCTTGGTTCAGACTCTTTCAACATTCACTCAGTTATGCCGATTTTGAGGACTGTACTTGATCAGGTGATTGTCTCTTTTCTGTTTGGCTTTATGAGAAGCAATCCTATTCCCGGCACATCCTATTTTCCTGGCACAACTTCAAATGTGAATGATTAGTCAACTATCTGATAAGCAAATACTTATCAGATAGTTGAGTGGACTAGTTGCTTCCCCCTCGCCCTTGTTGCCTCTATCAGAAAGAAAGGGGAACAAAAGGGGGAACTTCAAAGCAGCAGCGCCACATGAAGCCTGGGGCCAGACTCCAGGCTCCAAGGGGCACTGCCACTTTGAAACACCATGTGCAGCTCAGGGCCAGCTAGGGTGTCCCCAGGCTGCACGTGGCATTTCAAAGTGGCAGTGCTGATGCATGGAACCCAGGATCGGCTGGGGACTCCCCTACTGACCCCAGGCTCTGTGCAGTATTGCCACTTTGAAACACCGTGTGAAGCCTGATGCTGGGCTCCCAGCGGTGTTTCAAAGCAGCAACGCTTCATGGAGCCCGGGATCAGTAGGGGAGTCCTCAGTGGATCCTGGGCTCCATGGGTCACTGCTGCTTTGAAATGCCACAAGGAGCCTGACGCCGGGCTCCACAAGGCGTTTCAAAGTGACAGTGCCGCACAGAGCCCGGGGTCAGCAGGGGAATCCCCAGCTGATCCTGGGCTCACATGGCACTGCCGCTTTGAAACAATGTAGGGAGCATGGGGCCAGCAGGGCGGTCCCCCACTGGCCCTGTGCTCCCTGCAGGGCTTAGGCCTTTGAAGTGTAGGCCCTAGGGCTGTTGCTACACTTCAAAGGCGGAGGTGCCCTATCACTAATTGAATAGTCGATGCAAATTGCATTGACCATTCAATTAGTCAATTACTCGAAATTTAACATCCCTAGACACAACCAAGCCTTACACTGCTTTAAGTTATGAAAACAGGAAGTTGTATACAAAATTTGGTGGTCCTACTTCTTACTGTTTAGGAGGAGCTGTTAGATAAACTCTCTAAAATATATAGTAGATATTAAAGCTATTTTAAAATATTTTATTTTAAAGACATATAGATTCCTTTTTTCCTAATGACAGATATGCATATGTCCTCACAATAGTAGCTGTCTTATGTTACCTGGACTGATTTAAAAAAGATCTAATTAAGAAACTGATTTTCTCCAGACCCATGCTAGTTAGTAAAAAACCATAAATAATTAAGTTGCAAACGAATTTCTTCCCCCTCCCACCGGTGGCATCTTGGAAACCTCAAATTTAAATGTAAAAAATGTAATTGGTCTCTCTCTGTTCTGTAAGTGTTATTCAGATGCATCAGTATAATTACACCATCGTATTCATATATTTCTCAGAGCCCTATCACACTCATCTGCATTCACTTTTTAAATGCCTGAGCCAAGGTACAGTAAAACTCCAATAGTCCGGCATCTAATAGTCCAGCACTCCTGATAGTCCGGCATCAAAATGGCAAGAGCCTAGTGAGTGAACTTCGGCAAAAAATGAGTCACAAGGTAACAGCGGCAGCAGCTGAACTGAGCAAAAAGGGTAAAAAAGGCTTAAAAAACCAAAACTTTACAGTATACAGTATGTACAATAAAAAGGTTAAGAACACTTTATATACAGTATATAATGTATTCTCTCTCTCTCTCTAAGATAGATAGATAAATCTATATCTATATCTATATCTATATAACCAGTTTATAGTATCTTCTGATAGTCCGGCATATCTGATAATGATAATCCGGCACCACCTAGGTCCCATAGGTTCCGGATTATCAGAAGTCTACTGTACTTTGAAGTCAACAGGAAAACTCACACTGCCTTCAGTGGAAGCTGTGCACTTCTGAAAAAGCTGGCCATGTATTTAAAGATCTAACTTTTGGCACTCATGTTTGAAAAGATTAGCCTAAATAACTTGGCAAATATTGAAACACAAATTGGCAGAGATGGGGGTGGACTCAGATATCCGGACACAGTTCTGTGCTTTAACAACAAGATCACCCTTCCTTAGGTAAATGAGTACAAGGTAGAAACTATTACAATTCAAATGTCAGAGCTCAATTCTGCCCTCTGCAACTTTCAACCAAGGGAAGAGAATTATAATCCTTCTATTACGGTCAGAATTAGGAGTTAGGGTTCCTGAGCAATTTCCTTCCTTTTATTTCATTTATGTCCCTAACACAGTTTGTTTACCCCCCCCCCTTACAGCGACATACAGCAATTCTCTTCCACTGTATCAAAATACCTTCTCCAAATTTTCCTTTGCAGAAACATCCATTTGCCAGCTAGCAACTTCTCTTTGCTATCAACAATAAAATAGATGGCCAAATCAAATCCCCTCCTCCAACATAAAAATATAACCATTGGATCAATCCCAATCACAAAACAAGCTCCTCCCCACCCCAATTTTTCTTATTCCAAAGACACCCCAAGAGAACAGATTCCTCTCCTTACACCCTCATGGGAAGAGGGCAAGGAGGAAGGGGGCCTCTCACTGCAGTTCATTCTTAATAGATGGCAGCTTTCCCCACAAATATTTCAGGTAACAGTCTAAACTTCCTGACAACTGTCTGATACTCCAGTGATGAGAAAAAATCATGGCCTAACTACTTCAAAAAAGCATTGCCCAGTTATTTACACCGGCAGGATGATGGTCATTACTACAAAACATCAGCAATAAATTTCCCTACCACACTTTCCTTACTTAATGCGCGCGCACGCGCAGAGAAAAGGAAGATCAAATTCTATTCTCACTTGCACTGTTTACATTTGTAATAACTTAACTCCTCATTTATATCTTCTGGCTTTTGTTTTGCATATAAAATATGCAAATTGAATAAAGTATGACAACATTTAGGGTGTGTCTAAACTACATGGCTCCATTGATGGAGCCATGTATATTAGGCTGATCGGCAAAGGGAAATGAAGCCGCGATTTAAATAATCGCGGCTTCATTTAAATGTAAATGGCTGCCACGCTGAGCCGACAAACAGCCGATGAGCTGTTTGTCGGCTCAGCGCGCTAGTCTAGACACTCCCGCACCGACCTGAAAGCCCTTTATTGACCTCCCCATTATGCCGTGTAGGATGAGGTTTACCGGGGAGGTCAATAAAGGGCTTTCAGGTTGGCGCGGGAGCGTCCAGACTAGCACGCTGAACTGACAAACAGCTGATCAGCTGTTTGTCGGTTCAGCACGGCAGCCATTTAAATTTAAATGAAGCCGTGATTATTTAAATCACTGCTTCATTTCCCTTTGCCAAACAAACAAATCTACATGGCTCCGTCGATGGAGCCATGTAGTTTAGACATACCATATAATATTAAGCCTAAATTCTGAGACAATGTTCCTTTAAAGTTACCATGACAGACTAACAACATGCAGTGCATAGAACAGGATATTCCAGTTTAACAGAATTCAGCTTTCAGCTCTAGTCACCTGGGCTAAAGCACACATATTGGCACTTGTATGCCTAAAACAGGTTTTTTTTTTTTTAGTGCTCAAATGCAGGATCTGTACACTACATATCAGGCAAAAAGGTCAGGAAATTGTATTCCACATGTTTAAAAGTGCATATGCTTATTATGCAGAGAATCTTGAATAGATGAAATAAATAAAATAAGACAAGACATTAATATTTTTCTTTTGGATCTAATTTAATAATTTAAGTAATATTCAGAGAGCAGAACTGATAAAGCAGTTTTGGAAAACTAAAAGTAGAGAATTTTAACACTTTTTTTTCATAGACCATACAGAGAAAATTATCAATATCTGATTATTTTAACAACATGAAAAACAAATAAAAGGATGACATATTCAGTACTTTTTATTGCTGGAGATGCACTGTTCACAACTGAGAAAAAATGCCATGACAAATTTGTGTGTGTTTGGTTGATACATCTGATGAATATACTGCCATAAAATAATATACTTTAACATACTATATATAATATGGTAGAAAAGAAATTACTGATTGTTTTAATGTTTTTATTCGTGGAAAAGTACATTTACAATCCTCAAGTACTCTATGTAGTCTAATGAAGCACTGAAAATATAGCCTCAGCTGTGGCAAAGTTAGATGCTTTGGTCATAACAAACAAGTCTTATGTTTAGTAGGTGCCCACTTTTTGTTGCTAGTCTGGGATCACACTTCTGCTGTAACTGCCAGTTGTAATCCCCTCTCTTCCTAGCAGAGGAATTGAAGGTTTTGAAAATATTTAAAAATAAGCTCAAAAAGTATTTTTAATAGTCAAAGGAAATGTTCAGCCCAAATTCTTCCTTTTATTTATTAGAAAATGATTACAGCACTACAAATCATAGTAGAAGGAATAGTTTAGAAAAAAATCAGGTCAGACATCTACTCAGAAAACAAAAATTGGTAGTTGAGTATTTTTAAGTACATATCAGTATAAATCTGGTCCTTAAAATACACTGCTGTGTAAAGATAGGTGTTCTTTACCTATCTTGACTGTTGCCTAATTGAAAATCTACTAAAAAGTATTTCAAGTTGAAACCTGACACACATGACGAAAATCTTTTAATTTAGGAACTCAGGGAAACACAAGATTTATTTGAGAAAGAAATAATTAGTTCACTGTGAGGATGAAAGCAATTATTATGCAGAATTGACTTACTAAGAATATATATACAAAAGCCTAAGAATACAAAGTATTTATGTTTCAGCATAGCCATTATGCATCGAATTTTCATAAAAACCAATCACACTGCCAAACTGCATTAATTAGTCCCTTGCTTTATGAAACATTTGTCAACTGTCAAAAATCTTGTGAACAGAATTATCTACCTTTAAAGTAAAAATCCTGTATTATTAAATTAGATTACAGGCAGTCCCCGACTTACGCGGATCCGACTTATGTCGGATCCGCACTCACGAACGGGGCTCTCTCGCCCCGGAGCTCGAAGGCAGCGGTCAGCCACCTCGACCTCCGGGGCGAGAAAAGCTGCTCCCGGTGCCCCTGGTCTGCTGGGGACCGTCTCCAGCAGACCAGGGGTATGGGGAGCAAAGCTGCAGCCCCGGCGGGTTTGCTCGCGGTGCCCATGGTCTGCTGGAGACGGTCCCCAGCAGACCAGGGGCACCGCGAGCAAAGCCGCAGCAGCGGCGGGTTCCCGCGGTTCTGAGGCTTTGCTCTGGCAAAGCCTCAGAAGCGGGGGAACACGCTGCTGGTGCGGCTTTGCTCGCGGTGCCCCTGGTCTGCTGGGGACCGTCTCCAGCAGACCAGAGGCACCGGTAGCAAAGCCGCAGCGGCGGCGGTCCCGCGGCAGAGGAAAGCCTCAGAGGCAGGCACCCCGCCGCTGCGGCTTTGCTCCCCGTGTCCCTGGTCTGCTGGGGGGGGGGGGCGCAGCTAGCGTGACCCCCCTCCCTCCAGCAGACCAGGCTTTTGTTGTGGACCCTGGGGCAGAGCAGCTGGGGCGCTGCCGGTTGGTCCCGCAGCGCCGCTCTGGGCACTACTGGACCAACCCGGCAGCACCCCAGCTGCTCTGCCCCAGGCGTCCTGATTCAGCCGCTGCTGGTCAGTTTCAGCAGCGGCTGAATCAGGACGCCTGGGGTAGAGCAGCTGGGGTGCTGCTGGAGCAACCCAGCAGCACCCCAGCTGCTCTGCCCCAGGCATCCCCAAGTCAGCCGTTGCTGAAACTGACCAGCGCTGACTACAGGAAGCCCGAGGCACAGTTGCTCTGCCCCGGGCTTCCTGGAATCAGCGGCTGATCAGTTTCAGCAGCAGCTGACTTGGGGTTCTTAAGTTGAATCTGTATGTAAGTCAGAACTGGCGGTCAGTTTCAGCAGCGGCTGAATCTGGACGCCAGTTCCGACTTACATACAGATTCAACTTAAGAACAAACCTACAGTCCCTATCTTGTACGTAACCCGGGGACTGCCTGTACTAATTTGTAATAGTACCCAGATTTTCTGATTTCTGATGTTTTTATATACAGTTAGAACAAGTCTTGATAAAATGTTAATGTAATTCAACAATTACAATAAAAGAATATTTGAAAAATGTAAAACTATCCTTTAATCTGCAACCATCTTGATATACATATGATTGAGGGCTAGATATTAAAAAAAAAAAAAAAAAAAAAAAAAAGACACACAGGTTGAACCTCGTCTGGCACCCTCGGGACTGGACCAGAGCTGAACCAGAGAATTCGCCAAACCATGGGTGGTCAATATTGTCTAGCAGTGTTACCAATACTTCACTGCTTACTGGGCTCTTAGGAGACATTCAGGGGTAAATTGTGGCTACATAACAGCACAGAACACTGAGAGTCAGGACTGGTGGCTGTAAACAAACTTTATGGGACTGAGGAAAATTGGGCCGCAACCATAATAAGTGGACATATGGCTAACCAAAATCATGGATGTTGCTGGACCAGACAGATTCAACCTGTATTGCAAACTGTTTAATATAAAATGCACTATGATTGCAAAAGACTATGTTCATATGATTTTCCCATTTAAAGAGCTATATTCAAACACACAAGATACTGAAACATGTAAATGTCATTAAAAACCCCCAGGATTTTGACATTCCTAATTTTAGAAAGGACACAGTCTAGTTTAAAACAAATTTTAATATAGATGCATACTGACTATGTAATGTTAATCCATATTTGAGGTTAATTTTTAAAAGAAATTCTCATATACTGTACTACTAAATATTTGGAAACCATTATATAAGAACTCCAGTATATATGTTTTTTTTTTTTTTCAAAACTGTACTTCAATATAGCCAATTAAAAATTTTATCTCAGAGAATCTTGCCCAACCCTTTCAGTCTGGAAGACGTAATTTAGGGGTATTTGTAAGTTTTATCTAATTAACTGACATTGATAGCTGAAAAACCTCTACATTAAGATTGTACACTAAGGGCCTAATCTTGTGGCTGTTGCCATATGGGCAGGTCTATACAGCAGTGTAGAGTTCCTTTGGCTCTGTATAGACATGAGAAGCCACCAATGCAGATCTGCAAGCAGGTTTGGGACCTAAAATTTAAAGAACAACCCCCCTCTCCAGTTCCTCTCTACCCAATGTTTTCTACTACCCTCCTCCTCCTTTTTTGTGTGGCACAGATTTTCTGTTGTCACCCCTTTATCCACCAGTATCTTTATTTCACTTGTTATCCAGTATTATAATTTGTATTTGTCTATCTTTTTTTATTGTGCATTTTTCCCCATGCCCTTTGCAGGATGTAGTGGATTGTTCATCACTGAAGTCTTTAAATAAAAAAAAATGGATGCCTTTCTAAAAGGTAAAGTCTAACTCAACCAGCAATTATGGACTCAACGCAGGAATTATTTGGCAAGAATCTATGGCCTATATTTTGTAGGAGCTGAGGCAGATAATCATAACAGTCTGTTCTGGCCTTGGAATCTGCAAATCTGTTAAATGTCTCTGTTGCCTTTCTTCAATGGTCTTCCATGTGCAAATTAAACATTATCTGACATCCCTAGGAGGTAAAGGTTGCCAGATGGTTTAACCAAAAATACCGAACACCCCCTCACCACAAAAACCCATCGGGGAAATCTGTTGAGAAAAGAAAAGGGGGAGACCAAAGTCTTTTGGGGGGGGGGGGGGGGAAGAAGAGGACCATGAGAGTTAAGCAAAAATAATCATAAAAAAATAAATTAAAAAAAAAACACCAACCAGTGTGGCCCCGTTAGAGGCTTTTTGGCCCTAACAGGCTGCCTGCAGGCGCCCGCCATTTTGCCTCCCTGTGTCAGGCTGGACAGCTCCCCTGCTGAACCCGGTAAAGCACCCAGGATTTTCGCCTCCTGTCCAGGAAAAAAAGAACCAGAAAATACTGAACAGCATTTTTTTTTCTGGACAGGAGGCGAAAATACAGGGCTGTCCGGTTCAATGCCAGACACCTGGCAACCATACTAGGAGGGAATAAATTTGGTGTCCTGGCTGATATTTTCACCTAAAGATATTTTTATCATTCAGGGCTCTTTGAATTACTGCAGAAGAGAGAACAGCTCTGTCTACATACCTTAACAGCAACTGGACGACCAGTACTTAATTCATTATTGAAAAGGTGCTTTATTATATCCTTTTAGTGTGAAAGGAGATTGATTAAAAAAACCCTCAAAACTCTCTCCCACAGGTGAGAGATATTACGTAGTTTGCAAGAACTTATACAACCATGAATCCCTATTGTGAGCCTTTTGCAGAATCCGTACAGTGAACTTAATTAGGTGAGCACTCCAGTCAAAAGTATGTACTTCTGATTCAGAGGTCAGATAGTTACACTTTTCATGTATATTCTCAACACCAGGCTGCTCAATGACAAAGCACCTGAAGTATAGCTACCTTTGTTTCCAGATCAGTGAACTGAGAAAAATAAATCTTTCAACTGAAACTGCAGGGGTTTTACACTGAGCCTTTCAATTGGTCTAATAAAGATGTATGACACCATAAAAGTTAGCAGGTTTAAGAAAAGCAAATAGTGCCCTATCAATGAGTCTGAACTTTGGACTATGTAAACATTCTAGATCAGATTTTACCCCCTTTGTGTGATAAGAGTATAATCCCCCTTTCCTCTACCCAGTTCTTGTTAGGTGATAGTTCACTTTCTCATGAACCTGGGAAGAGATAATAGAGGCTAAGAATGCCATTCTGGACTTCAACTTTGAAATTAATTTGTTCTGTTTTCTCAGATCTAGGAATGACTCTAAAAATGTTCAATGTTAAGACCTTACCATAGGCATGTGGAATTTTAGGTTTCTCTGCTTCAACCTATCTATTTTATACATGATACATTAAACTACTCTTAGAAGATCTGGGATTCTCACATAGTGACCTAGATCATCCTGGTAGGAACCCAAGCTCCCTGTAATCATTTGCTGACAGAGAATTTAGCTTTTCACCTGGATACTGACCAGTGTTACACTGGGGCACTTCATCTTCAGTTTAGTTCTTTGGAAACTATTTCAAAGCCTATGGACAAGGATGAGAGAGTGGGCAAATAAAGTTTATGGATATGCAAGGAGGAGGAAGATGTTGATGAGCAATGGAAGAAAAAACCGGGGTAGTGAAAGGGCAAGAGCAATTTTTTTATGGGGGTAGGAAGTACATACCATAGGGGAAGAGATAAAGAGCATAGTGAGCCCAATTCCCCATTATTTTGTATAACCACTTAAACCTGCTGAAAGCGGATACAGAGCAGATGAAACTCACTACAAAGCCAGAATTCTCTGCACACCAATATCATTTTTCATCTACTTTGCACAGATGTAAATGATAACATAAGGTGCAAGGCAGTGCAGAATTAGACCCAGTGAAAGGAAAGAAAGGCACGAGAAGGTAGAATGTGAAAGGAAAGATACACCACCTACCATATATTTGAGAGAGTGTCTGTCTGTTCAAAAACTCCTCCTACACGCTAAGCACTAGGACCACCTAGTATACAGCTTCCTCTTATCATAACTTAAAACAAGGTAAAGGTTTGGTTGTTCCAGGAAAATAGAATTGCGTCTCATTAAGCCATACAAAAAAAGAGACAGTATCATCAGGCAGCTGAATGAGGCTGACTGGGAGTGAACCTCCACCCCATACATGCTAGAGATGTATAATCCTGTTTAATTGGTTAACAGGTTAAACCTAGTGTTTAACTACTTAACCAATCACGGGGGAGGGGGGAAGGAATGACACACACAGCGTCAGAGCACCTGTCTCCTCCTCCCCCCACCGCAGGCAAGGCTGGGGCAGCTCACAAGTATCAAGTAACCATTACCTGATAAGCATCAGCCATTAAGGGTGATGCTAACCGTGTAACCAGTTAAATCTCTAGTCCAGGACTGCCTCAGCCATGAGCCTCCCACCCCCACAAGTGCCCAGATTCATATGGTGATATTGCTGGTTGTTCCCCTTCATCATAGTGTTTGCTGCATTCATCACTCTGGCTGGAGAGTGCAGGGGACAGACAAAACTGGATCTGCCCCAATTGGGGGGAGGGGACGGGACACGCACCCCTCCTCTGGCTGTACTTGCTGTAACTGCAGCAGTCATGCAGAGGCACTTATCACCTAGCCTCAAGCAGCTGTGGTAAGAATGGGCTGGGGTAGTTCTCTGTCCCTGGGGCAGCCTGCATACTGAACCCCTCAACCCCATCCCCATCCCAAAGCAATGATTGATATGACATGTACATTTTCATTTTACCCCCCCCCCAAATTAATGTAGTTAAGGACCCAAGCAATACTGGTAAATCTTCTAGTTATGAAATACAGGAAAGACAGAGAAAAAGAACAAAAAAAGGGAAGAAACACAACCAGCGATAGTTAAAAGGTAAGATCTGGAAAAGTTTTTTTATTCACTGTTCTAAATTTTCTTCTAACGCATACTTAATTCCAAAGACTGATCAACATTCTGGATAGTTATATTTTATTAAAGATTAATCAGCTCTATTCCTTCAGTTGGATGTTATAGCTCACAATAAACAGTCTGTGAGCTCTCCCAAGAGGAACTCCTGCATAAACCAAGATTACCAGACTTGCCACTACTGACATTTTTAAGGTATAAGAAACCTCAGCAGAAAAAAGCTGTAGGCCTCCTTTAGGCAGTAATTTGCAGGTGACCTTTGAATTTCAGAAAATATGGCCTTATATTGTGTGGCTCCCACAAGTATTTTAGAATTTACTAGGATGCCTAGTCCTCAGTTTAGTAGCTGTTGGGTAATACTTCCAAATGGAGTTAAAATTCCTAACCTTGTGCACATAGCTCTACATATGATTTAGCTCCAAAAGCTTAAGTTAAATATGAAACCCAATCTTAAAACAACATTAGGGATATTTTAATGTGTGTATTTTTTTAAAGCAACCTGTTAAGGGCATGGTTATGTTTCTATAGAAATCAATGGTAATTCTGAAATTTATTTCAATGGACATAATCACATCCTGATGGTGAGGTAGAGACTATCAGACTAGCTAAGACTTGTTTTTGGAGCATCTTGGATATGTTTTATGAATAATTTTTTCAGTATAACCCTCATTAACAGTGAAATCCACAATTAATTCATATTAATCAAGCTTAATGCCCTCCCACTCTGTTTTATGTAAAATATTTACAAAAGTAAACACTGAAATATCCAGCAATATTTGGCAGAACACCTGCGCATTTGCTGGAAAAGTGGTATTCAAGTTAGATTTGTATTTCTGAACACTAGATCTGTCTTTCAATCTAGTTTTGCCTGGGGCATTCAGACTCTTAAGTTTTCTAGGAGTTACAGCTCATTCATAAGTTCAGGGACTAAGTTAAAAATGAAGATTAATACATTTTGAGCACAGTCAGCAATGCAGCAGATGATAAAACATATCTGTGCGTGCAACACAAAGCTGATGATAGCACAGAAAAGATGGGCTACAGTTTCAGCTGTTAGTGGGCTATATTCCTGTCAAACACTGATAAGCTCAACTCCCTCATTGCCTTATTTAGTCAGCCTTCTTTGCTGACACACTTCAGCACGGTAACAAATGCATATGCTGTTTCCAGTCTGGACAGGCTCTTGCTCCTCTTTTAGTAATAGTATGACAAATATTAAGTTGTTTAAAACTTTTTATTTTTATTCACTGAAAGAGACTGATTGGCTTTTTAAAAAACATACTACAAGTTATTTAACTACCCTACTAACAACTGTCTAAAGAGTGTGCCTAAGTTAAGAAAGTAAACTAGTTATAACAAATTACAGATATTTCTATACACTGGATTTTTACCCTATACTTCAAATAGTCTTTTAGGCTGGAAGACTACGAGAAGACATTCAAACAAACATTTAGGTAGTGCCTGTGAATGTGTTTTGTTTTTTAAACACTGGACAAAAGTTCGCAGTTCAGTGCTCCTAAGCAGATATAATGTATCATTTATTTCTTTACGTTCCTTCAGAATATTCCTAACCCAGTCATAAAATGTAAAAGAAAAGAACTATTCTGACAAAAGAGAATAATTTGAAATAATGTTGAAAGATGTTTTCTAACACATCAGCTTTACAGTTTCACTATGCTAATCTGATAACTCGCCCAATGGACTCACCCCACTTTTTAGAAAAGATTTAATAGCTGACTGCTGTACACTAAGTTCCAAGTCTGTAATTCATTATTTTTATCAATTATCCTCCAGTGCATTTACTAACATATTATGAAGTAAAAATACTTAAACTAAACTGTACTTGTCAAAATAAATTAGCAACGTACATATTGTGATGCAGTATCCCTAAAGTTTTGTTGTCATGTTTGTTTTACTTGCTAATTGGCAAAATACAGTATTACACACTAGGTCTCCAAGTCATTAGCAACAATTATCAAGATTCTGCTGTATTTTATTTCACAATTACTGCCAAAAGCAAAACTCTTGAAAAAAGAAAACTCTGCTGAGAATCACATATTTGGACACCTTTGGGACTATTATGATATATTCTGTTATTTGCTTAATATGCCGTATTACAAATTGGCACATCATGAATGAGTAAGGTTGCCAGATGATTTCAACAAAAATACCGGACACACTTGACATTACATCACAATCTATATTACATCTTATTTAGAAAATACCAGACATTTATATTTTCTCAATTTGCTTCCCGAACAGAAAGATCAAATACTGGACTGTCAAGTTCAACACCAGACACCTGGCAACCCTCTGAATGAAGTTATAGTTACTGAACACAAGGTCAATGGGTTGTGCCCATGAAAGCTAATGATATCATCTACATTTTGTGTTAGTCTCTAAGGTGCCGCAGGACCATCCATTGTTTTTTAAGTCTGAACACAAGGGCTACGTCTAGACTGGCATGATTTTGTGGAAATACTTTTAACGGAAAAGTTTTTCTGATAAAAGTATTTCCACAAAAGAGCATCTAGATTGGCAAGGATGCTTTTGCGCAAAAAGTGCTTTTGTGCAAAAACATCTGTGCCAATCTAGACGAGCTTTTGCTCAAGAAAACTCCGATGGCCTTTATAGCCATCAGGCTTTCTTGCGCAAAAAATTAAGGTGCCTGTCTACACTGGCCCTCTTGCGCAAGTATTCTTGTGCAAGAGGGCTTATCCCTGAGTGGGAGCGTGAAAGTATTTATGCAAGAAACACTGATTTTGTATATTACAAAGTCAGTGCTCTTGCGCAAATTCAAGTGGTCAGTGTAGACAGCTGGCAAGTGGACTGCTAGGTGAATGAGAGAAATGTCTTGATGTTTTTTTTTTTTAAATATAAACGCTCCCTATTTATCAAAAACTCAGAGCCCTGTATGGATACAAAAATGTGGAGCCACATACACCAGGATCAACCAGCGATCCGCTAGCCATCTTCTACCTGTTTCTTCATCTGAACCAGCAAGTCATCACACAAAGGCTAGCAACAGTGGGTGGGGTTATGTAGGGAAGAGACAGCACGAGGGTTGGAGCTGGGCATAAGAGGCAGCATAAGGACAGGGTTTTGAAATCAAGGGGCAGTGTGGGGGAGGGAGCTGGCAGGAAGGAGCACTGCATCACGTGCTGTTCACAGTGACTCGCGAGCGACAGCACACATCAGCAGTCGTGCATGTTAAATTACAGTGGGCTGGAGAGGTGGGGTGCCGAGGGCTCCACCCGCTCCAATCCTGGTGGTCAGGGGTGGGCCTTGCTGCCCAAGAGAGGCCTGACTGCTGGACAGGAAGCAGTGTACAAGTGGCTGTAGATAGGCCCAGTTCCAATCTGTCCTCCACTCCCAACCAATGGCTGCTGGCTGCCAGCCCCTAGCATGTTGCTCCTCCTGGGCTGCCCGCACCAGAGGCCATGAACCAGGCACCTCTGGTAAGTAGAGCACTGCACGATTGTATCTGCATCTGACCTACTATTTACAAAAATGGTCTGCGGATATCTGTGGATTTGCAGGCCTTTACAAATGCTGCCACTAACCAGGGTAAGGGGGCATTCAGTCCACAATCTATCTTTATAGGTATCATATTGCCCTGCTCTCTATAGAATTGAGGTGACTTATGAAACAGCTATTATCCCCTGAAAGTGCTTCTTTGTCTCACAGAACCGAGACCCCTTTTACAGATGAGGAGCCAAGGCACAGGGTAGAATCAGTGACTTACCCAAGGTTACACAGGATATTTGTGGCAGAGCTGGAAATTAAACACATATCTGAGTAATTGCCCAAGCTTTTAGTTCATCCTTCATCATCATAAATCTACACTTAACTCAAATTTCACTTTAGGTTTCAAGTTAACTGGCAAAACTAAGTCACTAATATTTTCTAGGCCTCAGATTCCAAAGCTGCTTCTACTTGTCATGGTATGAAACTGTGTTCTTAATTATGCTCATCAAACTAAGCTAAGAGAATCAGATTTCCAGAAACATGACTCAGTGATCAAACTGAATTTTCTTTATGTGTCTGTCACATTCTGTCACCCTTACTGATGCTGAATAATAAAGCAAAACTCTGAAGTTACGTATACCAGAAGTACAAACTGATCAGTCAACCACACATCAGTTTTGAATTTGGAGGCATGCATCAGGCACTGGCAAAAGCAAAACAAAAACAAAAACAAAAAAACCCCAAAAAAATCCAGAACCAAAAACTAACAAAGAAGGGACAGATACAATACAGCGTTAAACCCAAATTAATAGAAACATAAAAGGGAACTTAAAAAAAACCCGTTTCTGTGCTTGTTTCATTTAAATTAAGATGGTTAGAAACAGCATCTTTCTTGTGCATAGTAAAGTTTCAAAGCTGTATTAAGTCAATGGTCAGTTGTAAACTTTTAAAATAACCACCATAAAGTTTTGTTCAGAGTTTCAAACAAAATCCATTCCCAAGGTGTTCATAACTCTGAGGAATGCAGTTTCACTCCCTTATCCCCCTATTTGACATAGGCAAATAAATACCACAAGAAAAATCATGCTCCCGAGACAGACGCATCAGAAACTACGGAGTCCGTAGACTGAGAGGGGGAATAAAAAGATAATTCATTTAAGATGCTGTAATGTGCATAGTACTGTATCTTAGTGCAGTGATACTCACAATTACATGATGCAGGCGCCACATTTTCAACCACCATTAACCAGAAGAGCCACGTAATTACTATATGCCTTGCACCCCACCTCACCAAATACACACTTTCAATACATATACAACTATAAATAACACCACATACTCCAAAAATTTCTAATACATGTTCAATACAATGAAAACTACATTTAGATAAGGTTACTTGAGCACACCATGCTGTTTATTTTGTTTCTTTCACCCATACCTTTACCATTCCATGCAGCAATGGTATTTACAACATCCCTTATATCCTCAGCCCTTGTGCCATGACTGACAAAAAGAAGAGATTTCCTTCCTGGAGTTTGTTCTGTCTCTGAGCTCATCTAGTCTTGTTCCTCCAATCAGCTGATTTGCTATGCTCCTGAGGGGGCGGCAAGAGTGGGAACATCTTCCCTGCAAGGGCACCACAAATTACCTTGAAGAGCCGCAGGCTACAACTGAAAGAGCCGCATGCAGCTCACAAGCCTCAGACTGAGTATCGCTGTCTTAAGGCTATTAAACCACAGGATAAATCTGTAAACTACTCCCTTTGAGTACTCAGACTAAGACAGTTCAAGACCTTTCTGCAAGGACTTTAGGCAGCTTAGAATAGCAAGAGATGCTAGAGAAGCTCTTGTCTTCCTTCCAACAACAAACAAGAAGTGGCTCAAGATTTGCAATAAAACCCAGACTTTCTAGGTTTTATTAAAATGCATACATTTGTCTGGCATTCTTAATCTCTTTTTCAACTTTCAATGATGAGTCAGGCCTAGAATTGAAGAGATTCATAAAAAAGATGAAAGCCAACAATAAGAGAGAAGGTTGATAATCTGATGGTTTTTCCTCATGAGCAGATGGATTATCCATACTTAATCCTTATGGTCCATGTGAGATCTGCAGATCTTTTGTCTCAGACTTTTTAAATCTCTGCCTCCCACTCCCAAAGTATATAAATTACTGAAATACTTTTCCTTGTGAGAAATTCTGATACCGCAGAAATCAATTGTAGTTTTGCCACTGACATGTAAGAGACCAGAATTTCAACTGTACAAGTGTTGAATTTTAAGGTGAATAGATGCAAACTAGGCAGATTTAGGCTAGACTTTTATCTCGCATGGAGAAATGGAGAATAATGAAAATTATTTATTATGTGATGGGGCACTCCTTTTGGCACCTTAAAAATTAAAAAAGTCTTGTTTGTTGTAAGTTGACACTAATATCACGGGCATTTCTAATGTCAGGCAATTTTCTGAGTATTCTTGACCAAATTTCTCCCTCATTTGTTGTAAGGCAGCATATTGTTCACTGGTTGGCTGCTGTTCTCTACCACAGAAATAGCTACACAACAGTGGATATGACTGCACTGTACAGAGTTTGTGAAGTTCTCTGGGATACTTCAAAATTGAAAAGCACAGTATACAGGAGAAAAATAATTACCTGATATCATTACAGCCCATCGAGCATGTTGTACTAAAAGTAACAATAAAGACTACTGCAGCAGTTTACTTTAATCAGTCATCTCAAATGTGACATGCTGTTAAATGAGGATCCATTTCTGTTCAGCTAACCAAACAGGAAATGGGCTTGAATTAGAAGATGAAAACACATCAGGCACATGGGTCTTTTCACATGTTTCCTACAAAGTTTTGTTCTGAAAATGCGATTCCTTGATTATTTTACATAAATAATTTTACATAAATGATTCAATCAGAAAGTAAAATGCCCATTTAGAATATTAATACACTTATTCTATTTAGAATATTATTTCACTTTCTTTTCTCCTGTAAAGGACAAAGACCTACTTTTATTAAAATAAGTCTCCTGTTTTCAATTGTAGATATTTTTGCAAGCTACTGCAGCCTTCCAGGTCCTCTGCTATAAAGTGACTATCTAGTATCACTTGTTAAAAGATTGTGCTTGAACGAGCCATGTGGTCCAATACTGCCAATTGCCCCCTATATATTTATTACAGTAAATCCTGTATTATCCAGCATGCTCAGGGATTAGGGCGTTCCAGTTATGTAAAAATTCCAGTTCTCTGAGGGTCCCATCAACCTAGGAAAGACCAATGGACAATAATAGTAAAACTCAAGTTTTTCATATTGGTAGTTTTGTAGTGTGAGGCTCTTGGTCTCACATTTCTATTTTGAGTTAAAGATGATTAGTACTTCTTAAATAAAAAATTGTTAAGCCAATCATGGTAAACCAAGCCAGGCCTGTGTGCCTGAAGATGTGACAGCATTGTGGCTGGGGGCGATGCCAGTTAATGAAGTTTTCTGGTTAACAGAGTGCCGGATAACAAAGGTTTCACTGTAAAACAGCAAGAATTCATGATAACATCCTTCTGCATAAAGGGATAATCAAAAGGCCCCATCTATAACTACAATAGACCAAAAACAGAGAGCGACAGCCACTTTGCACAGGCCACTCACATTCTCGTGGAGTTGGCAGTATTAATTCCACCTATACTCATTTGAAGAAGTGGTAAGTCTCAGTGTTGTTTAAAAGCCATGCCCATTGACACAAGATGGGAATAGTCATTC
The DNA here is from genome assembly GCF_052426305.1 of Pelodiscus sinensis. Taxonomy (NCBI): domain Eukaryota; kingdom Metazoa; phylum Chordata; order Testudines; family Trionychidae; genus Pelodiscus; species Pelodiscus sinensis. Next base: position 55,193,680 of record NC_143053.1, on the reverse strand, counting down.
CTCTAAGAGAAGAGGCTAGAGACAGCTTATCTCCTTTATAATAAAATATAAAGATCTGAGAAGCTACAACCTGATTGGGCCACACTGCATTAAGCACTATGTAAATACATAGTAAATTATTGTACCTATCTCAAAATGCTTACAAGCTAAAAGACATGATGTAACAGGTAGATTAAATAAACAAGCAGGCTGAAGTGGGGATGAGGGTAACAAATTAGAAAGCACACATTCTTAGCTGGTCAGTTGTAGTGATCAAAACTTCTACTTTTCTATGTTCATTACCACAATGAGGAGTTTTTTGGAGTCATTTGTGAAAGAATAAAGTTGTAGCCTTATGGTTTTTGACTGGGAGAAGGATGGATAAAAATCAATTATTTAAAAAATTTAGATAGGATATTTTTTCACGTGAATGTTTATTTTGAAAAGAAAAATGTATTTAAAATTACATCTGGAATGATGACAACCTTCGTTAAGGCTACCCTCAGGCCCCCCCCACTAGGGCAAGGGGTGAGAGTGGAAGGGTGACAAAAAGGGCCCTGGGTCTCTGGACTGAAGCCCTGGGCCCTTTAAATCGCTGCTGGAGTGAAAGTCACTGGTTAAGCATCTGGAACTACAGGTTGTTGAAGTACTAAACCAGCCATGGACACCAGTAGCCTTTTCTGCAGTGTAGGAGTGCTGGAATTGGGGATGCAACAGTACCTTCTGGTTTTCTCCATACATATTAGGGATGTAGAAAGTCAGTTAAAAAGGTAACCATGTGACCACTAAAAATCCTAGCAGTCACAGAGTTACACATGCTGTGGGCTGTGCAGCATAAAGCTTAAATGAGGAGGCGGCGGCTTCACTGGTTTCTGGTTACCGTGTATTTTAGAAAAAAGTTCACCTCAACAACATAAACCTAATTTTTACTGACAGTTTGGAAGAGGAAAACAAGCTTTCTGGCTTTTTCAATTCACATTTGGTTTCTTAGCTTTGAATGAATGAGTCAAATATTAGAATATCTGTTAGAATATTTTCTTTATTTCGGTATGACTCTGTTCTAGTGCTACTGGTGCAGTTTTTATAGTAGGGGCCTGAAAGCTATTGAACAAGACTATAAACCACAGGTCGGAACCTCCCGGCATGCATGCCACAAGTGGAACGCAAGTCGATTTTCATTGGCACACAGGGCGGGAGCTCAGCTCCGCCCTGCCCCTCCCCTCTACACAGTGGGGAGGCCATACTATGGCTCCACTTCAGCTGCGCAACTGCAGGCTGGACCAACAGCTCCGGCTTCCTTCTGAGGCGGGGAGGAAAAGAGAGGACGCAAGAGAGATGTGTGTGCATCCCTGGGGCTGCCCCTGCCTAGGCTGGGTGTGCAGGCTCCCGGTAGCTAAGGGATTAACTCCTCCTCCCCCCACATGCTATAGGCTCTGTTTCCTACTTCAGGAGGGGGCCTGCTTGGCTGAAAGTTGGTCACATGTGGCACGCCAGGACCCAGGGTGTGCCACGCTGCTCCTCATAGGCTTTGTGCAGAGGCAGGGAGTTCCCTCCCCAGAACCCCATTGTTCCTGGCTGGGCTGGAGTCAGCCCTGGACTCTGCCTGCCTCAGCCCTGGAGCTGCAACCTGCAGGCAAAGGGCTGGGCTGGGAAGGGAAGAGACTCTGACTGCCCCCCTCAGTGCTGCTCCCAGGGGCTGCGAGTCCCAGTGCTGCTGGCCAGCGGGTGAGTGTGCTGGGGGCACAGGAATGTGGGAGCAGAAGGGGGGGCAGGGGTTGCACTGAGGGACATGGGGCAATGCAAGAGATCAGGCTGGGAGATCACGAGGCTGAGGGGATTGTGAGGCTGAAGGGAGCAAGGCTGGAGCAGAGGGAAGATGTGGGGAGAGGGATACAATTTCACTTTAGGAAGCTGCACCTTCCTTTACTCCCCACCTTTCTGCCTCCCCAACTAGTTATTTGGGCTGCACTCTCACCTTTTCTGCGTTACTCCCCCAAACCCTGCCAGCCCCCAAACTCCCTCTAGTACTCCCATCTCACATGCTCTCCTGCCGCCAAACTCTCTTCTAGTCCCTGCCCTCCTTACCCCATCCTACATCGCACCTTCCCATCAGATCCCGCATCCCTATCCCTGGCAGTCCTGTCCTGCACGTTGATCCCCTCAATTCTGTTCCCACCCGAGCCTAAGGTGGTTCACAAAATCCACTAACTCTGGAACCCCAGAAGAGTAAATCTGGCCTGTGGGAAGCCCTGAACCTCAGACCTCTCTGTTCCTGCTCCTCACCCCGGGGGGACTGGAGTGACAGAAGAGTGAGGTGTCTCAGCTGGGGGCCACATCAGTTAGGGTTGGAGGTTCTGGGAGTTTTTTTTCCTTTTCTCTTGTGTGGTCCCCAACTGATTTTTCTGTGGGTCAGTGGTTCCCCCCCCCCCCAAAAAAAAGGTTCCTAACCCCTGCCATAAACAAAGAAAATATTTAAACCTTTTATATTGGCCATAATATTTTACTTTATTTAAAATGTAATTTGATAAACTAACATGAGAAAGTTAAAATGCTTAATCTGTTTAATAATTTAAATTAAACTGTTCTCCCCAGCTTCAGCACTAGCAAAATGTCTCAGGCATAATTATGTAATTAATGGTGAGCTCCATTAGGAACTGGTAGACTGCGGAAAGGTTCACATTGACAAAGATGGTCCATGGGGTGTGCCGTGGAGAGAGCTCCTCCTCCCCAGGGAGAGTGGCACAGCCCAGGCCAGGAGAGAGAAATCTTGGCACGCCACTTCGGAAAGGTTGCCGACCTCTGCTGTAAACCCTAAGTATTAGGGATGTAAAAGGTTAACTGCTTAAATGGTTAGCCAATAAGCATCACACTTACCAGAATGCTTATTTGGTAACTGGTTAACTAGACTGCCAGACACCTGGAGCTGGCTGGCAGGATCCTGAGGTGGTCAGGGTGGCAGGCGGACCCATATGGTGAGCAGGCAGGACCCAGCCACATGCAGTAGCCCCAGATCCTGGCCTTTGTCTTGATGGATTAACCTGCAGTGGCTCTAGATCCTGGCTGCACCACAATCCTGGCCCCCGGCTGCACCCCCAGTGGCCCGTTACCCCAAAACATTCCCACTGGAGACCACCCAGGGTTACACTAGTATGGGTTTATTGTTTGAGAAATTAGCACTCCACTGTATGCACTAGAAAAATAAAGCTGCCACCGAAGGTTTAAACTAAAGAGGGAACCAGCTATCCCTCTCTCTCACACACACCCCTCCAGTCATTCACACACATTCATTCCTGCCCTCAGGTACTCACACTCTTACACAGGCATATGGGTTGCAGAAGGAGCCAAGGCATGGAGATTCTGGAGGGTCTGTCTGCTCATGTTGGCTGGGGAGCTGGTCAGGTGGAGAGACATTGGCTATAGAGAGGAGTTTCTCAGGAGCAGGGGAAGAGAGAGAGTTTCACATGTGCTCCCTTTCCTTTTATATTGTGTCTGTATGACTCCTGTGACTCACACACCTCGTCACCAGGGAGCATGCCCAGACTTCCCTTTAATCCAGCAAAGCAGCAGTGTCTGATGACTCATCACCATGTGCTCCCGCCTTTGCCTTGCAGCTTCAAACATAAACACACACACATTCACTCAGAGGAGAATTCAGTTTAGAGAAAGTTACAAGCAAGGTGGCCGAAAGTTACAAAGATTACAAAGTTGCAGCTTACAGTAAATTGCTGAACGTATAAAGCAAAGTTGCTGAGAGTTACAAAATTGCAAAGTTTGACAAAGATTACAATGGGTTGCAGTTTAAAACCTTAGACCTTACTGTTAGTGTATTTCCAGAAAATGGATGTGTAAAATCAAGTAAGCTCAGGCGGAGGCTTTTTATGCAACAGCCCCCAGCAGCCATGCCATATCGGTTCCAGTGGATCTGGACCAAATTGTCTGTTGCAGTAACATTAACTCTCCTCTCCCTCCCCCCGCCCCTGCCTGCCCTGCCCCCACCAATGGTTTACCAATTAAACAATATGATTTCAATTGTTTAACCAGTTAACAGTTTTGATCAATATTTACATACCCAATTTGGACTAGAGGGCTAAATTCTGTGTTTTTGTATGATCTGTTGGCTAAGCTCTAAATGAAATAGTATATACTTCTTTTAATATGCAGAATACCTGCTGATGTCTATAAATTATTGGTGAAGATTTGAGGGGAGAATATGACTTTTATATCATATATAATTGTTTAGTTATTTGTTTATGCCTTATTGTTGCAGATTTTTCTGCTGAGTAGTAAATGTTCTTCTTTAGGTATCAATTTCTGTCCTGTATTGTTCTTCTTTCCTCATCTCACCACCTTCCCTGTTCTTTTCTTTCCATTTCCTTCTCTGCAGCAACTTCAAATTAGGGATGTTAATTATAGTTTAAAACATTAACCAGTTAAACGCTAAGTTTAATCGGTTAACCCAGGGGCAGCCTCTTGCCTGCGGTGTGTTGCGGACAGAGGCCTACTCCAGCCTGGATGGGCCCACAGTGCTGTAGGCAGGGAGTCCTCCAGCAGCACAAAGTGGTGGGCCTACCCGGGCTGGAATAACACCCCCCCCCCCCAAAAAGTGAGAGACAGTTTGTCTCAGATATGAGCTACCAGCAAAGAGAGGCAGGAAGACACAATCCTCATTCCAAGAATCTTCAGTAACTTGCTATAACAAGTCAAAGACCCTTAAAGGACAGGTTCATATGGAAAGTAAGCTCAAATCTAAGCCATAAAGCACTTCTAGAGCATAAAAGCTATTCATCAGGTCAGGTGGAAGTCATAGGAAAATGTAAAGGCAGTAATGTAGAGAAAATAAATGGGTACAAGGACACCAAGTATTCTCATGTATCAGTTTCAATCTTGTGAAGTGTCTGTTGGATACAAAATAAACAAACTTTATCTTTTAAAGTAATGGAGCATTTTTCAAATGGCTGCTGGTGAAAATCTACTAGGATAGCCATCTAGAGTTTTTTCACTCTCAGCCCTACTGTCTCCCCAGCAGTTAGCGTACACATCCTGGACTATTTTCAAAACAAATATGAGTATGCGGATCCCTCTAACAGACTCTTGAATACCATTTAAAATGAATTTCTCTTTCTTCCCACTAAGAAAGAAAAGGCAACTATATTATAGAGATTGGGGAAGATGAATCCATAGAATCATAGAACACTAGAACTGGAAGGGACCTCAAGAGGTCATAGTCTAGTCCCCTGTCCTCTTAGCAGGACCCAAGGCCATCTAGACCATCCCTGATAGAGGTCTATTTAACCTGCTCTTAAATATCTCCAGAGGCAACTTATTCCAGTGTTTAACCACCCTGACAGGAAGTTTTTCCTGATGTCCAACCTCAATCTCCCTTGCTGCAGTTTAAGCCCATTGCTTCTTGTCCTAGAAGAGTGTTCTATTCTCCTGCAGTACAGGCAGTCCCCGGGTTACACGGATCCAACTTACATCAGATCCCTACTTACAAACGGAGTGAGGCAACCCCGCACTAGCTGCTTCTCCCCAGCAGACCAGGGAGTCGCGAAGCTAGCGCCCCCCCCCCCCCCAGCAGACCAGGGAGACGCGGAGCGGCTTTTCTCAGCAGACACCTCAGCTTGAGAATAAAGGACCGAGGGAAGTGAGGTGTGGGAGAATAAAATTGAGCTCTGGAGAAATGTTTGGCTAGAGTTTCCCCTACAATATGTACCAGTTCCGACTTACATACAAATTCAACTTAAGAACAAACCTACAGTCCCTATCTTGTACGTAACCCGGGGACTGCCTGTATTACATATGTTCCTAAGGCACCTATACTCACAGTATCAGACTTCTACACAGAAAAGTGAGAAATAGAAATATCTTGAAGAACCAATGATCACAGAGACCTTTAGTTAAAATTTAGTTAAAAGCTATTAACTTTTACTCAACTTCAAAATATCTCTAAGGGCAGCAGCTTATCACTAATTCCTTGGACTTTAGTTTTACATTAAACAAATTAATGCCCAGCTTAAATCAAGAAATGTATATGGGGAGATAACTGGCCTATGAATTTGAGGGGTTTTGTCCAGAATTCCATGATAGGGTTCTGACGTAGGAATGTTAAATTTCGTTTAATCAGCTAATCAAGTAGTTGATGGAATTTCCATTGACTACTTGATAAGGGGGAAAAACAGCAGAGCTGTAGCAGGATTAGCTCCCGGCCACAGGAGCTAACCTCGCTGAGGCTCTGCCTTTTAAATATAGTAAGAGTCACCTGCCTCTTACTACATTTAAGAGGCAGAGACACAGCGGGGGACCATACATGAGCTGGGAATCAGCTGACCTGGCTTGTGCCTGTTCCCCCACTGTGCCTTTGTCTCCCTGGACATCTGTTGGAGACTGTGCTGCTCCCCTCCCCATAAGAGGCAGCGGGGGGGGAGGGGGGAGTAACTTGTCGAGTAGCCACTTGGCTACCCGAGAAGCATATGCTGAGAAGACTCTAAAGCTGTGGTTGCTCAAGTAAAGACTGCAGGATTAAGTTCTATTTGATTTTAACAAGACAAGTGAATGTGTGTCCTGTGGAAGCAGGACTAAGGGAAAGGGGATTTGGGTGGCCATTTCAGGGTTTGTCAGTAGCAGAGCAAGAGAATGTGTTCGCCTAATGGAAATTTTACCTGTACTAAGATAATTCCCTTAACCGATAATCTTGCCTGCGCTATATTGCAATATACTCCTTCTTATGCGATTGATATTAGTGTAGCTAAAAATTATATTAGAGTTTTTAATCAGCAGATGTGGTATGATACTGTGTCTAAAAAAGATGATGTGTTAGGATATCGATGGACCATAGTCAATGCCACACTAGGGACTGTAAAATTTACACTGCCTTTGCCCAGCTTTCAAGTTACATCTTTGTATCCAAACTGTTCTAAAGGGGCTGCCATTCGGTTAGCACAACAGAGGGCATGGGTTTCCACCAGGAGGAAAAGTGACTTAGGAGACCGCCTTTGGGACGGTGCCAATAGTGCAGCAGCAGTGTGGAACATATACAAGGGCCAGCAACATGAGGAAAGGCTGGGACAGATAGAGGAAGCCATTGGGCTTATTACTGGAGCACAGCTAACCCAAGTTCAGGCTGGAATAGGTGAATTACACGTTATCTCCGCCCTCAGTTCAATGACCCAGGAATTGCTGACAAAGATGATACTGGATATCACTGAGGCAGAGAAGGAATTGCAGTGGGATCTGGCTTGTTCGGAAATTCAGGATTTGAATGACCAGCTAATGGCCATTCAGAGTGATCTTGAGCATCAGACCTGGCCCACTGCCCTTGCGAATGCCTCGGGGATACCGTCAGAACTGTGGACCTGGAGACACACTTGGAGATTCTCAGGGTGGAGATGCAGGCACTAACAGTGCTCCTTCCAAGCATACGGGCCGGTTGGAGGGGTGTGGGCCCCCACATACCGAATCTTGCCGGGTCCGTTGGGAGGATGCATGTGGGACTGGGTGATTCACCGAGACATCTGGGAAATTAAACCACCTGGTGCGCCCAGCCGGTTCATAGTCAGTGCTCCTGGAATAACACCTGATATTTGGATAGGGATAGGAAATCAATGGATGCTTTGGCCTTTAGAACCCCCACAGCTTCAGTACATACGAAAGCTGAGACCAGAGGAAGTTGTAACTGTGCATGACAGCATTTGCTGGGAAGGTATGGGACAAGGATACACTCTAACAGGACATCTGCTCTTTCAGGCCAATGATAGCTGCGTACACATTAATACCACCATTTTACAAGACATGCACTTTCATCTCACCACAGTTATGGGAAATCATGTCATTTATTGGCCCGCAGACAAGGTCCTACGAACAGCCCTTAGATTCCAAATACCCCTCGACTGGACTACCCTAGTACCTGACTGATTCCAGAATTTACTTTCACTCCTACCAGAGGTCCAGAAAATCTCTGAATTACAAGGTCAAATTCATGTTCTCCAAAATACCTATCAGATTGAGGCACATGCTTTCCATACAGTCTATAGAACATCCCTCCTGTGTACTGATTATGATGTATCGTGTTATGTAACTAAGGCTATGCAGCGACCCCATTATAGAGTTATGGCGGGGATATTAATGATTATATTGCTTTTGTTTATTGTAGGATTATTTTATTGTTATAGAGGATGTATTAATAGAAATAGTTTTCATATTCATACTAATCCTATATTACCATTGCAACCAATCCATACCTGTGAGGTCAACCCTCTCGATGTTAAAACAGAAATACAATGTTTAATGAATATAGAGATTTGAAGGAATAGTTGTGCCCTAGTAGTTGTGCCTAGAGCACAAAAGGGGGGAGTGTAGAAGCAGGACTAAGGGAAAGGGGATTTGGGTGGCCATTTCAGGGTTTGTCAGTAGCAGAGCAAGAGTCTGGGTCACTCTGACTCCTGCTAACGCGAGAGCCAGAAGAGACGCTGTGTTCGCCTTTCTGTCTCTCTCATTTCGATAAGAGTGGAATGCTTACCTCAGTGAGAACCTTGAGATAAGACAGTGTCCGATGGGAACTGAGTGGGCAGGGAAGTAATTGTTTAATGTTATATGTAATAGAAAGGTATATATATTGGCTTTTAATTGTTTTGTATTTGAAGAACCGCTTTCGCTGTCTTCTCTTGCAATATTGCTCGAATAAACTGCCTCTGGCTACTTGTTGCTTAAACACAACGCAGAGTGAAGGCTCGTTTTCTTCCACAGTCCTTAGGACAAAGCGTCACCTCCAAATATTAGTTACCGCCATTCTTTCTCTTTACTTTCTACAGTGTAGCTCAAATGAAAAAAAAAAACACAAAAACAACCCAAAAAATTAGGAAAATAAAGTAAGAACCTCTGGACAGTTGGCTGAAGGGCAGGAAAAAATGTATATGGGGAGATAACAAGCCTGTGAATTTGACGGGTTTTGTCCAGTGGAATAACCCTTTAACTTGTTATGTGGCAATCATAAATACTGACTACAGTCCAAGAAAAGGACAGCCACCGTTTTTTCTCTTATGTTCTCTCTCTTCAGTGCAAAAAAAGATGTTTTGAATTATCAACTTGATGCTAGTACTATTTACATACTGCATCAGGTTTTTAGAGGTGCTTACAGTGTAAATGTAAATCTGCAAACATGTAGATGAATACTCATATCAATTTACATATATAGCACACAAAACCTTAACTCATTAATACTCAAAAATGTATTTACCATTTGAAAACAAAACAACCTCCCATTTTGTAAAGATCTATACTATGAGAAAAGGCAAGATTTTCCAAAAAGATTAGTGTTCCAGTATACATTAAAGGCTGTGTCTAGACTGGCAAGTTTTTCCGCAAAATCATCTGATTTACACTGGCCATTTGAATTTCCGCAAGAATACTGACGATCTCATGTAAGATTGTCAGTGTTCTTGCGGAAATACTGTGCTGCTCCCGTTCGGGCAAAAGCCCTCTTGCGCAAATCATTTGCGCAAGAGGGCCAGTGTAAACAGCACAGTACTGTTTTCCGCAAAAAAGCCCCAATCGCAAAAATGGCGATCGGGGCTTTTTTGCGGAAAAGCATCTTGCTAATCTAGACGTGCTTTTCCGAAAATGCTTTTAACAGAAAACTTTTAAATGAATAACTGGAATGGGAAGAAGTCTTGGTTCCAGAAACCCGACATTGTGACCAAAACACCCCACTCATACGGAAAGCTTCTTTTAAAAAAAATCCCATTTTGTTCAGATTTGTATTCTACACAACATGGTTCTGAATAGGAATGATTGGAGTATGTTTTGTAAATACATATTTTAAATCTTTGGCAGAGTTAGGACTGAAATAAGATTTTCATTGCTTGCTATCCTGTAGGTCAGAGCTACTCAACATTGGAAGTCCCGGGAGCCACAATGATACTCACAGCACATGTCGAGGACCGCAATATATGCAAATAGCTTCTTTCACACTGAGGGGCATGAATGCAAAAATTAAGGAAAGACTACACAACACGCAGGCCCCATTTAAGTCAGTTCTGCTGATATTAATAAAATGCAATATTTAACCCATTTCCACCCATATGTCAGCACTTTTAATGATCAATGACAGTCCAGGAATTTAACTACTAAAACGCATATCAACAGAAGACCATTATATTGACTGCTTTTTTGTTTCAGCTCCCACCTGTGAGCCACAAACATATGGGGGGCCCATGTATTGAGTAGCCCTGCTTTAGGTCATTCTTTACCATCACAATGCCTTTCAGTGTATCAACTACAGAAACACAAACCACTTTAGGAAAAAAAAAAACTAGTGGTAAAGTGAGTCTTTTTTCTACCTCCCATTCTAGAAAATTTAGATATATATCTAGCAAGGTTGGACACTACCAAGTGTTACAGGCCTATATTCAGAAATAAAAAAAGTACTCTTAGTGAAGTTACATTTGGGAATGCATAAGCCAGGGTGGATTGATTTTAATCATGTTTAAAATAAGCAACCTTGATTTAAACTAATGGAGTCTGTTTTGCATTTGAACTTTTTCATTTTCTTAAAGAAAGCTTAATTCTCATTGGTTGATATATATTCAAGCATAATGAGCTGCAATTAAATATTTCGGGCACAAATGATACTGCCAGGTGTGACACTGAGCGGATCAAGTGTGACTACAGGGCTTTGGGAGTACTGGTGAAGGAGTTTGGAGCACAGGTGGTATTCTCTTCTATCCTTCCTGTCAAAGGTAGGGGCCCAGGCAGAGAGAGGTGCATCCTGGAGGTGAATGCCTGGCTGCGACGATGGTGTCACCAGGAGGGATTCGGCTTCCTTGATCACGGTGTGCTCTTCCAGGAAGGTCTGCTTGGCGGAGATGGAGTTCACCTTTCCAGGAGCGGGAAGGCCTTGTTTGGACACAGACTGGCTAACCTTGTGAGGAGGGCTTTAAACTAGGTTTGTCGGGGGCAGGTGAGCAAAGCCCACAGGTAAGTGCTGAATGTGCGGGACTGGGAGATGGGTTGGAAATGGAGGGGACTACGGCCTATAATGGCAAGGAGAAAGGAGGGTCAGGGCACAACAGGGAGGCAAGATCAAATCAGTATCTTAGATGCCTATATACAAATGCGAGAAGTATGGGTAATAAGCAGGAAGAACTGGAATTGCTAACCAATAAATACAACTATGATATCATTGGTATTACAGAAACCTGGTGGGATGGGACGCATGATTGGAATATTGGTATGGAAGGGTACGGCTTGCTCAGGAAGGACAGACAGGGAAAAAAGGGAGGAGGGGTTGCCTTGTATATTAAAAATGTACACACTTGGACTGAAGTGGAGATGAACGTAGGAGATAGCTGTGTAGAGTGTCTCTTGGTTAAGCTAAAAGGGGTAAAAAACGAGGGTGATATCATGCTAGGAGTCTACTACAGGCCACCTAGCCAGGTGGAAGAGGTGGATGAGGCCTTTTTTAAACAATTAACAAAACTATCCAAAGCCCAAGATTTGGTGGTGATGGGGGACTTCAACTATCCAGACATATGTTGGGAAACTAACACAGCGAGGCACAGGCTATCCAATAAGTTTCTGGACTGCATTGGAGACAGCTTTCTGTTTCAGAAGGTTGAAAAAGCTACCAGAGGAGAAGCTGTTCTGGATTTGGTTTTAACAACTAGGGAGGAACTAGTTGAGAACTTGAAAGTGGAAGACAGTATAGGGGACAGTGATCACGAAATAACAGAGTTCATGATCTTAAGGAAAGGTAGAAGGGAGACCAGCACAATTGAGGTAATGGATTTCAGGAAGGCAGATTTTGATAAGCTCAGAGAACTTGTAGGTAAGGTCCCATGGGAAGCAAGACTGAAGGGAAAAACAACTGAGGAGAGTTGGAAGTATTTCAAAGGGACGTTGTTAAGGGCCCAAAAGCAAACAATTCCGCTGTGTAGGAAAGATAGAAAATCTGGCAAAAGACCAGCTTGGCTTAACAAGGAGATCTTGCATGATCTCAAAATAAAAAAGGAGTCATATAAAAAATGGAAACTAGGACAACTAACAAAGGATGAATATAGGCAAGTAACACGGGAATGCAGGGGCAAGATTAGAAAGGCAAAGGCACAACATGAGATCAAACTAGCTACAGGCATAAAGGGAAACAAGAAGACCTTTTATAAATACATTAAAAGCAAGAGGAAGACCAAGGACAGGGTAGGCCCACTGCTTAGTGAGGAGGGATAAGCAGTAACAGGGAACTTGGAAATGGCGGAGATGCTCAATGACTTCTTTGTTTCGGTCTTCACCGAGAAGTCTGGAGGTGTGCCTAACGTAGTGAATACAAGCAGAGAGAGGGTAAGTTTAGAAGATAGGATACACAAAGAACAAGTTAAAAATCACTTAGGAAAGTTAGATGTCAGCAAGTCACCAGGTCCTGATGAAATGCATCCCAGGATACTCAAGGAGCTGATAGAGGAGGTATCTGAGCCTTTAGCTATGATCTTTGAAAAATCATGGAAGACGGGAGATTCCAGAAGACTGGAAAAGGGCAAATATTGTGCCCATCTATAAAAAGGGGAATAAGAACAACCCAGGAAACTACAGACCGGTCAGTTTAACGTCTGTCCCAGGGAAGATAATGGAGCAGGTAATTAAGGAAATCATATGCAAACACTTGGAAGGTAATAAAGTGATAGGGAATAGCCAGCATGGGTTTGTGAAGAACAAGTCATGCCAAACTAATCTGATAGCTTTCTTTGATAAGATAACGAGCCTTGTAGATAAGGGAGAAGCGGTGGATGTCATATACCTAGACTTTAGTAAGGCATTTGATACGGTCTCGCATGATATTCTTATTGATAAACTAGGCAAATATAACTTAGATAGGGCCACGATAAGGTGGGTGCATAATTGGCTGGATAACCGTAGTCAGAGAGGAGTTGTTAACGGTTCTAAATCCTGCTGGAAAGGGATAACAAGTGGAGTTCCTCAAGGTTCTGTTTTGGGACCCGTACTGTTCAATATCTTCATCAATGATGTAGATATTGGGATAGGGAGTACGCTTATTAAGTTTGCAGATGATACCAAACTGGGTGGGGTTGCAACTTCTTTGGAGGATAGGGACATAATTCAAAATGACCTTAGCAAGTTAGAGAAATGGTCAGAGGTAAACAGGATGAGGTTTAATAAAGAGAAATGCAAAGTGCTCCACTTAGGAAGGAACAATCAGTTCCATACATACAAGATGGGAAGCGACTGTCTAGGAAGGAGCATGGCAGAAAGGGATCTAGGGGTCATAGTGGACCACAAGTTGAATATGAGTCAACAGTGTGATGCTGTTGCAAAAAAAGCAAATATGATTCTGGGTTGTATCAACAGGTGTGTTGTAAGCAAAACTCGTGAAGTCATTCTGCCGCTCTACTCTGCACTAGTTAGGCCTCAGCTGGAGTACTGTGTCCAGTTCTGGGCACCACATTTCAAGAAAGATGTGGAGAAATTGGAAAGGGTACAGAGAAGAGCGACAAGAATGATTAAAGGTTTAGAGAACATGACCTATGAAGCCAGGCCTCATGAACTGGGCTTGTTTAGTTTGGAAAAAAGAAGATTAAGGGGGGACATGATAGCGGTTTTCAAATATCTAAAAGGGTGTCACAAGGAGGAAGGAGAAAATGTGTTCCTCTTGGTTTCTGAGGACAGGACAAGGAGTAATGGGCTTAAAGTGCAGCAGGGGAGGTTTAGATTGGACATTAGGAAAAGATTCCTAACTGTCAGGGTGGTCAAATATTGGAATAAATTGCCAAGGGAGGTGGTGGAATCTCCCTCTCTGGAGATATTTAAGAACAGGTTAGATAGACATCTGTCAGGGATGGTGTAGACGGAGCTTGATCCTGCCTTCAGGGCGGGGGGCTGGACTCGATGACCTCTCGAGGTCCCTTCCAGTCCTATTATTCTATGATAGCTTTTGCACTAAATTCGGTGAGTTATACTAGCCAGGATAATACATTAACTTCATATTTATTTAAGCAATTATGTTGCTTAACATACATATACTCAGATTCTTATTTCTTATGAAGTTGGAAAATGTTGAATGATGCATTTATATATTAGACAATTAATTTTTACTTGTGATTTGGATAGATGTGATTTCTATTTGGATCGAAATTCAAAATACACAATTTTGATTTTATTAAACACTTACACCTTCAATGTACTGGGTATATAAAGTTTTATCAACACATGCTTTACATTTAAATTGAGTATGTTAAACAAAGTGTGGTTTATTAACAAAGAAGTTGTAACTGAGTAACGCGAGCCCTGTCAATCTGTTAGACATGCAGTTATTTCTGCTTCAGTTACTCTGAGTTGCTTCAGCGATGGAACCTATGTCTGACTGACTGTGTCTGTAACTCCAGTCCTCTGGCTGGATTACTTATCCCTCTTCTTTTGGAACAGGAAAGAATGATGCTCCATCCCAACTTCTACAAGCAACTTCAGTGGACTTTTGTCATAGACTTTGTCCTCATTTTCTGGTGCAGCCCACTTTATACATTTCTCCCCTTTTTTCTTCAGAACAAAAATAAAATAAGTTAAGCAGGATCATAAAGATAAAATCTAATATTTTGTTATTGCTGCTATCCCTGGACAGAGTTTTTGGCAGTCCCTATCCTTGTTTACGCACTGATGGTAAGTGGATTTAGACCCAGGGACCCTGGCTGATACTTAACTTTCTCACTATTCCCTTGGGCCACTTCCCACCTGGCAATCCCATCTGGCAGAACTGGAATCTCTGGGCAATTTCAGTTCCAGTCTTACCCTGTAGACTCCCTTCACTGTGTGGCTCTGACTCCAATAACCGCCCATTTGGTTGCACTGCAGCTTTTTCATCTCAGCTGTTAGCCTGCCCATAGGCTACTCATAGGAAATAACTGCTTCCTTTTTAAAACCCTTCGGTATCCATAGGATCTACACACCCCATCACAAAAGTTTTCACTATAGTAAGTGAAATGAGCTAATTGTTTCTGGTCACCATATCATTCAAGAATATACCTAGTTGATTACACCCTGTCACACTTACCTTTTTATTCATAGATTAGAATAGCAAAACAAGCTTTCCTGACTTTTCCGCTCTCAATTGGTTTTTCAATTTTGAACAAACAAGTCATTGAACAGAACTAATTTAAGAAACTCAACTGAAAAAAAGCAAATGAAAATATTCCCTCTGCATCGGCAAAAGAGTGTACAGCTGTCAAAAGCTGTTTTATCACTTCAGCAGCCAGTAGTAGCATAACCAAACTTTCTGTAAAAATTTGGCAATAAATATACTACTTAATTTGAATTAAATACAAAGACTAACATCATTTGCATAGATAAGTAAATTCAGTCTAACACAAATTATCATTTTCAAATTTAATTTTAAATAGGTCTGTATTTTTTAAATAAACCAATTGATGTAATTTCAAATACATAACTACATTAAAAATAAAAAATTCTTTAAATCAAAATTGGATTTAATCCACCCTAGCACACGTTTAACCATTTTAAGTGTACGTACTATAATCTGGATGTTTTGTTCTTTTTTGCCCACTGTGAAATAGTGAAAAAATAGGCATCTTAAAAGATCCTATTCTGGGTAAAGGAATTCTAGCCTGATCATAAACAAGTCTGACATCCATGACTGTGGAGGTGACTTCAGTGGTTTGGAGAACAGCTGAAGACAGAATATAGTTGGAAATGATAGACAAGTGTGGAATTCAAGAATACCTTCCTGAAAAGCAGTTGCTGTACCCTGAGAGTGGGACTGAGGGTTGGAAGTGTATCTAGTAAGAAAATAACTTGCTTAGGAGTTAAAATAAGAAGGAAAGACAGCTCCCTTTCTACTGCTAAACAAACATCTCCCTGGCTTGGGTAAGCAGGTGCTACCCTAATTCTCCCCTGCCCCCTTTTCAATCTATTTTAAATAAATGTCTTGCTATGGCCATGTGATAATATTCTCCACATACAGAATGATTAAAAGTGGATTTGGCTCTGAAGATTTAGAGCGATTTCCTGGATGTCAATGGAAGTTTTACTATCGACCTTCAACAGCTGCAAAAAGTTAGATCTATGCGCCCAGAACTTTTGAAAATCTCTTATTTTATATATAAACATTAACTGTGCAATCAGTTGAAATTTTATCACTTACACAGTTAAACATTTTAGGAGATGTAGCAATAGGGCAGGAAGTGTCACTGCCCCTCTCCTGGATCTGGCAGCTGGCCACCCTCTCGAGATCTCAGCAGCCAACCCCACAACTGCAGCTGGCCTGGACGCTGTGCACTCCAAGATGCTGGTGGAGTCCCAGCCATCAGCTCCACCACTGCAGCCAGCCCTACTGCAAAGGGCTCCCACTTGCTGATGGAGTACCAGCTGCCGACCCCGATGCAGTGGGGTCTCAGCCACCAGCCTGCTGCTGCACACTTTTGGCAGCTGGCAGGTGAATGTAACCATTTAAGTAACCGATAAGCTAATGCTTATTGATTAAATGGTTAAACATTTAAACTAACATCCTTACTATATACAGTACCAAAGGTGCACAGTGTTCTCAGCAAAGGTTCAAGACAAATACTTTAAAAATGTCATCTCATGATTATGCCATCTTTGGAGGCTACATTTCATAGTAGTTACATAGCCACAGAATAGTTATGTTAAATTATAGATCACTTTACAGCTTTTTAATGAACATGAGACTGTAGAATGTGAATACACATCAAATGCCTAGGTCTCAAAACCATAAATCAACAGCAAATGATTCATAAGTGGCTTAATTTCCAAGTTGAAAAGCCATTACACTTTTGCTTCTGTCAACCCTATGTTCCACTAAACGGAGTCTTGCAAAATAATCTGGAGGAGTTAATACACAAACTAAAACTGTTTTCCTTATTTGTGTTTTTTTGGAACTTTAGAAAAGAGCTAGTAAATTTTTACTGAGCTGTCATTCTGAATAATCGAATCACATATCCCACTGTCAAGGAAATCTACTCAATGCTGAAAGCACAATGCTGTCAATTTTTCTAATCCTTCTGCTACCAAAGGTGGTTCCCCGAAAGTGCCACTAAGTAGTAGTTCATTTGAAATGCTGTACATTATTACAGAGAACATCAGTGATTCAGGTTTCTACCCAAGGTTGCTGAGAAATTTTCCTTAATACATTATATTACTATTTTTCTATTTTTTTATTATAAACATCTGTCTATATTGCAGATAGAATCGCCCTTCCAAAACAGAGAATGTAGTATAACTAAAGCTTTGATATACTCCTCATATCCAAATCTGTAACAAGGCTCTCTGCTGAAACTGATGAAATCTACATTAGAAAAAAAGAAACCCAATTACAAGGGAGTGATAATATCCCAGTAATATGTACTTAAATAACTGATATAGCCGTTATGATTTTTTGTAATAGTGTAATTGTAACTCGAGGATATATGAAGGCAGTATGTACATTTATACACTTCACTATTCTGTAATTTGCCAAGCATCTCAAAAGTTCACACACAAATACAGTAATTAAATTCACAACATAAATCTAGGAGCTTCAGGGGATAGCCGAGTTTGTCTGTTACAGAAAAAACAACAACAAATGGCCTGGTAGCACTTTATAGACTAACAAAACATGTAGAAGGTATCATGAAAGCTCATGATACCATCTACATGTTTTGTTTGTCTATAAAGTGCTACCAGACCATTTGTTGTTTTTAACATGAATCTAGTCCTCAATAAACAAAAGGAAATGCTTCTTTATTCCAAAGGCACAGTCCCACTACTTGATTAGATTTGCATAATTTAAAATATTATATGAGCACAAAAAAGCTGCCTTGGCATTCTGCAATTCATATTTTTAGATATATGATTTGGCGAGCGTAATGTATTATTTTCTAGTCAAACACTTAAAACCCCACTGAGCTTTTGATTCACAAAACAACTCTTAGAAAGGCATTAGATATAGGAGTAAAATGTGCACAGTACTCTAGATGTTTGGTATATTTGCAATTAATCCCAAAAGTAAAACCGCCCTCACAGAAGTAAGGATACGATTGTTTAGCACATAGACTTTTGCTGTGTTTAGGCAAAGAATTTTAACAATTGATATGTGCTGTAACATTAATTTGGTTTAATCACAAAATATCTTACATTTTACTCACTTTACTATTCCTTGTTTTGCAGCTCACCATTACAAAGCACACCATGTTTAAGCTCTCTTGAAGATTTTTGTGAAACTGACAATGATATTATCAGGGCTTGAAAATTCCACTTGTGTAAGTAGGAATACTTTCTGGGCATGTGCCTTCACCTTCTGTAGAAACTAAACTTTCATTAAGTTAATCAAAAATTAATTTTCTTGCCATTATAATTGTTGAATTAGCCTTCCAAATGTGATCCAATGTTGAATCGATGCAATGCAGTTTACCCAAAACTGAAGATTGACAAGAATCAGATTAAGTGGTCTAGTTTCATTGCTATTTTTCACATTCCTTTGGGTAGCAATGAAATGATCAAAAAACCAAAACAAAACAAAAAACCAACCCTCCCTCCTCCCAAAAAACCCCCCAAATATACCACCTCCAACAGTGAGTTTCATTCAGGCAGGGCCTGGAAAATTCTGAGCTACAACAGATACAGGCCTGAGGCTATTTACTGGGAAGGGGAATTCCAAAACTGAAGGCTGGAGAAGAGTAGAGAAGCAGCAATGTGCCTTCCCCCATCTCTGAGCAGCAGTTAGTAAACTGAGGTGGGGTAGAGTGGTGGAGATGCATCATAACAAGGGAAAGTTAAAGTAGCAGACTGGAGGTGCTGGGATGGGAAGAGAGAAAATAATCCTCCCATTTTTGAGTGCTGAAAGGGGAAAGTGTGGGATGGTTTCAAATTCATCTGATGCATGCTAACCAGAAACTAATATGAAAAATGTGGTTCCAAGAGCAGTACCCAAAGACAGCACACTGTTAGGAAACTTAGTGTCCTTCTCTTTCCTAGCTGCTAAGGGAAAGCAGTGGTTGACTTCTTATTTGGCCATTGTTCCTGCTTTCCATCTTTCATACCCATTGTAGCTGTAAGGTTAGTCATCTGGTTATTGTCTGGTAAAATCCCAAGCCCTGTGAGGGCTGTGGATGTTTACCAAGCTGCATGAAATTTGTAGGAAAGTGCACAGGTGGCAAGAGGGAAGAGCTTGGAGGAGGCACAAAGAAATTAGTCTGTTTGCACATGGCTTAAAAGCTAGCTGCAGTATGTCTGTAATTGGTTCTCTTGATAAAGAGCCAGTTTCATTTTAGAAACATGGAGCCCTCTCCTATTATTGCCAAGCATGCAGTACATGGGGCACAAGGAGAAACTGATTAGATAAATTGGGATGGGGGGGGAGGGAGAGAGGGGAGAGAGAAAGATGCCCTAGAGAGAACTCTAGCAGCGGGAGCAGAATAAGAGGGTTTGAGAAGAAAAGACAGAGAAGAAAGAAAATGTACACTATGGGGGGGGGGGGGGGGAGAGGAAACATACACTGATGTCAACTAAAAAAAAAAAGACAGTAATAAAATAGAAAAAGTGAAGACAAGAAAGAAGAAAAAAATCTAAAAAATAAAAGTAAGTAGTTACCAAGCGCTAAAGATGATGCAATAAATGCATTAGTATGATCAAAAATTGTTACTGTGGTGCTGGCAGACCAGGTGCCAATTCATGCTCAAGCTCCAGCCCAACTCATTTGTGTATTAATTTAGATAAAAGTAATTATTAAATGCATAAAAGAACGTATTTGGTATTTAAACTTCATAAAGACTAATAGGATATTCCTTGCATTGTCTTCTCTCTTTTCTATATTGTGTAATAATGTAGTAGCAAACATTTACATTGTGTAAATAACCACGAAAAAGAAGCCTTGTAGAATGCAAATGAAGAACGTTTCTCTTAAAGTGTTGAATTCAAATCAAGTGGTCAGGGCTCGACAAATAATGCAATCTACTCGCCCGTGGCAAGTAGACTGCAACCCGGAAGAGACGGGTTTGGGCGAGCTGCGCATGTGCAGAACGATCTGCGCATGTGCAGATTGCTGGACAGCGCGGCTGGCAAGTGGGGCTCGCCGCAGTTTGGCAAGCCCTACAAGTGGTTACTGAGAGTTATGATTGGAGGTCAAAGTTAAAATACAGTCCTATTTGTCATCAAAGGAAAAGCACAAATGAGTTGTAACCTTTTCAGCATGTTTTCTGTGAGAAGAAACTATAAATATGGATTCAGAGAAAGATCATTCATCTCTGTACTATTTGGACTCTTATAAGGAAGTGTTCAAGATGAAAAATGGAAAACCTGAGAGGCAATCTGTGTACCCGGAAAAGACTTTTGGGAAATGGGTAGTTTAATACATAACTGCCACCACTTAGAATTACAAACTCTCAGGCTACGTCTACACTGCAACGCTATTTCAGGATACTAGAGTATCCCGAAATAGCTATCCTGCATCTTCATAGAAAGCCCATTATTTCTAAGTATAGCAAGCTCTCTATTCTGTAATCCTGGTAAACCTCATTCCACAAGGACTAGGAGACATTTCGGAATAGACAGTGCCAAATTACAAAATACGTTATTTCAAAATAAGATACGCAATTTGCATAACTTAAGTTAGGTATCTTATTTCAAGCTATGGTGCAGTGTAGAAACACCCTGGCTACGTCTACACAGGCATGATCTCGCACAAGAACTCTTTTGTGGAAGAGTTCTTGTGCAAAAACTCTTCCAGAAGAGAGTGTCTACGCTGGCATGTGCGTTTGCGCAAAAGCATCCATGCCTGTGTAGACGCTCTCTTATGCAAGAAAGCTCCGATGGCCATTTTAGCCATCGGGCTTTCTTGCGCAAGAAATTCATGTTGACTGTCTATACTGGCCAGTTGCGCAAGAGGGCTTATTCCTGACTGGTAGCATCACAGTTCTTGCGCAAGAAGCACTGAGGGTATGTCTACACTACCCCCCTAGTTCGAACTAGGGGGGTAATGTAGTCATATGGAGTTGCAGATGAAGCCCGGGATTTGAATTTCCTGTGCTTCATTTGCATGAAGCTGGCTGGCGCCATTTTTAAATGCCGGCTAGTTCGGACTGCGTGCCACACGGCTACACGCGGCACGAACTAGCTAGTTCGGATTAGGCTTCCTAATCCGAACTAGCTGTACACCTCGTTCCATGAGGCGTACAGCTAGTTCGGATAGGAAGCCTAATCCGAACTAGCTAGTTCGTGCCGCGTGTAGCCGCACGGCACGCAGTCCGAACTAGCCGGCATTTAAAAATTCCGCTGGCTGGCTGCATGCAAATGAAGCCCGGGAAATTCAAATCCCGGGATTCATCTGCAACTCCGTATGACTACATTACCCCCCCCCCCAGTTCGAACTAGGGGGGTAGTGTAAACATACCCTGATTTCTTACATTAGAACATCAGTGTTCTTGCGCAAGAACTCGCGGCCAGTATAGACAGGCAGCAAGTTTTTGCGCAAAAGCTGGCAAGATTTTGCGCAAAAACGGCCAAATCTTGCCAATGTAGACACAGTTGCTTACTCCCCTGAACATATATTTTACCTACTTTCACCTCTCAATAACTCATTTCCTTTTTTCTTTAATCAATCTTTAGTAAGTTTACTATAGAAATGGCTTCTAGTACTGTCTTTGAAGTAAGATCTAGAGTGTCACTTGGTCGCAGGGCAAGTGACTGGTCTTTCTTGGGATAGTGAACAACATAATTGCATGTGATTTTTAGTTTAAGTGACCTTTTATCACATAGTCAAGTTTGTCTGGGGGCACATCTACAGAGCAGGGCAAAAGTTGAATTAAGCCATGCAAGTTCAGCTATATCAATTGTGTAGCTCAAGTCGAAATAGCTTAATCAACTTTTGGCACTGTCTACAACACAGCAGGAAGTCGAAAGAAGAGCACTCTCCAATTTTTCTTACTCCTCATAAAATGAGGGTTACAGGAGTCAGAGAAAGAAGTCCTCCAGCTTACCATTATTTTGCAATAATAGCTTGCTGTCTAGATGCGCATTCAGTTATTCTGAAATAATGCTGCTGTGTAGACATAGCCTGGGTGACAAGATGGACTGGAGAGTGTAAGGAGGCTGTTTGCAACTCTATGGTAAAGTTGATCTATCTTACCGGTTGGCAAAATCTAATTATAGAACACTCCACCTGATTGGTGTGGCTGCTCAGTTTTCTGATAGTCTAACTTGAGGTAAGCACTCAGTTGTGATTAACTCTATTGTACCAACTTCTGGATCTAATATGAATATACAATTTCCACTGCAATTAGTGGGAGTCCCACAAGTAAACTAGAGTTAGCCCACGCTAATATTCTGGACAGCCAATACAAATCCCTTTCTCTAAATCTTAATGTTCTATAGCTTATTTGATTGTAGAATTAAGTATTGTAAAATCTTTATTTATAGCTTATCTGAAAGCTAACACAGAAGTACTTTGACTCTTTTCAGCTATTAATACATTTGAACTAAATAATAAAGTCAAGTCAGTAAAGTAGCAAGTGACAGTTTCTGCAATTTCTGTACTTCAAACATGTATATATTCTCTCACACCCC
This sequence comes from Pelodiscus sinensis, assembly GCF_052426305.1. Taxonomy (NCBI): domain Eukaryota; kingdom Metazoa; phylum Chordata; order Testudines; family Trionychidae; genus Pelodiscus; species Pelodiscus sinensis. The sequence continues at coordinate 55,171,132 of NC_143053.1, read as the reverse complement.
CACACCAGATTTTTAAAGATTCAAACCTTCATTCATTTTCCTAGTGAAATAAATGTATTTGGGTAAAATCCCAGCCCCAATGACTTCAACAGAGAAGTCTGTCAGACACAGAATGTAGAGTTAGTAGGTTATACTTTAAGAGTATCCATGTAACATAATATCCAGCTTAATTTCAGCTAGAACTTGATTTAAATTTGACCATGGAAAGATGTCTTTTTTGACACTGAAACAGACTAAATATTAAAATGAATATAACTGATCTTATTCTAAACCCAAGTTGGAGTTGTACTAATGCAAGCAGGCTCATAAATACCTTTGGTATTAGTTGGATCCTATTTCTAAACACAATGTTCATATTTCATCTATAATAAGTAAAGCATCTCAAAGATTTGCAAGGCACTAGTTTTGCAAGTGTCCAGTTTAGTGCCTTGAGTAAAGTGAGATTGGTAGTGTCAGCTTAATTCAGAGTGGAAAGTTTGTGCGCTGCACATAATTCAACACGGTTTGGCATGATTGGCAGTTGCTGTTCAGGGGGACAATCTATACATACTGAACACACACTAAATTCTCTCCCATAAATTATAATTTGTCCAGGTCAAAAGTGAGATGGGGTAAGAGACATTGCAATGTAACTATCTTCTGGAGGCTTCAGTTTTAATTCCTGTTAATTCTTTACACTTCAATATGTGTTTACAATATCCAGCTTTAAACTGAGTTCAAACATTTTAAAAACTCAGGACAATATTTTTGCCTCAATTTAAGTGCATTACTGCAGAGATCTGAACTCTGGGGAAGATGTATAGTTGCTTTGGTAAATAAAAAGATTAATGAACAATTATCTATTTATATTCTGTTTTATTCACCAGAAAGATCAGTGAATGTTATATAATTATGCATATTAAAGCCTATTTGTCAACACCAGCACAATGAATGATATAGATTTTGTCAAAAATATTTTGTTGGGTTTGAGGGCAGGAAAGAATAAGCAGGGAACCCTTCCATTTCTTTTGATTTTCTTCTCACCATAACTTCTTCCCCCCCCCCCCAATCTCTCTTCTACTCATCTTCATCTTTCATTTCCATTCCGACTCTTTCTCCCTATGCTCATTCATACTTTACACACGCTCTCTCCTTTGCAGGGTCAACCCAATGCTAAAAGTAACATTTCTTCTGATTAACATGGAGTCATAGGGGGGGGGGGGGGAAAAGAAACACAATTTCATAGTTCGAGCAAATGCACTGAGCTCCAGGAACTGACGCCATACTGTATGTAAACTGTTTTTTTGGCCTCATGTTAGGCAGTATGGCTATCCCATGTCAGCTGACTTACGCCTGAAGAGCTATAAAATTAAAGTGTAGATGTTGGGGCTTGGCCTGGAGCTCGGGTTCTATGATCCCATGAGATATGGAAGTCTTAGAGTCCAGGCTCCAGCATGAGCTTGAACGTCTATATTGCAATTTTATAGCCCTGCATTCAGTGCCAGCTGACATGGGCTGGGGGTGGGAGTTACATTGCCTTGATACCCCTAGCTATAAAATACCTACCTACACCACAGATGTGAGGAGTAATGAATGCAAAGATTCTAAAGACGAAAAAGACTATGTAAGTGATAACTATCATTAACTCTTGTATCTAAGATTACTGGTTCTAGCTGTGACTATATAAACTACTAGAAGTCTTACTAAGATAATCAAAGTCAGTGATTAGTAAAAACCTAATAATACAGAGTATCATTAGTATAGGACACTTGTGCTTTTTTGTTTTTTAGCACAAAGTGTATCCTTTTATAATTATGACTCCTCCTTATAGTAGTTACAAAAACAAGCATCAAGTAAAGAAAGGAATTCCACTCCAGAGACTGTCTCTTAGCTCCTAGTACATAAATATATGGAGGGCAGAAGGAGGGAAGCGTATATTCTAAAGACACCTCCCACACCGCAAATAAATGTGTAACGGCTGAAACTTTCAGCGGTTACATGTTTACCTAAATAAACACATTTTAACATTCCAACCTTTATACTCCTCTTTACCACCTACAGGGAAAGCTTCCCATTCATCAGTGGTAGAAATGAAAATGTTTTTTTTTCCCAAGACCAGTTATATGCATTTTGAAACTGCTATAGTCCTATATTTATCCATAACACACACCTCTAGGAGTTAATAAGATTGTATAAAGTCTATGAAAACTCTTATCCAGCTTCCCTTCTCTATTGCTTGAAAAAAAATAGTGCAACTATGTAGGGTTGCCAGGTGTCCGGTATTGACCTCTACAGTCCAGTATTTTTGCTCAACAACATCGGTCTCCTTCTCACCTCTCCCCCGACAGAATTTTTTCTCCAGTGTTTTTTTTTTGGGGGGGAGCGGGAAGAGAGGGAGTGTTTGGTATTTGTAGTTAAACCATCTGACAACGCTACAACATCAAGAAAATTAAGTTTTATTGCCACAAAGTTCTCAGAATGTTATGATACCCATGCAGAAAACTTTTCATATCCTGGACACACTGCTTTCCTGATTATTCGTGTTAACAAGTCTGGTTTAATTAATTAAGAGTGCCACAGAACCTGGGACTTCCACCTAAATTGGAGGGTAGGGAAGATAGCATTTGTCTTCCAGTTAGCATGAGGCCAAGTGTAGAGCTCAGGAAAGAAGCTAAACAGGCACAGGAGCTCTCTAAAACCATGTAATTTAGAAAGTCACAACATGTTTTGAAAGCAAACAGTAGTTGGTGGCTTAAAAAAAAATGCAGGCCCAGATTTTTTAATGTGGATAAACTAATACAAGTTTTTTGGCAAAATTAAATGGCCTATGCTTAATTTCTTTCATTTTCAGTTTTTATAGAAAGTGTCCTGAGTTTTATATTTATTATTCAGTTTTTACCAATTTTCATTAGACTTTTGGACCCCACAAATACATGAAAATACTAATATGTTAATACTGTTAATGTACAATTTAGAGATGTCAGATATAGTATAACTGAACAGTAGTGTAACTGCTAATTTTTCATGTGGTTACACCACTATCTGATAGTCCCCAGGAGTGGGGCTGGCAGCCAGTACAGTCCCAGCCCCAGTCCTGGGGAACCCCCCCTGCCACCCTATGCTGCTAGCTCTGTATCAGAGGCAGCATTGTGGGGAGGCAGGTAGGAGCTGGCCCACAAGGGGAGCCAATTAAAAAACCAGATCCCCACACAGACTGTCTGCCTGCTGCCGCCTCTGATACAGAGGCAGCAGAGTGGGGTGACAGCAGCCGCAGTCTGTGAGGGGTCCCCTAGCTCTCCATGGATAGAAGCGGCTTCCCGGGGGATGAAGACATCCCCCTCCCCCACTCAGAGGCTGCTTCATGGCAACCTTTCCTCCTCACCCCTGCTGCTGCCTCTGATACAGCAGCACAAAGGTGAGGAGCTGGTGCTGGGGGGAATCAGCTTTTAAGCCAACTCCCCTGCCCCAGCACTGGGTCCTGCATGCCCCTCCCCCCACTGCCTCTGTAGGAGGCAACAAGGGAAGGGGGCAGGTGGGTAGCTTGAAAGCCAGCTCCCCTGTAAAAGGCAGCAGCACAGGAGTGAGGGAGGGAAGAGGCAGATCTGGTGCTTGTGGGGAGCTGGACCCTAAAGTTTTAGGTGAATTTCTTAGCTTTATGAACTTCTGAAATATGACTGAATCTGTTTTTGATTTTGCAAAACCTTAATACATCTAGATTAATCACTTTAGCAAAGTTACAAATACACTTAAGTGTTTTTAGGACTGGAGCCTTTGTTACCTCAAAGTACTGTAACACATTTGTGATTAAAATTATAGTTTTACTGAAATATTGTGCTTAGTGACTTTAATGCAATTTTTGTTTCAAATTTTTGACTTTCGAAACTTGAACTGTGACAAACTCAAGAGTAATGAAGATAAGCACGTGAATTTTAACAAGATCAAAGGCTAAATTATTAACATGAATCTCCATGCTATTTCATTTCTAAGCTGAAAGCCACCAATGCAGATTTGACCCTGACTCTCCAAAGCCTGACAAACATGATTAACTATTACAGTGCAAATGCTTATGTGCTTACAAGTAAATATTTCAGCTGAGGTGTATGCTTGTGAAAACAGTTAAAAATCTTGACAAAACCTTAACTAATGGCAAAGACTGAACTACTATATAGTATATTCAAAATGTGACTCCCTTACAATGTATAGATTTTGCAATGAAAAATGAACTAATCTTAAGTGTTACCTCCGTCTTCTTTTCTAATACCATCAAGATGCGAGGGAGAATATTTTTATCTCACATGACTTTAATTAGCTAAAATAAAACTTTTACATTACAAACATTGAGATGTTACAACAAAAGAAGTGTGTAACTACCTTTAAAAAAAGTTCACAGTACCTACAGTGAAATAAACAAAGTCTTTGGAGTCTTCAGGTGCAGAGATGCTAAGGATGCTCAACATCTATTCAAGCAGTAGTCAATCAGCAGGACTGGCTCCATAGTTTGTATGTCCTTAGAACACACATACAAGAGAAATTCCCCCATTCAATATTCGAGGATGGGCAAGTAGCCATCTCTCCTTCCAAATCCAGGAAACTGGACAAAGAGGCTAGATTTATCCCCAGCGTAACAGTTTTGAAAACAATAAATGAATGAATTGTTCTCAGTGACAAAGGTAGGGAATCTGTGCTAAACAAAACAGTAATTCTGCACCTTCACTCAGAGTTGTTGGTTATAAGGGCAGAAGGGACTATTGTGATGATCTGGCTTGACCATCCAGTGGCAGATATAGAGCAGGGTGAGTGGGGCGGCTGCTCCAGGCCCTGCGCTTCAATAGGCCCCGCACCAGCGCCAGGGGCTGACTGGCCCAGCAGGATACCAGGAATTTCCCAGTGGGCCATCCACCGAAGGGCCGGCTGGCAGCTGCTGGAGGAGGAAGGGATTCTGACGGGGCGCCGCAGCCCCGCACTTTAAATTCCCCGGAGCTGGCCAGTACGGCCATGTGGAGCCGAGGGAGCGCATGCGCGGCGTGCTGAAATGCCGTGCAACAGCTGAGAGGGGAGATGCCTGGGCATGGCATGACGTCACAACCCAGGACTTTAAAACTGCGAGGCCCAGCATTGCACCACTCGGTTCGACACATGGTCTGGAGCCTGGGCCGGGGTTGCGGCTGCCCTGCAAACTGGAAGACAGAAGGTGGGTGGTAGAGGAAGGGGCTTATGTTGAGGTGAGGGGGGCAGGTCAGGAGAAGAAAGGGGAAGGCACCAAGGGATAGTGCTGAGGAGAGACAAATGTCAGGGGGCCAAGTGGAGACAATGAGGAAAAGGGCAGGAGGGGAGGTGTCAGTGGGAGGGGGGACAGGATGATGCTGGGAGTGGAGAGGGTAAGGGCATTGGGGCTAAAGCGGGGGGGGGGGAGATGCTGGGAGAAGGCTTGAAAGCAGGGATGGGCATGAGGAAGGTGGAGATGAAGCAAGGCAAGTGTGAGGGCACAGAGGCATGAGGGGAACGGGGTGGGCATCAGAGAAAAAGAGGGCAAAGGGTGCAGGTGCAGTGAGGGAAGGGGGAGGCACCAGGAGGGTGCAGGGGTAAGAGAAGGTGCCAGAGGATTCTGGGGGTGAAGCAGAAGGGCAGACACCTGCAGGGGAAGGACCAGCACCAGAGGAGAGAGGCAGGGCAGGTGTGTAGAGGGAGGTATTAGGAGAGGGGATGAGGAGAGGTAGCTCACATGATCAGAGTGGGGCTACTGGAGGAGTGGGCACAGGGGGGATGCCTTTTTTCTATTTTTTCTCCAAAGGGGGGCCCCGTGAAATTGTGCTGCCCTGGGCCCTGCAAAACTCTTATCCGCCCCTGTGACCACCTGTATAACAAAAGCCATATAACTTATCAGAAAGAATTTAGTTTCAAACTAGAGCACATCTTTTAGAAAAACATCTTAACGTGTGTGGATTAGTAATAGGGATGTTAGATGCTGCATAACTGAACAGTTGTGTAACTGCACGAAAACTTAGCAATTACATGACTACTTAGTCTCCGGGGCAGAGCCAGCAGCCAGTGTGCTCCTGACCCCACTCCCGGGGCGCCCTCTGCCACCCTGTGCTGCTGCCTCTGTGGCTGGTTCCCTCTAAAATAACTTTGAAGCTCCCTGCAATTCCCATTTGGATCAGGACACCCAATTTGACCAACACTGTGAAATCTGTATAGTACAGGTAAAAGCACACAAAAGGCCAGATTTCACAGGGAGACCAGATTTCATGGCCCATGATGTATTTTTCTTGGCTGTGAATTTGGGAGGACCTTGCTTATAGGTCTACATTTTTAGGAAGGAGGTGTTCAGAAATCAATACTGTATTACAAGTAGTTTCAGTAGTCATAGTTGGGGCAGGTCCTTACTCCCACCTCCTTTAAATGGAAATTTTCTGCATATCAAGTCTTTATTAATTTGCATCTTTTGAAGACCTTATGTACATAATTTACAAACTGTAAAAGGTTCTTTAAAATATGTACATATTTTTCTGATTAGAAAGCACTATACTGGTTAAAAAAAATCTTTTTTTATTTATAATTTAACTTTATAATATACTATGATCCATTCTACCAACAAAATGTGTATAGCACGATGCATTTCTTTACTGAAAATACTTTTAATTCTTCTGATGAATTAAATTATTCCGGATTTTTATGCTGTTTTAAAATTAGTTATTGCTTCAACTCTTTGCTAAATGATTATACTGCCCAGGGCCTCCCTGACTTCTTTGCAGAATCCAAATACTAACACTCATGAGTGCAAACTGTCTTACCAAATAGATTTTACTTCTTATTGAAAGGTTCCTTAGGGTTCTTTAGTAGTCCAATAAACATCTTTATCGGTTTGCTGCTCAATTGCTTTTCAGGATAAATCATCCAAATATGCAATTTATTCTATGTGCTTGACACTCTTGAGATTGTTTTTTAATAGTATTACTTATGTACAGTGAATATACTTTTTAAATCTACGCAATAGTGGCTGTGCAATTCAAGCAAAAGTCAGGATCAGTACTGTAAGGTTATCAATATTTCCTCTCAGATTTCTGTTAAAAAGCTGTTTTTATGGTAACAGTAAATTGCAAGTAGAGTCTGTCTAAGAAAAACAATTTGAAATGAAGAAAGCTGCCAGAAAGCTTTATTTTCATTTATAACAATAAAGATCGTTGATGCATTGCTTTCAGCACCCTTCACAAACACTTAAAAATAATCATTAATTGTTTATAATTAATTTAATTTAAATTGCAGCAATTTTACCTCAGGTAGTCCTCCAAACAACAAAACAAGAAAATTAAAACCTTCCTCCTTCCCTTGTAACCACCTGCACAATTCTCTCCCATTTTCAAACACTCGGGACCGAAAACAACAAAACAGAACAGAAAAAAACCACCATGAAGTTGGCAACATAACCAAAATCTGATGACATTCAGGGTTTTTCATATTCAGTGAGGGAAGCAAGTACCAAACCCAAGAGTCCCCTCAGGAAACTCTGTGCCAAATGGGGCCCTAACCTCATCAAGACTTAAAAGACTCCAGCTCAAATAAATAACAAGAAGATCTCACAGAGATAAGTAGGTAGGACTTGATTCACAAAGAAACTTAGATATGTTGACACCCAGCATCACTATGTATATTTAGTACTTGGAAAATCACGTGGATTTACTAAGCCTGAGTAGGTCTCTATACAATGAATGGAGAGAGATACGTGCCTGAAAATTTCACAAAAGCCAGAATGCTTGATGACAAACAAACATAAACTAGCCAATGGGCAGTACCAAGCCAAGGTGTATGCTCTAAGACCTGCCCCTTTGTTTAGGATAGGCATTCAAGTCTGGGCTGCTGGAAGGTCTTTCCTCTATTTGGGATTCTTACCTGAAAACCCTCTCTGAGCATTAGACACCTATGCTGTTTTAGCAAGAATCTAGGGTGTGCATGAGGAGAACCTCTGTTGTACATTTTAGCCCAGAGATTACAATACTCACCTACAATGTGAGATATCCAGGGGGCAAATCTCCCCACCGCGTGAGGGGAAGACGGGATTTAAACAGTGATCGCCCACTTCTCAAGTGAGTGCCTTAACCACTAAAGCTATGGGATATTCTGATGTGAGGGTTCCTTCGGTCTCTTCTGTTGAAGTTGCTCTACTGTGGATAAATATAAAAGAAAATCACTTGGCCAGAGAGACAGTGCAAACAAGGATGAGAATGACTCTCCAGCCTGCTGGTTAGAGCACTCACCTGGGAGGTAGAAGATACAGGATCCAGTCCCTACTTCAATGACTTTTGGAAATGATTTATCTACCGTGGAACAGCTTCAACAGGAAAGACTGAGGGAGTTCTACCTCAGATTATCCTGTAGCCCATTGGTGGGCAATACTTTTTGCCAGGGCCTCAAATGGAAGGGGTGGGGCCAGGCTTCCCCACCCACAGACCATGATTGGTCTGGGGGTGGGAGAGCCCCTTCGCTCCCCCTCCCACTACGCACCCATGCCCCCGGTGGTGGGAAGAAACTTCCCATGCTCCCCCACCCCCAGGCCAATCAGGGCCTGGGTGGGTGGGGAGAGCACGTGAAGCCTCCTCCCGCCCTCGTCGTAGGATGGGGGAAGGGCAGAGGAAACTTCGCGCACTCCCCTCACCCCCCCAGACCCTGATTGGCCTGGGGGCAGGGGAGCATGCAAAGCCTCCTCCCGCCCTGCCAGGTGCACAGGGCACTTCTAAGTGCTCTTTTGCCCACCCCCACTGTAGCCCAATGATTAGAACATGCACTTAGGAGTTCTCAGATCTCCCCTTCAGGTGGAAGAGAATCTTGAAGTGGGATTCTTCTGCATTCCAGATGAGTTCTCTAACCACTTGCATGAAAGTTATGAAGGAGCTGCTACTCCTCACTCTGGCATTTTGTGTAAGCTTCCCCAGAAAGACCCAATCCGGTAGATGAGCTCAGAGCATGCTTACCAGATCAAACTTTGCAGGGAAGTTAGGCAATGGAAAACCTGTCCTCCCCCTGGTTCACTCATTTTCTGGAACTCAGGCATCCAGATGCCTGGCATAAGGCTGCATTCAGCATGCATAATTAGAGGTCTACAGACATTTAGGGAGTATTATTGAAAAAATATAGGAGCTGGGATATTTTAAGTGTCTAGGGGGTTCAGAGGCAGCTTGTCAGGGGTTCTGTGAACCCAAGTGGGGTATGGTTCTGGGATTAAAGCAACTTACTTGCCAATTAGGCACCCAAGCTCTTTTGTGAGAATCTCCTCTTCACGGTGTTATATGTCAAAACCAAGGTCTTAAATTTTGTTCTTCCTTACTGCAGGTTTCCAAATAAATCACCAAGCAAAAGTGTAGTATGAAGTGTGCAAGTAATATTTGTCTCAAGTTATGAGGACAAATTCTACTCTCAAGTTCACATATGTAACTTCATTTGAGTCACTCAAGATTCAAATATGATACAAAGCTGAATATTGCCCATTGAAGACAAACAATTCTCTACTCAAATTTTTAAGAGTCTCTGTCAATATAGTTTACTGTAAACCATCCATTTTTTGTTGCTATTTGTGAAATGGCAAAAATATACATTTTTCAATTACATACCTTGAAGATGCAATTTCCACTTTGGTTCTTGCCATAGCAGCTGCCCTTTGTGCACCCTCTATTGCTCTATCCACCTTTTCTTTAGTTTTGGTGTTTCTTAATGGTATAAGTTGCTTTCTTATTCCACGAACTAAAAGATTGTTCTTATATTTTCCCTCTTCCTTTGTGCCATCTGGAAATATCGTGCATCCATATCCATGCCTTTTATTATTTAGCCATTCTCCTTCATATTTCATACCATTCGAACGCTCACTAATACCAAAACCATTGCGCTTGTCATTCTTCCACTCTCCCATGTATGTTTCTGTTGTGGTGGCATCAACATGGTCTTCCATTGGGCAATAATCACAGTCTCCATCTCCAAAACTAATTGTAGAGTTGGCATCACTAGAACTAATTCTGCTCATAGCAGCATCACTCCTGACAGAGCTACGTTTGCTAGATATTGATGATTTAGATTCAGATTTTCTAAGTTTTATACTACCAAGAAGGGATCCTCTTCTGAACAAGCCTCCTCTTTTCTTACTACTTATGGCTTCCGGTTCACTGTGGAAATTCAAAACAAATCCACCTCTTGTTCCAGCTGGGCTGTCTGAAGCAATGTCATGCAGAACAGTGCCATTGCTCTGCTCACTACGGAGTGAGGAGAGAGATGTTCGGAGGGGTGAACGGATCACAGTTGCCATGCCATAAGGTACACTTTGACGTACACCATATCCGTGCCGCATCCCTCCTGTCCATTGTCCCTGGTATGTACCTTTTGAAAGAATAACCAATGGAAACAAAATTTAAGAAGCAATTCAATTAGAGAGGAACTGATGCCATCACTACAATAGTATACCTACTGTCCACTATTTTACCAGACATATTTTTGGCAAAATTTCATCAGAAAAGTCAACACATGTTACATGATAAAAGGAATCCTGGAATAGAAAATATTTGTCTAACTTTTAAAAAACGATTCTTCTGCTGGTTAATAAAAACTTTTCAAATGAATCCCGGTACCCAGATAGCTAAAAATCCAATAGTGTCCAGAATATTTTTTTTTAAATTTAAATAAGTTTTATTACACAATGACTCATTGCACACTTGTTTAAAATATATTTCTACAGGGGAAAAAAATCTAATTTTGTTGAGATTCCAGGAATGAAACCTTAGTATATCACCTTTGCCTCTTCTGACTCCTTGTGAAATGTTGGTATTATTTTTCTTGCTGCTAACATATATTTTGTTATAATGAATAGCTGTGTTTATAAAATCAGTAACTTCCCTGTAGGTTGTATTTTGTTTCAGACCTTTATTCTATTTGTAGCAACAGAAATGCTGCATTAAAAGACATCCACAACAGACCGAGGAAAATAGTATACATCTTTTTCCTGCAGTCTGACCATAAACAAAAGTCACAGTGAAATCAGTGGAGACCTGCTTATGAAAAAAAGAGTTCAGATACAAAGATAGTGTGTTCAAGTTCTCTAACAGTCATAATAAAATGCAGAACAATGATGACTGATACAGGGATGTTAAATATCAGTTATTGAACAGTCAAGTAAACTCATGAAACATTATTGATTAGTCGACTATTCTACACTCTCCAGGAGCGGGGCTGGCAGCCACTATATCAGAGGCAGCAGTGTAGGGTGCCAGGTGGAAGCTGGTCTGTGAGGGGAGCCAGTTTAGAAAGCAGCTCCCCTCACAGACCTGCGCCCTGTGCTGCTGCTTCTGAGAAAGAGGCAGCAGCATGGAGTGACAGCAGTTTGAGCTCCCAGACCCAGCGCAAGCCAGAACTGAGCTAGGCTGTCTGCCTGCCTGGCTCTTAATACACTTGAAATTCAAAGCTGAAATGGGGGTAGGTCCCAGACCCAGCATGAGCCAGGACTGAGCCAGGCTGCTGGCCAGCCTGCTAAAAAACTGATTGGCCAGGAGAGAGGAAGAGGGAAATACATGAAGTCTAAAGCATTAACCTATACACTTTTGCTTTCGGTTAATTGACTATACTATTACATCCCTAGATTGCTTTTGTTGTCACATTTTAGTAAATTATTGTGTTATTAAATTTGTGATGCAAATATCAGAACTAAGGCAGAAACGTCATTTCTCTCACTATTCACCTGAATATGAAAATAATGTCAAGTTACCTCTCATTCGTAAAGCAGTATGTAGTTAAATAGTCTAGTGGCAAAATAGCAGAGAATTAAAGGATACCATTTTAGCTATACCTGAATATATTTTGTCACAATCTGTAACTCAAACATAGCAAGAGGAAAAAAACAGACAAAACCACTCTGATTTTTTAAAATGGAAACAGAAGAAGGAGTTGGATAACATTTGAAAAGTGGTGGTCATAGATACCTATGTGATTGAAGTTATATTGTCTGTGGTTAAAAAGATGAATTCAGGTTATTGCCTGAACATATGAACTTCCAGATTGAGTCAGACCAATGGTTCACCTAGTTCAATATCCTGCATCTGACAACAGCCAATACCGGATGTATTAAAGGAAGATGCAAGAAACTCCACAATAAGCAGATTTGACCCCAAGAAGTTCTTGTCCTAATCAGTGCAATTAGAAATGGATATAAAACCTTGAAACATAAGGTACTGTTGCCTCTCCCCTTTTAGTCTCCACCCACTAACCAAAGCACTAACAAACATAACTCTGGACGTTCTTTAAAAAGTACTAATAAACAACTTCTAAAATTTACTTGTTTGGTTTTACTCTGTTAGCTGTTTCACACATTAAATTGCTTTTTAGAGAGCTATATTTGACATATGGAAGTCCATGATTTCCTGTAATTGTCTGCATTTGTCATGTACCTCAAATTTTAACATCACTTGTCTGAAAGCTTAATTTGACTAATTGTTTGAAATTAATTCTCAGTTTTATGTACATTATCTAGTTTGGTTATGCATCTAATAGCTCATCAATATACATTTCTACCATTTACCTCTTATCATACCTGTCTGAATGAGCTAATTTAAAATCATCAGTTTATAAGTTTTGTTCCAGATTTTTTAACTACTATGTATTTCATATAAATGTTAAATAAGCTCAACAATGTAACTATTTAGTGTTAAAATATTTTAGTATGTGGAAGGTTTTCCTTTATAACAGATGGCTGCTGACATCAACAGTAAGCAAATTTCTTAGATTCTCTCTCCTTCTCTGTATCCTAGATACCTGCTATGAAGAATTGGTTTTTAAGGCTGCTGAATCTAGAAACATGGTTATTTAGAAATACTTAACATACGGAGCAGGGTAAATAAAAAACATGAGCATAATACAAGGATGTGATCTGTAAATAGTTTTCAAAGTGCAGTCTTTTTCTTGACACTTGTTACTGTAATAAATATTTTTCCTGGAAATAAATATATGAATATTCTATCAGTTGAATTGTATCTAGAACTACATTTTGCCCCTATTTACATCCGTGTGATTATAAAGGGTTCTAAAGGTACACCTGAGATGAGAATATGGCTACAGATGTTTTGTTGTTTCATATATCAACTGTCTAATTTGTTATGCAAGTAATAAATACACTTGACTCATTTAGAGTAGGGCCCATTACACCCGTGTTTCTGAAAGTGTACAGCGGAAACACTTTCAGAAACAACTTTAACTGGCTGCCCCGGTTTGTTTATGTACCGGCGCCACAGCCTCGGAGCCTCGTGGCTGCCATTGGCTCAGTTTCATCCTTTGCAGCTAAGGGGAGCCACGGGAAGTGGTATGGGCTGGGCCACCACTTCCCGCGACTCCCCTTGGCCTCAAAGGACAAAACGGAGCCGATGGGAGCCGCGAGGCTCTATGGCTACGGTGCCAGTACATAAACAAACCAGGGCAGCCAGTTAAAGTGTTTCCGTGGTACACTTTCAGAAACATTGCATTGCATCATGTTGACCTCCCAACATTTTGACCTCTTTACACTTCCAGAACAGTGTAGATCCATGGTATCCAACCAGCTCTGAAGCAGTAGCCACTACAGCATTATAGACACTACTGCTGTACATCTTAATCAGGTTCACTATTTAAATTTAAAAAATTGCAATGAGTCTCATGGACAGAGCTCATTACATTTCTTCGTGCCAGTATATGGCCTTCTGAATAAACTGCATGAACTGAAATCAGAAATCTGGGAAGGTCCTTCTTAACTAGTTATCGTAAATATCAAAGCTTAGGAATGTCTGCAATTTGTCTTGATCAGAAAATATTTTTGTTTTAAAAAACAAATACAGAAGATCAAATATATATAACCCAATTATGGCACAGGTTTTTCACTTCTTTGTAGGGGAAAATGGAAATGTTTATGATTTGCCCTGGAGAACATTAAACCAGGACAATTAATTTACTTGTATGTGTTTATCAGACTCCCCTTTCTACTAGGATAATGAAATCAAGGCAAGATTCTTATTAAAAAAATGAAAAGAAAAAATAGTTAATGAGTAAGTGGAATATTCTATAACTCAAACAAATAAAAACAGCCTACCATGGAGATTTCATCTGAATATTTTGTGTAGTTTTACTGTGCAGCCATTCCCAACTCCTCAGATATTTGGTTGTAACTGTGCAATAAACAGAAGGGTTTCCCTCTATTACTACTAGACAGTATCATGCAGAAAAGTACCCACTCTTGCGTTAAATTTTCTAGTTATAGTCAAAATGTTCCCTTTGAATTGTACGCTAAAAGCATACATTATTATAAATATGGAAACAATAGTGTTACATAAAATTATAGTTGTGTATATTACTTCCAAAGTGAAAATTTAAGAAGTTATTAAAAGGCTATGATTATACTCAACAAGTGTGATATAATGATATACTGTACCAAGAACATCTAATGTGCTATGTACACTCAATCCTGTAAGCAACAACATGCCTATTTTCATGTTCATTTTAACTATAACTGATAGCTCTAATTTGTGCCACAGATAGATACCAAGTGATTGTAAAACTGTATGTGCTCCTCTAAAACTAGCTACTACTGGGCGACACAGAGAAACAGTTGAATTCAATACACCAATAGTTTTGGATTACCCCCAGACTGTATTTGTCAGCAAATAACTATTGGTCTAAAAAGTTTACCTACCTCTCATCAAGATCTAAATACATTACCTTTTCCATGGGGATTCAGTTAAATGCTAGTTTAAAAAGCATATCCATACAGTGGACTGTATCACTCTGGTTTTGCAGATGCAAATCAAAGGAAATTTTTTATTCAGACGACAGAAGTTTGCATGTTGCCAGTATTTTTATTCCTAAATACATCTCTCCCAGACCAACACACTTTAAAGGCAAAATATTGTGGAAACTATGTGTGTGTAGATTTTTAACTTCCTAAACTTTAATTATCAGCACAAAGTTATATCATTATTCTAGTGTTCTCCAGAAAAGCACAATGGCCTGTAATGCAAACATTTCAATCTACAACTCTAAGGACTTTTAAATATACTCAGTCTGTTTGTACTAACAATCCAGATAGTTTTCAAACAGGTAAAAATACTGCAGTTTCTCATTTACTGCCGTATTGTTTGCGGTGCCTCAAAACTAAGGCCCTGACCACAGACACCTAATTCCCATCAGTAGCCCCATTAAAAATCAATGGAAATACACATGCTCAAATACACTATTATGTTTGCACAATTCTGGCCTTAGTGGTAGATTTACATTAACTGAACAAAAATTCTTAAGATAGTAGCTTTATAAAAATCCACACTACCCTGACTTCCAAACTATCAATAAAGCCAATTTATCTCTGAATTACAATCTGCTTAATTGAGAGAGAAAACACAAAAGATGGATTCCCACAATTACTCATATGTGTTCACTATTGAGAAATCTATTTCTAACAAAAACAAGCACACTAATTTATTTTAAAAATAAGGCAATAGCAATTTGTACTTGCCCGTAGCCCTTTTAAAACTTCTAATCCACCAAATGGAGAAAAAAAATTCAACAGTTTAGTGAAAGGAAATGCTGATGTTTTAAATTAAAAAAATAATTAAAAATATGTACGTACCCTCTGGGCAGAGACCAAGCATAAAAACTTTCACAGACCCAGGAGATTACTATGAGCATGAGAAAACTTTTGTAAGTAGGGCTCTACTCCCCCGTGGCACATGGGTATTTATTCTTTGGGGCATCTCTTCTGGGACTGACCACAAGTTGCTAATCAAACTTCTTGTAGAAACTGATACATAGCATTACTTAAGAGACCTTAATCAAGAATTTGTTTTTAAGTCACAAAGAAGGCAGATTTTTACACATTATCTATTGTTTTGCTAAATTACACTTCTTGCACTGCACTCACATTTTCACACAAATTTGAACTTGCAAAATGTGTATGCTAAAGGTTAAAATAAAATGTTTTTAAAATTTCAGCTCTAGAAAGTTAGGCCACATTTTTCCCTTACATCAGGATAGATCAAGAGTAATTCCATAGGTCACTGCGCTCAGTTACACTGATTTTACACAGCTGTAACTCCAAAAGCCACAGCAGCACACAGTGTGAGAACAGAAACAGGCCTGTCTTTTCTTTGGTGCTTGAAATGACATGTACATGATTAAATGAAACTATGCAACAGGGGAAGTTATACTCATGAGTCACCTTGCTGAACCTCAGGTTGATATCTTTTGATACATTAAATATGATGTCAGAAGTCACTAAGACATACTCAAGTCATCCCAATATATTTATAGGAGAGTTTTAGGAGGGTTGGGCTTTTTGGGGGAGGGGCAAAAGAGGTGGGTGGAGAGGGATGGTAAGGGAGAGGAACAGCAGCTGGCCTATTTATTTCAAAATATGATTTGTATTTAGAATCACTTGCAAGGTTTACATTACAACATTTCTCCGTTTATTAAATAAGCTAATTTTATAACAATGTAGGTGGGGCCAAGTTTAATTATTTCTAATATATAATCTATTTAGATACCATTAGCTTTCTGCTTTCCCATGAATTTATTAAAACTTTCAAAAGCCAGTGATTGAGATTTGTTTGTCTGGGATAGAATACGTAAGTGTTGCTAAATCCACATAACACTACCTGTGAATCCTCCAATAGTAGTACCAATAAGGGATAAAATCAATGTTTTCAAGCAATTACAATTCACATCTAAAGTTTAGGAATCAGCAAACATTTCGACCAGATGGTGAAGGAAAAGCGATAGCCCTGGGAATATGGACTTTTAAAAGTGAAACCTTGAAACAGCTCACGAGCTTCTGCTGCTATTACTCAAATGCAGCGTTTCTAACAGGATAATTAATATTAATCCTAGGTCACCCTGCAACACTATAACCTACACTGTGCGTTCATTGCCTTTAGGAGTGTAAAGCAATGGTAGTTTTCTTTACGAACCTTTCTTCTTTCCGCATTAATACTAGCAGTCCAGCTCTAGGATCGAGGCCTTACTTACAGAACCCTGCGTCAGTTGGCTGCAAATTTCAACTCCTGACCATGGGAATGTGCCCCCAGGCTCAGCACCTGCCCCTTGCCAAAGACGCACCGCTCCCGCGGTTACAATGGGGCCCTGCTCGCGTGCATAGAGTTGATACACAAAAGATTAAAAAAAAAAAAAACTTTGCCAAGAGTTGAAACTCCTTCTACCCCTGCCTGAAAGGAGCGAGACGGTCCCCGGCTCTCGTGCAGGGGTGCAACTCATGCGAGAGCCAGCGCGGGGGCGCGCCCAGGTGGCAGCGACACACGTGTGCGCACACACATGCAGTTCGTGTTGCACGGAGCCCCGCACGCGCCCCGCTGCTCCCTTCCCGCGCGGGCCGCTCACCTCCGTCCCCGTAGGTCTCCACGCCGTAGCCGTCCTGCAGCCCGTTGCTCCAGGTGCCCTCGTAGCGGGCCGGGGTGCTGAGGCTCTGCCGCACCCCGTAGCGCCCCTTGAAGCCGTGGGACCATTCGCCCCGGTACATCCACCTGCCCTTGGTCTCCACGCCCAGCCCGTGGCGCTTGCCCTGCGCCCAGTAGCCCTGGTAGGTGTTGCCGCTGGGCCAGGTGTAGCCGCCCACCACCTCGAAGCCGTGGGACCAGGAGCCCGCGTACTCGCCCTGCCCCTTGGGCCCGGTGCAGATGCCGTGGCCGTGGGCTTTGCCCTCCTCCCAGCCGCCGCAGTAGGTGCCGCCATCGTCGAAGTCGAACCTGCCGCCCGTCATTCAGAGGGGTGCGGGGCGAGCTCGGCTCCTTCCTTCCGTCCGTCCGTCTGCTGCTGCTGCCCCTGCTGCCGCCGCCGGGCCCCTCCGCTTCCAGCGCCCCGCGCGGCAGGACTGCCAGGGCTCCTCCGCCCGCGCCCCAGAGCTCGGCGCCGGCGCCGCCCAGCGCTCCTCCCCCGCAGCCCGCCCCGCCTCCTGCTCGCACACCAGTGGGGTGCGGGCAGGAGCGGGCGCGTGGGGGCTTCAGGGGGTGCCGGGCGCCTTCCCCGCGCCCGCTCCCGTCCCGGGCCCCGCGCGTGGCTGGGCGCGCGTGCAGGTGCGTTGGGCGCACAGGGAGGATGAGTAGCTGGAAGTGAGCAGTGAGCTGTGCAGGTGCGTAGGCTGGGTGCAAGCGTCCACAGCGTGTGGCTCTGCAGAAGTGTGTAGGTCTGTGTTAATGTAGCTTCGTAATTGCATCGCATATACATATTGGTAGTGATATCGCTGCCTGCGAGAAGGGGACGCTGCATTTGAAAGTGTGAGTGGGGACTGGAAGATGCATATGTGATTGTCAGTGTTTTACATGTGTGTTTGTATAGATAATGCACGAAGAGGATTCTGCTGGGGGCAGCCTTTCTGTCTTGCATGTGGTAGCAGTGCCTTATTTGATCTGAGGAAGTGGGTCTGGCCCACGAAAGCTCATCATCCAATAAACCATCTTGTTAGTCTTTAAAGTGCTACATTGTCCTGCATTTCCCTTTAAGGATGGTTTAACTTTACCAACATGCTCAAAGATATTAAAAGTTGATCATTCTTCTTTTGCACTTCTCAGAGTTTTAGGTTTGGTCCCAGACGCTGTCAGCGTAAAGCTGCATTGAACTGTGATACTTTATCTTGTCTTAAATAACATAACTGACGTGATAACGGACACTGTGCCACGCTGACAATAGATTGAGGAAGTGAGGTCTCAGAATAAAATATGGAGCACAGAAAACGGTAATTTGTGGTTTTTCAAAGACATAATGGTAGTTGCCTTTTTCAGAAATCTCACATTATGCCTTCAGCTTGATGGCCTTTGGATGACTGGATAAGTTTAAGTACTGCCAGGTACTCTTCACTAGACATTTGGTTATCAACTAAAAAGTAAGGGAAGTGACAGGAGATGGGAGTTTGGGAAAGAAGTGCTGGATTTAATCGAGAGGAAACTGGAAATTGTGGTTTGTCATATCAGAACTGCTGGGACTGATGATTTCTAAAACCTTAGTTTCACATTCTTTTAACGTTACAAAAAATCCCATTTAATTAATTAGCCAGTTAAACATTAAGTTTAACCGGTTAACTGATTAACTGGAGGGCAGGTGGGGGGCCTAGGGCAGGTGGGTGACCTGCCTACATGGGCTGGGAGTCTGGAACTGCTGGTGAGGAGGCTGTTCCCTGGTAATGGTTAACCATTACCCAGTAAGCATCACCCATTAAGGTTGAATTTTTTTTTTTTTAGCAATTTCTTCATTATAATAGTTATTTGAAAAATTGTGAGATGTAGGTTCCCAACCCCCAATTCCATCTCCTGAAGTATGTGACTTCCTATGCTGACAGAGCAGAATTTTAACAAAGTAGTTTGATTGGCTGTGATGTGGCGGGCACATGGACCAGCATTCCCAGCACACTTTCTGTCAATAACTGGCCCAGTCTGAGGAAGGTAGTGATCCAAACAGCTGACCAAATCTAGTGATGGATCTTGGTCAGCTGACACTGGAGGTACATGGTGCATATGCTAAGAAGAAGTGTTTTGGTTAAGCAACTTCAATAAAAAAATTAATAGAAACTACAGATTAAACAAAAACCTTATTTTACAAAGTGAAAAAATTGATAAAAAAAATCAGGAAGTGGAAGAGTAACAATCAGTAATAACTATGTTGCACATGTTAAGCTAAATGCAGCCCAAGAGTAAGCCAGTGTAAGCTCAGTTTAGATTCAAGAAAATGAACTGAAAATATTGCACCTATATAAGGTCACTGAGTTAATACTACTGTTCAGGCTTTGTTTCACAAATGTACAACCTTATGGTTGTACTGAGTTGCACAATTGTAATGCAATTTAATAATTATGAATGAAGATAAGTTCGAAAAAATGTTGAATAAAGTTAAAATTATCAGAGGTCTCGGGTAGCCATATTAGTCTGTAACTTAAACATTTTTTAAAAATAACTGGTCCTGTAGCACTTTAGAGACTAACCAAAAATATATATCGAAAGTATCGTGAGTTTTTGTGGGCACAACCCACTTCTTATCAGAGTTTTGTTTCTTACCGAGGACTGTGATATTTCAAACTGAAATTCAGCTGTGGCTTTACTTGTGAACACCAAGAAGTGATTTTTTTAGTTATTATATAGTATCTTAAATTATGGAAGCTGGAGAACAATGGTGACCAATGCACAGGCAACACCATGCAGTCCATTATTAATGCTAGTTGTCTTACCGAAATCATTTAAAATGCAGAGCCACAGCAGTCCTGGACCGGCACAAGCCAGGACTACTCAGTCCTGGCTCATGCCAGTTCTAGTAGCCCTTATTCATGGCATCCTGGTCTGGCCATGGGCAGAGGCTGCTGCCAGAGCGTCCTCTGCCCATGGTGAGCCTCTGCCCACTGCAGGCAGAGGCTGCTTCACGGTAGCTTCCCCTTCGTCCCCCCACACCTGCTGCTGCATCTGATAGAGGCTTTTAAGCTGGCTAACCCCAGCACCGGCTCCTGTTTCCCCTGTCCTCCCTTGCTGCCTCTGTATCAGAGACAGCAAGGGGGCAAGAGAGTAGTTGAGCTTAGGCTTATCAGGTAGTCAAGTACTCGGCTACTCACTTACATCCCTAATTTACACCCATATATTTAGTTATGACTATATTTAGCACAATTGTATGATGTCTGTTTGCCATAGACAGGAATACATCACTTTGTACAAATTGATTATCACATGGAAAAAGCCGCTTTTTCAAAAGAGAGCACCCAGGCAGTCTGGATGCTGACTTTCAAAAAAGCACAGTTTGCATTACATAGTGCCTTTTTTCAAAAGAGCACTTTTGAAAAAAGGCATTCTTCCTCGTAAAATGAAGTTTTCTACGGTTGAAAAAACTGCCACGTTCTTTCGATTTACTTTCAAAAGAACGCAGCAGCAGTCTAGACACAGGGGAAGTTTTTTCGAAAAAAGACCACTTTTTTCGAAAAAACCATGTAGTGTAGACATACCCTCAGAAGGAAATGCAGGGCACTGATGGTTCATGATTATTCTGAGACGGGATGGAGGCCCTCATCTGTTGCCCTGATATGGCATCCTGGGAGGTAGGCTTCCTACCAGGGATCCACATCTGAGATTTTACAGAGGGATTGCCAAGGATCATCTAGCCCTTTGACTAGTACCCCATTCTGCTTTTCCACATGGGCATTAATGTTACTGTGAGGTATGATCCTCAGTAGCTTAGAAGTGACTGCAGGTCTCTAGAAGTAGGGGAGAAAGCATTGGGAGCATAGGTGGTGTTTTCTGTAATCCTTCTGGTTAAGGGTAGCAGTCCAAACAGAAACAGATGTGTTCTGGAGGGAAATGCCTGGCTGTGCGGATGATGTGGGCTTCAGCTTTCTTGAGCATGGAATATTGTTCCAGAAAAAAGGATTAATAAGCAGAGATGGGGTTCATCTATTGGGAAAGGAGACAAGACTATTTGGAGACAAACTGACTAACCTAGTGAGGAGGGCTTTGAACAGTTTGAAGGGAGCAGGTGATTTAAGCCCACAGGTAATGTAAAAACATGGAGAAAGGTCAGAATTTCCAAGGAGCATGGGCTGTTATAACAGACATAAGGGAGAGACAAGACAAAATGGAGGGGCTGAATATAATCAGTATCTTAGATGTCTGTATAATACTAATGCAAGAAGTAAGAGAAATAAACAAGAACTCAGGATGCTAATAAACACAACGGTGACATAAGTGGTACCACAGATGGATAATAAACATGAGGGTAATATCAGTATAAAAGGGAATAGCATGCTTAAGAGAAAAGGGAAGAGGTGTTACTTTATATATAAAAAGTGTATATACCTGTATTGAAGTTAAGAAGGAAATAGGAGACCAACTTGTTTAAAGTGTCTGGGTAGGGTTAAGAGGTAAAAACCAAGGGTGATGTCTGTAGTAGACCTCTACCATGACTACCTAACCAGAAAGAAGAGTTGGATGCGACTTTTTAAAGCAACTAATAAAATCATCCCAACACAGGACTTAGTGATGATTGGGGAGGGAGGACTTCAACTGTCCAGACATCTGTTAGAAAAATAACACCGAAGGGCACAGATTTTTTCCAAGTTTCTGTAGTTTATTGAAGTTGATTTTTTATTTCAGAAGATGGAAAAAGCTACTATGGAAGAGGCTGTTTAAGATTTTATTTTGACACAGGGAGGAATTGGTTGAGAATTTGCAAGTGGAAGGTAGCTTGGGTGAAAGTGATCATGAAATGGTAGAATATGATAGAAGGGAGAATAACAAAATAATGATGGTATATTTCAAGAAGATACATGTTAGCAAATTCAAGGAGTAGGTACATAAGATCACATGGGAAGCAAGTCTCAGAAGAAAAGCAGATCAACAGAGGTGGCAGTTTTTCAGAGACATTATTAAGGGCACAACTATCCCACTGAGTAGGAAAGACAGGAAGTATGGCAAAAAGTCACTCTGACTTAACCAGAGATCTTAAATTATCTAAAAGTCAAAAAAGAGTCCTACAAAAAGTAGAAACTAGGTCAAATTAAAAAGGATGAATATAAACAAATAACACAAGTATGTAGTATAAAATTAGAAAGGCCAAGGTGCAAAACAAGCTCAAACTAGCGAGAAACATAAAGGGTAACAAGAAAACATTGTACAAATACATTAGAAGCAAGAAGACGACCAAGGACATGCTAAGCCTATTACTCAATGAGGGGGAAAAAAACAGAAAATGTGGAAATGGCAGAGGTGATTAACAATTATGTTTCAGTTTTCACCAAGAACGATGGTGGTTAGACATCTAACATAGTGAATGCCAGTGAGGTAGGATCAGAGGTTAAAAGTGGGAATGAACAAATTAAAATTTACTTACAAAAGTTAGATGTTTTCATGTCACCAAGGCCTGATTAAATAAACCCTAGAATACTCAGGGAGCTGACTGCGGAGAAATTTGAGCCGTTAGCAATTATCTTTGAAAAGTCATAGAAAACAGGAGAGAGATTCCAGAAGACTGGAAAAGGACAATATAGAGTCAATGTGTAAAAAAGGAAATAAAGACATCTCGGGCAGTCACAGATCATTCAGCTTTAACTTCTGTACCAGGAGAGAGAATGGAGCAAATAATTAATCAATCAAGGTATGTCTAGACTATATGCCTCTGGCAACAGAGGCATGTAGATTAGACTACCCGGTATAGGAAAATGAAGCGGCGATTTAAATAATCGCCGCTTCATTTAAATTTAAATGGCTGCCGTGCTGAGCCGATCAGCTGTTTGTTGGCTCAGCGCGGTAGTCTAGACGCTCCGTGGTCGACATCAAAGGCATTTGTCGACCTCCCAGGTATGCCTTTGATGTCAACCGCAGAGCATCTAGACTACCGTACTGAGCCGACAAACAGCTGATCGGCTCAGCGCGGCAGCCATTTAAATTTAAATGAAGCGGCGATTATTTAAATCGCCGCTTCATTTTCCTATGCCGGGTAGTCTAATTTACATGCCTCTGTTGTCAGAGGCATGTAGTCTAGACGTACCCTCACTTTGCAAACATCTGGAAGATAATAACGTAATAAAAGTCAACATAGATTTGTCAAGAACAAATCATGTCAAATCAACCTGAGAGCTTCTTTTTTTTTTTTCGGTACAGGATAATAAGCCTGGTAGATGTGGTATATCTTGACTTTAGTAAGTCTTTTGATAATTTCTTGCTTGACCTCATGAACAAACTAGGGAAATACAGCCTAGACAGAGCTACTTAAAAGGTGGGTGCATAACTGGTTGGGTAACCATTCCCAGAGAGTAATTGTCAATGGCTCACATTGTGCTGGAATGGCATAATGAGCAGGATCCCAGAGGCATACATTCTGGGTCCAGTTGTTTCGAATATCTCCATCAGTGATTCAGAAAATGGCATAGATCAGCGTTTCCCAATTTTATTTGGCCACAGAACCCTTTTAAACTCGAAAGAATTTTGTGGAACCCCAACTGGTTGGACAAAGTCAAAGCTTCAGCTGTCAAATGTGCTGCTACTATATTCATATTCAGTCACCCATGTGATCCATGCTCCCTGAGAGTGAGTATGGGGATCTACGGTGGTTTATAACAGGCGATTGCACCACTGACTGACTGAAGTGACATCATTGTCTCCACTCTCTGGCTAAGCTGGCATTATACAGGGACACTTATCATGGCAAACACAAATGAAAATTGTTTTCAATGAAATTCATAAATGCTTAAACATTAATTATTTTTTAAAATAATAAAATGTTATTGTAATGGAATTTTCTCATGGAACCCTTATATTCACTTTGCAGAATCCCCTTGGTGTATTTAAAAGGTTTGTGGAAAATTCCAACTTGGGAAGGGTTCTTTGGAGGATAGGATTAACATTCAAAATGATCTGGAGAAATGGTCTGAGGTAAGCAGGATGAAGTTCAATAAGGAAAAATACAGAGTACTCCACTTAGGAATAAGAAGCTGCGCACACACAAAATGGGAAGTGATTGCCCAGGAACGAGTACTGCTGAATGAGATCTGTGGTTCATAGTGGACCATAAAGTAAATATGTCAGCAGTGTAACACTTTGCCAAAAAAAAAAGGCAAATGCCATTATGGCAGGGGTGTCCAAACTTTTTTCAAAGAGGGCCAGATTTGAAGAAGTGAACATGCGTGAGGGCCGTCCCCGCACCCTCAGCCCCAAGGCGGAGGGCCCGCGGGGTCGGAGGCGGGCGGAGAGCGCAGGACACGCCGGCCTCACAGCGGCCCGGGGGCAGGGCGAACCCGCAGCCGAGCGGGGGAGCGGGGCTGAAGACGTGCCCTACAGGGCAGGCTCTAGGACCGCGGAGGCCATGGGCGGCGGCGGCGCGGCCAGAAGCAGCGCGCTGAGCACGCCAATTCAAAAGAGCGCCGGGGAGCCAGGAGAGGGGGAAGAAGCGGGGGCCGTATTAAACCGGAACACGGGCCGCAATTGGCCCGCGGGCCGGACTTTGGACATGCCTGCATTATGGGATGTATTTGAGAGGCAGCAGGGGGGGCTGGAGAGACAGGAGCCAGTGCTAGGGGGAGCTCGCTTAAAAGCTGATCCTCTGAGCACTGTCTCCATGGGGCGTGGCAGGGGAGGCAAAGGGGTAGTGGGAACTGGGAGTGAACAGGGAATCAGCTGTTCTGGCTCACGCTGGGTTCCCAACACTGTGGGCTAGCCTTTTAAATGTATTAAGAGCCTCTTAATACATTTAAAGGGCTGGCACGCAGGAGGGCAGACCCTGCACAAGCTGGGACAGCTGATGGAAAATCTATCAACTCATCGATTAGTTGATTAAACTAACACCCCTACTATATTAGCAGATGGATTGTAAATAAGACACAAGAAGTATCTCTTCTGCTCTATTTTGCATGATTAGGTTTCAACTGGAGTATAGTGTCCAGTTCTGGGTGCCACATTTCAAGAAAAATGTAGACAAATTGGAGAAAGTCCAGAGAAGAGCAACAAAAATGATAAAGGGTCTAGAAAATATCACCAAGGAGGGAAGATTGAAAAAAATATTGGGTTTGTTTAGTTTGGAAAAGGAGGCATGATAACCATTTTCAAGTTCATAAAAAGTTTTTACGAGGAAGGAGGAAAAAATTGTTCTTCTTAACCTTTGAGGATAGGACAAGAAGCACTGGGTTTAAATTGCAACAAGGGAGGTTTAGGCTGGACATTAGGAAAAATGTTCTAACTCATAGGTGATTAACTGCTGGAATGAACTGCTGGGGAGGTTGTGGACTCTCTATCATTGCCCTTAACAATCGCCAAACAGTTGTCAGGGATGGTCTAATTAAGAGGTGGGCAAGAGGCTGGCAGCAGACTGGATTTGCCCCACCAAGCCACTGGATTCAGCCTGCAGCCGCCTCTCCAAAACCCTTAGGCAGAGATCAGTTCACTAAAAAGCCAGCTGTTCTCCTTTCCAGATGACTGAGGGAGGAAGGAAGGAGACTTCTCATGCTGTTCCCAACCCCAGCAAAATTCTTGGCTCCCATTGGCCAATCTCTCAGTTTCAGCCAATAGGAGCTGAGAATTTTTGCTTCTCCCTTACTCCTCATCTCCCTTTCACCTTCACCCAAACTCCCTCCCAGACCCCGCAATTCCTCCATTAATATCCTGGAAGAGTGCAGCCCTTGACCACTTTCCAAAATCTTGGAGTGGTCCCCCATCAAAAATTATTGTCCACCCTAGTCTAGACGGTGTTTGATCCTTCCGTAAGTGCAGGGGCTTGTACTACATGACCTCTTGATATCCCTTCCAGTCCTACAATTCTGATCATGTCACCAGATATCAGGTCCATGTAAGGTAACTTGTTGTGGAAGCCAGAGTTTCACAATCTGTGTGTGTGCCATTGTTAATACAGACTGTCTGAAATGTGTGTCCGCTGAGGAATGATGCTCTATTGTGTAGTGTTTGGTAAATGTATGAATTGATGACTCTGTCATCACTGTACTAATGTCTGCGATGGGAATATTATGGAGAAAAGCCCATCATGCAGAGATGGGTCTGTTGGAGTGTGTGCAGGCTGTTTGGGAAGCAAGGATATTGTTGAGTTCCTAGCATAACTGTATGGACTTAGAGATCTATTTAGAAAGTCTTTGTTTAGATATCGCTTCCCCTTTGGATTGTTCAGTGAAAGAAAGACACAGCCATGGGGATTTCCTAAATGTCTTTGTTTTCTCTTGGTAAAAGGTGAAAATTGCCTGCTTGGTGTCTGTGTGAGGTTTTGGAAATAATACAGGTAAGTAAATGGATTGATTCAAATGAAAGAGTAAGACTGCCTTCGGGATGAATTTGGGGTGTGGTCTTAAGATGACTTTAACTTTCTGAAATACCATGTAGGGAAGGTTTGCCATGAGGTCAGCTAGTTCCCTTACTCTTCTGGCTATGATAATTGCAATGAGGAATAACACTTTCATTAAGAGCTGTAATAGGTGGTTAGAGGCTTGAATGGTTTGTCTGTCAGCATGCATAATGCCAGCAGGTGGAACCAAACCTGGGCTGTCAGGTGCATAATGCATGAGCCTCTACAGATTGAGCTATAAAGCCAGCTGGCTCTCAGCTAAGGCTGTAGAGCTCACTCATTCTCTCTCTCTCTCTCTGTCTGTGTAAGTGGTCTAAGTGCTATTACATGGGACATCCAGTAGGTGTGTGGGTTATACTTGTGCAATACCATAATAAGATCCTGCATGGGATGCGTTGCTTTAATGATGGAAAAGTGTTATTCAGTCCTTTCAGGAAGCACTTGATAGTTGGATGTGCAAACTGTGGTGTATTCTTCTATTTTATGGTGTGTTGTGGAGATAACCACTATATATATGGTTTTGGAACTATTAACAAGTTCTTGTTGTTCAGAATATAATCCACATCGCTAGGTAATAGGGCTGAGTGAGGTGAGTTGTTTGTAAGTATCGTTCCATATCTTAACATGTAGATTTCTGTGAAGTTTAATCTCATTTCTGAATTTCTTTGGCTTATTAATGCTTGCTATTGGGATAATTACAGAGGTGAAAGTAAGCAGGTTCAACCTAGTGAACAGCTTGAGTAAGAACTGGCAGAGCTGCGGCAAAAGCCAGCAAGGAGCTATTTAAAGAGCTGGCAGGAACCCAGGTTGCAATAGGACAGTATCTATAAGAAATTTTAAGTTACTTTCGCTGCTGGATAATTGTAACATCTTTACAATGTATTTTGTTCTAAAATAATAATAAATACACTCAATCTTATCATAATATTTATTTAGGAATTTTTAATTAACAATTTCATGCATGAACAATAAACAAGAAGCTCAAAAAGATGTTATCATATGCAATTTCTAGAGATTTGAAAATATAAAGAATCAGTTAAATATTTCTTTAAAATTTCTTTTATGGATATATTTACCAGTACATACTGGCAGTTTTCATGCCACCCTGGGGCAGCACAAAACAGTCGTTGCATTTCAGCCAATCAAATTGGGTTTTCTGTTACCTTGCATTATCAGATTACTTGTGCATCATAAGATTACTTGTTTTCAACCATGTAGTTTGTCCCATGTCTTTTATTCTTATCAAATACAATCCTTTGTTTGTGAATGTGTCCATTTAAGGAAACTGTGATTGGAAATTAGTTATTGGGATACTAATCCTTAGTGACTAGGTTGGGATTTTCAGTTAAGCACAGTAGGCACAGGGGCACCGGTGATCTGTGGGCACGTAAAAATTAAGTTTTCAGCTGGTCTGCATTTTGTTATATGATCCATGTTGTTGTATTTGACTTTGCACACCACTATTTTGCTTTCTAGGCTCATTTAGACAAAAATGATTGTAGGTAATTTCTTTTTCTGAAATGAGTTTTGTGCTCCTAGATGCACTAGATTGAAAGTTCTAGAAGCTGTAGACTTTAAATTAAACAGAAAAATTAAGCACTATCATATTACAAACCTCTCCACATTGCCACACCAAACTCTCTTTTGGATGAGAGGATAGTCCTGTACCTATTTTGTCTCTACCACTTCCCTGCTGGTGGGCCTGCAGATAATACAATTAAACAGTTTTGTAGTGCAGTACATGAGGTTTTTTTTATTTATCCTTTGAAATTTCAGGTTAAGTTTTAGATACTGCCCTTTTCAAGAAAAAAACATGAAGCAGAATGTCAGAAGAACTCTCTGTACTTTAAGGGTAGCGGAATTTAGATGTACTACTTAACAGAGATTTTGAGTCTTGGTTTGCTGCTCTGTGAACATCTGTGCTTTTAGCATATGCTGTTTGCATTTTTGTCTGTACAATCTGCTTGCTCAGGCTATCCAATCCAAAACATGATTCCTGTTATCAAATCACTAGCAGGTTTACCTGATGTTGCTTGGGTCCATAATTTGGAAATTACATTGAGGCTATGTTTACATTGCACATTCTTGTGCAAGAAGATATGCAAATGATGCATGGTGATGAATATTGCTGCGTCTCATTTGCATACCGAATGAGCCACCATTTTGCGCAAGGCGGAACGGCTCTTGCACAAGAGGGGTTTTTTGCACAAGAAGGAGCATTGTAGACTGCTCCTTCTTGCACAAAAGCCCCTTGCACAAAATGGCAGCTCATTAGGTATGCAAATGAGGCATGGCGATATTCATCACCGTGCCTTATTTGCATATCGTCTTGCGCAAGAATGTGCAATGTAGATGTAGTCTAAGTGTATTTTGTTCTTCCCTATACTCTTATCATTCACCGTGTTTTAACTAATGTTTTCCAATAACATTTTCTTCTAGTTTTTAGACCTTAAGCATT
Organism: Pelodiscus sinensis; assembly: GCF_052426305.1. Lineage (NCBI taxonomy): Eukaryota > Metazoa > Chordata > Testudines > Trionychidae > Pelodiscus > Pelodiscus sinensis. The sequence goes on along the minus strand of NC_143053.1, from coordinate 55,141,893 downwards.
GATTTAGCTGTGCCCAAATAGAGTACTATTCCAAATTTCTCTGTTTTCTCCCTTTTCTGTAAGGTTTATTGAGAAGCAATTCTGTTCCAGGTTCACCCTATTTTTCTGTCTCATCTTGGTTCAATATCTTTCAACATTTGCTCAATTAAGTCAATTTTGAGGACTGTACTTGCTTTGGTGATTCTGTCCCTTTTCTCTTTGGTTTTATAAGAATCAATCCCATTCCAGGCACATCACATTTTCTGGCACAACCAAACCCTTACCGTGCTTTGAATTATGATAAGAGGAAGCTATATACCAAATTTGGTCATCTTAGCTCTTACCATTTAGGAGGCATTCTTGATCAAACATACAGACAAACTTTTTAAAATAGAGATTGAACCTCTCTGGTCCAGCAACAAACATGGTGCAGCATTCTAGCTAGATATTTAGTTAGCTAGATGATTTTAGTTAGCTAGATATCCTCTTTTCAGGGGGGTGGCCAAACTTCCCACAGTCTCATAAAGTTTTTTTATAGCCACCAGTCCTAGCTTTCAATGTTCTGTGCTGTTCAGGTCTAATTTACCCCTAAATGTCTTCTAAGAGTCGAGTAAGCAATGGAAGTGTTGGTAATGCTACTAAACAATATTGACCTCCCATGGTTTGGCAAATTCTCTGCTTCAGCAGTGGTCAGGTCCTGAAGGTGCCAGACTAGAGAGGTTGAACCTGTATATATTATATTAGGGCTGTCAGTTCATTGCAGTTAATTCAAGTGATTAACTCAAAACAAATTAACTTGATTAAAATTAATTGCAATTAATGGTACTTTCAATTGTACTGTTAAATAACAGAATATCAATTTAAATTTATTAGAGAGATTTTTGGATGCTTTTCTACATTTTCAAGTATATTGATTTCAGTTACAACATAGTACAAAGTGTGCTGTGCTCACTTTATATTACAGATATTTCCACTGTAAGAAGGTAAACAAAAGAAATTGTATTTCTCCATTAACCTAATTCAAGTACCGTAGTGCAATCTCTTTATCATGAAAGTGCAGTTTACAAATGCAGAATTATTTGGTATGTAAATGCACGTAAAACCAAAACAATATTAAAATTTAGAGTCTACAAGTCCACTCAGTCCTACTTTTTGTTCAGCTAATCACTAAGATAAGCACATTGGTTTACATTTATGGGAGATAATGTTTCCCACTCCTTATATACAGTGTCAGCTGAAAGGGAGAACAGGCATTTGCATGACAATGTTGTGGCTGGCATTGCAAAATATTTTCATCCCAGATATGCTGAACATTTTTCATGTTTTGACTACGGCTTCAGAAGACTCGCTTTCATGTTGATGACAATGTTCTGCTCTATATCTAGCCAACTAATGATGTTGGATATACATTCATTTTCATCATCTGAGTCAGATGTCACCAACAGAAGATTGTTCTTCTTTATGGTGGCTTGGGTTCATAGTTTTCAAGCATGATCCATATCTCATCCTTCTCAGATTTTGGAAGGAGCTTCAGATTCTTTAACTTATGGTCAAGTGCTATTGCTATTTTTAGAAAAATCATACTGTGTTACCCACCAGCTCTGTGATTCTTGGGGAACCAGAACATGGTCACCTGTCAGCCTTGTGCTCTTGGGGAGCCAGGGAGTGACATTCATGGAAACCATCCCTCTCCCTCAGGCATCTGCTAGAATCAAAGACAAAGCAATGAAAAGGCCGGGGAAGACACACCTAAACTGCTTCAGACAAGGGTGATACAATTAAGGAAACACCCCAGCCTCATTTGCATTAAAGATGGAACAGAGGGATGTCTCATTAGCATGCAGAATGGAGAGCAGCTCTTCCAAGGCAGGAACCGCAGTGAACTATGGGTCACCGAAAGCAGAGAAGCACTGCCTGATGGGAAATCCCTGCTCCAGATGCTAATGAACCTAGGCCTGCTCACACCCAAATTAGTCATTATCAGACCAATTCTAGTAACGATCCTATTGACATCTAAAATACTGAAACTGCCTAGTTGCATTGTGAGCTCGTTCAAGGAACATCACCCATAACCAGGGGTGATCAGTCTCTATTGTCTCTCCTCTTTCTCTTTGAACTGTCCCTATAAAAACGCCTATCTTTGCCCCAAGAAAAACTGTTCTGATACCTGGACTTAAACTGCATCAGTTCCATTGAGACTTCTTCATCTCCTGTCTGATTGTGCTGGGGGCTATGTTCTACTTTTCTCCTGCCCTCTGGACCCCCGGCTACCATCATCATCTGGGAACCCCGATCACTGCAAGCTCCGTGGAGTGGTGAGGTGTCTCTCTTTCTTTTTCTCTCTCTCCCCCTCTCTCCCATCAACTATCTCTCTAAGCATAGCCTCCTGACCCTGCCCTATGTAAACTGTTATATGGTTACATTTGTAATCAGTTTCAATTTAGATTTAATATTGTAATTGTTAGATTTAATATTGTAACTTTTTGATATCTATTCACTACTCAGAAATAAATAACTTTCATTCTTGGCAGAGATGGAGTTCACCTTTCCAGGAGCGGGAAGGCCTTGTTTGGACACAGACTGGCTAACCTTGTGAGGAGGGCTTTAAACTAGGTTCGACGGGGACAGGTGAGCAAAGCCCACAGGTAAGTGCTGAATGTGCGGGACTGGGAGATGGGTTGGAAATGGGGGGGACTACGGCCTATAATGGCAAGGAGAAAGGAGAGTCAGGGCACACCAGGGAGGCAAGATCAAATCAGTATCTTAGATGCCTATATACAAATGCGAGAAGTATGGGTAATAAGCAGGAAGAACTGGAATTCCTAACAAATAAATACTACTATGATATCATTGGTATTACAGAAACCTGGTGGGATTGGACGCGTGATTGGAATGTTGGTATGGAAGGGTACGGCTTGCTCAGGAAGGACAGACAGGGAAAAAAGGGAGGAGGGGTTGCCTTGTATATTAAAAATGTACACACTTGGACTGAAATGGAGATAGCTGTGTAGAGAGTCTCTGGGTTAAGCTAAAAGGGGTAAAAAATGAGGGTGATGTCATGCTAGGAGTCTACTACAGGCCACCTAGCCAGGTGGAAGAGGTGGATGAGGCCTTTTTTAAACAATTAACAAAACTATCCAAAGCCCAAGATTTGGTGGTGATGGGGGACTTCAACTATCCAGACATATGTTGGGAAACTAACACAGCAGGGCACAGGCTATCCAATAAGTTTCTGGACTGCATTGGAGACAACTTTCTGTTTCAGAAGGTTGAAAAAGCTACCAGAGGAGAAGCTGTTCTGGATTTGGTTTTAACAAATAGGGAGGAACTAGTTGAGAACTTGAAAGTGGAAGACAGTATGGGGGACAGTGATCATGAAATAATAGAGTTCATGATCTTAAGGAAAGGTAGAAGGGAGACCAGCACAATTGAGGTAATGGATTTCAGGAAGGCAGATTTTGATAAGCTCAAAGAACTTGTAGGTAAGGTCCCATAGGAAGCAAGACTGAAGAGAAAAACAACTGAGGAGATTTGGAAGTATTTCAAAGGGATGTTGTTAAGGGCCCAAAAGCAAACAATTCCGCTGTGTAGGAAAGATAGAAAATACGGCAAAAGACCAGCTTGGCTTAACAAGGAGATCTTGCATGATCTCAAAATAAAAAAGGAGTTCTATAAAAAATGGAAACTAGGACAAATAACAAAGGATGAATATAGGCAAGCAACACGGGAATGCGGGGCAAGATTAGAAAGGCAAAGGCACAAAATGAGATCAACCTAGCTACAGGCATAAAGGGAAACAAGAAGACCTTTTATAAATACATTAGAAGCAAGAGGAAGACGAAGGACAGGGTAGGCCCACTGCTCAGTGAGGAGGGAGAAGCAGTAACAGGAAACTTGGAAATGGCAGAGATGCTCAATGACTTCTTTGTTTCGGTCTTCACTGAGAAGTCTGGAAGTGTGCCCAACGTAGTGAATACAAGCAGAGAGAGGGTAAGTTTAGAAGATAGGATACACAAAGAACAAGTTAAAAATCACTTAGGAAAGTTAGATGTCAGCAAGTCACCAGGTCCTGATGAAATGCATCCCAGGATATTCAAGGAGCTGATAAAGGAGGTATCTGAGCCTTTAGCTATGATCTTTGAAAAATCATGGCAGACAGGGGAGATTCCAGAAGACTGGAAAAGGGCAAATATTGTGCCCATCTATAAAAAGGGGAATAAGAGCAACCCAGGAAACTACAGACCGGTCAGTTTAACGTCTGTCCCAGGGAAGATAATGGAGCAGGTAATTAAGGAAATCATATGCATACACTTGGAAGGTAATAAAGTGATAGGGAATAGCCAGCATGGGTTTGTGAAGAACAAGTCATGCCAAACTAATCTGATAGCTTTCTTTGATAGGATAACGAGCCTTGTGGATAAGGGAGAAGCGGTGGATGTCATATACCTAGACTTTAGTAAGGCATTTGATACGGTCTCGCATGATATTCTTATTGATAAACTAGGCAAATATAACTTAGATAGGGCCACGATAAGATGGGTGCATAATTGGCTGGATAACCGTAGTCAGAGAGTTGTTGTTAACGGTGCTAAATCCTGCTGGAAAGGGATAACAAGTGGAGTTCCGCAAGGGTCTGTTTTGGGACCCGTACTGTTCAATATTTTCATCAATGATGTAGATATTGGGATAGAGAGTACGCTTATTAAGTTTGCAGATGACACCAAACTGGGTGGGGTTGCAACTTCTTTGGAGGATAGGGACATAATTCAAAATGACCTTAGCAAGTTAGAGAAATGGTCAGAGGTAAACAGGATGAAATTTAATAAAGAGAAATGCAAAGTGCTCCACTTAGGAAGGAACAATCAGTTCCATACATACAAGATGGGAAGCGACTGTCTAGGAAGGAGCATGGCGGAAAGGGATCTAGGGGTCATAGTGGACCACAAGTTGAATATGAGTCAACAGTGTGATGCTGCTGCAAAAAAAGCAAATATGATTCTAGGTTGTATCAACAGGTGTGTTGTAAGCAAAACTCGTGAAGTCATTCTGCCACTCTACTCTGTGCTAGTTAGGCCTCAGCTGGAGTACTGTGTCCAATTCTGGGCGCCATATTTCAAGAAAGATGTGGAAAAATTGGAAAGGGTACAGAGAAGAGCGACAAGAATGATTAAAGGTCTAGACAACATGACCTATGAAGCCAGGCTTCATGAACTGGGCTTGTTTAGTTTGGAAAAAAGAAGATTAAGGGGGGACATGATAGCGGTTTTCAAATATCTAAAAGGGTGTCACAAGGAGGAAGGAGGAAATTTGTTCCTCTTGGTTTCTGAGGACAGGACAAGGAGTAATGGGCTTAAAGTGCAGCAAGGGAGGTTTAGATTGAACATTAGGAAAAAAATTCCTAACTGTCAGGGTGGTCAAATATTGGAATAAATTGCCAAGGGAGGTGGTGGAATCTCCCTCTCTGGAGATATTTAAGAACAGGTTATATAGACATCTGTCAGGGATGGTGTAGACAGAGCTTGGTCTTGCTTTGAGGGCGGGGGGCTGGACTTGATGACCTCTCAAAGTCCCTTCCAGTCCTATGATTCTATGATTCATTGTTAAGCTGGTTGCTTCTCTCTCTTTCTTTCTCTTTTGCTCACTCTTCCTTAAGGGGTGTTGTTTTGGCTTCCCCATTCACTCTGCAACAACGCTTGTTATACCCAAGCTAAAAATCCCTGTAGTGCCCAAAATCCTGTGGGGTTTGCTTATCGTGTGGTTTACCAGTGAATGACTGTGGTGTGAAAGTGGGGATAGGGGGTGCTGAACATGGGGGCTTATGAGGATGGCAGCTTAAAGTGCTGTTTAATCCAGCCCACGGAGTCCAAAGGCACATGAGGGTACAGTGTGGCATTGCTGTGAAATCCAGCCAGCTGAGTCCAGGGACATATGAGGGGGTCAGCTTGTGAGTGCTGAGTACCCAGTCCTCTCAGACGTGCTCTGATTAGTGGGTGTGAGTGTCTGTGTGTGTTGCCAAGGTGGTAAGAACCCCATCCTGAGGAACCTAGTTCCTGCAGGAGAGCTCCAGTGGGAGGGGGAATTGGCAGCAGGGAGAATTCAGCTCCATATGGGAGCACAAGCAAGCACAAACAGCACACTGATAGAATTGTTAACCTTCCCCCAGTCTCATAAGAGTAATCCTGATAAATGAGCATACCCCAGAGTATTGGGCAAATCTGGTAACAATTGATACCTTTTTTGAATTTTATTACATCTGCAATAAAAATGTTCTTACATTTGATTTTCCAAATTATTGCTTAAAATGGTATTTTGATAGGCCTAAAACATTCATTCCCGAGTATCATGTTACATGTGGCTGTAGTTACATGTTTACTGTTAAAGCATATTAAAATGTGAAAAAAAGAATTACATTAATGTGTAAAAAAAAGTTACCGTCAGCATTTCATCTAAAGCCTCTTGGGATTTTGAAATGGGAGTTTATTTTTTACTGGTATTTGCTGCTTCTCAAAGTATATAGTTGCAGTTAATTTACATATCCTTCCGTTAGGAGTAAAGTAGTTAGGACTTATGAATGAGTGAAACTGAAAAGAATTAGGATCTATATTTTGTAGTTAGGCATTGATGGTATAGATAAATTGGGACATAAATTCATTGTGCCTTTAAAGATGGAGGTGTGTGCCTTTATACTTATTTCAGAAGTTACCCTTCTTCTTCGAGTAGTGGCCCCATGGGTGCTCCACTGTAGGTGTTGGGCCCCGTCCCGGCACCGCAGCTCAGAGATTTTCACTAGCCGTAGTCAGCCGAATCGCACATATGCGAAGTGCATCTCACGCCGTTCATGCCCTTTTGCCTCATGCGCAATCCGGCTCCCGCCAGTTCCTCTCAACTGCTTGCGGGTCACAGGCAGAACTCCCTTTGACTCCCATTAATCTATACAAGACAAAAGAAATTGTAAATATTTAGCTAATAGTATAGTCGTTGTCAGTAGTTAATAGTAGTTGTTAGTGTTAGTTCTGTTAAAGAAATCATTTTCCTTCTGGCTTACGCCATTAAAAAAAAAACGGGGGGAGACAAGGGAGACCAGAAAGCCAAGAAAACTGTCACCATGCCGGGATTGTCCGCTTGTCTCCTGGCACAAGTCACAATGCCAGCCTCCGATGGCCGCTCCTCATATATATGTTGCCTTGGCGAGAGGCATGTACAGAAGTGCACCCATTGTTCAAAGCTGACAGCCAGGACGAGGCACAATAGGAAAATGCGCCTGTGAATGCTTCTGTTTGATAAGGTACTCCAACACGAGGACGCCTTGTCCCCAGCAGCCTTGGAGCCTTCTTCCTCTTAGAACCGTAGGGTGTCTTCTTCTGGAGCAGCCCCACCTAAGAAAAAAGTGGTTTCACCGGCCCGTTCCTTGCCTCCGGGTCCCGTCAGCAGAGGAGTACAGGGGATAAGCCCAGCATGTCCGGCACTGCCTCCTTGCATTCAAGGCTGACAGTGGGTGCAAAACCCGAATTGGCATTGGCTTCAGCACTGGTGCAGGTGAGAACCAAGATAGCGCCAAAGGCCTCAGCTATCGAGGCACCGCTGGCACTGACAGTGTCGGCCAGAACAGGAGCACAATGGGCACCGAGTAGATCACTGGTGCCACAAGTAGATATGGCACCGGAAGTGCCGAGTGAGTCTATGGCACCAAGAAAGACTCCGGCAAAGTCAATTAGGCACAAGAGCCCCACACTGCTGTCGCCTTCCCCGACCTTTTCTCCAGCACCGTCCTCATCTCCTGCATGTTCACCACGCTTCATGGGGACACTATGTGTATTTATGTGTATTTCCGGTGTTATAGATCACCATCAACGTACCTGTCAGCATTGCATACTGAAGCACAGGACTGTGGCAGGCACATTTCCATCTCACCACCTCCCTCCTCCAGGGGCTCTGTGTGCTATATTCGTTTACCACTACAATCGCCACAGAGAGATTATGGAAGGCATTATTCATACATGCATTCCTCTAGGCGATCATCACCTTGCCACAACTATTACTTCCACAGGGAGCATGCCTCGCACCATCGGTCTAGAAGGTGTTCTCCTTGTCACTGTAGATCCCCCAGATACACTTCTGGGCCATCTTCAGACACAGTGTGCCCCTCAGTATCTGGGCCAGCACAGACTCCACCACCGTAACTGCAGCAATTGGAGTCTGAAGAGGTACAACTGTCGGAGAATGAGAACCAGCACCCCGACTCCTCCCCAAATGATCACTCATCATCCTCACCAGATGAGGCTGTTCTCCCAGGGGACGTGTCCCCTCCTGATGACATCCAGAAGTTTCAAGAGCTTTTCAAATGAGTCACTGTGAGCCAGGAGGTCCAATTGGCAGAGGTAAAAGATAAGCAACATCGCCTCCTGAAAAATTTCCAAAATAGACCTTTTCGGAGGAAGGTGTATTCTTCAGCCACTCTTTTGCAACGTATTGCCATCTACGCAACGTTACTGTCGAAACATGATTTCAACAATTATATGAATCGACCAGCTAGGATAGGCCTCCAAATTGCCCTAGACGTAGTGGACACAACCATCAGATCTATGGCTACTGAGATCACCATGAGAAGATCTTCATGGTTTCAGTCAGTGGGGGCCCCTAAAAAGCTGCAGACCAAAGTGGAGGACCTTCCCTTTAATAAGCAGAACTTTTCACTCAGGAGACTGATAAGGTCCTCCGCTCTAGTAAGTAGTCCTGGACCACCCTCAGAACGCTCGGGAAGTATACACCTCCCTACCACAGAAAGCGCTACCAGCCTTACCAAAGGTGCTATGATTTCCATAGGCCAGAACAGTAACATCAACGGCCTTTTGATCAAACTGGGCAGAGGCAACGGCCACAGAGAAGGCACACACAATCTAACTAAGCCCCCAGCCAGCCTATGAATAAGCAGCAGGTTTGACTCTTCTGTCCAGGGCTCCCAGTCGCAACCAGTGGTCACCCTACAACAACCTACAGGCCTCTTCCATCACCGCCTGAGACGCTGTTTCCACCAATGGGCCACTATCACCTCAGACCGATGGGTTCTAGAAATCGTGGCATCAGGCTTCATGTTACCATTTCTGTCTCTACTTTCCTCCCCCCCACCCACCCCATCCCTCTTCAAGGACCCCTCTCACGAGACTCTGCTCAAGTAAGAGGCCCATCACCTCCTATCCATCGGAGCAATAGAGAGGGTACCAGACGAATTCTGGGGGAAAGGGTTCTATTCTCGATATTTCCTCACTTGGAAGAAATTGGGGGGCTGGAGACCCATACTTGACCTTCAGAACCTAAATCGGCACTTAAGAAAGCAACGCTTCAAAATGGTAACCCTCACCTCCATAATCCCTTCCCTAGACCATAGAGGACCTCTAGGACGTGTACTTTCACATTATGATTCATTCAGTGCATAGACAATTTCTTCGATTCATAATAGCCAAAGAGCATTTTCAATACTGCATGCTGCCCTTCGGCCTGTCATCGGCACTCAGGGTGTTGTCGAAGACCCTGGCAGTTGTAGCAGCGCATTTACAACTACAGGGGGTCATAATTTTCTCCTACCTTGACTGCTTCATAAAAGCATGTTCCCATGCAGAAGTGCAACATGCGCTATCCATTGCCATACACACTTTCGCTTCACTGGGCCTACTTATCAACGAGCAGAAGTCCATATTGGTTCCAGCACAGAACATAGAGTTTATAGGGGCGTGGCTCGATTCCACAGTAGCACACGCATACTTACCAATTCAGAGTTTCCAAGCTATCCAAGATCTTGTTTCCATATTAGTCACAAGTCCCATCATTGAAGTCTCACCTGTCTATAGTTAATGGGACATATGGCAGCTACAACTTACGTTGTCTACCATGCCAGACTCCATTTCCGGTGCCTGCAACACTGGCTGGCGTCGGTGTACACCTCAGAAAAACATCAAGTCAATAAGGCGGTGTCCCCTCCTACCAAGGTTTGCATGTCCCTCTGCTGATGGGCAGATCCAAACAATCTCTTGGCAGGAGTTCCCTTTCATTGGCCCCAAACTTTGGTACAGATCACAATGGACGCATCCCTTATTGGATGGGGAGCCCATATGAACGGAATGTCCATGCAAGGCAGATGGTCACGAATGGAGGCCTCCCTCCTCATAAACCTCCTAGAGCTCAGGCGGTCTGCAGACACTTCCAGAGCTATATTCAAGGAACAACTGTCAACATCCTCACCGACAACATTGCCACAATGTATTATGTAAATGGTCAAGGCGGAGCACTCTCTCAGTCCTTTTTGTGCAGAGGCAGTCCATCTCTGGAACTGGTGTATTCGCATCAAAATCATGTTAATAGCGTCATAATTACCTGGCACGAGCAATGTAGTCGCGTACTCCCTGAGCAGGTATTTTGCACCAGATCACGAGTGAGGTCAGACATTTTTCTCAGCATAGTCTGACGGGGTTTCTCTCAGACCTCTTTGCCACGAGCCAGAACGCGAAATGCTGTCAATACTATTCCAGAGCAGGCATCGGATGGGGATCTCTAGGGGATGCCTTCCTTCTCTACTGGGGCGACTCCCTTCTCTACACCTTTCCCCCCACAGTCCTCATACCCAGGATTCTGGACAAGATCAAGTTGGACAGTGCAACCTTGATCCTCATAGCCCCCGCCTGGGCACAACAGACGTGGTACCCATTTCTCCACAGAATGTCCCTCCAGCCACTGTACACCCTTCCCAATCTCCCGGATTTGTTATATCAGGACTACGGCTGCCTCCTGCATCCACCACCTCATACCCTTCATCTCATGGCCTGGCTCCTAACTGGTTCAACCCATCTGAGGATCTTTGCTTGAGTCCAGTCAAACAAGGCCTGATGCATAGTAGGAGACTTAGCACTTGAACCACCTACCAGTATAAGTGGAAGCAGTTTTCATTATGGTGCTCCACAAAGGGGATCATTCCAGAGAATGCTCACATTCTTTACATCCTTGACTACATTCTTTCTCCACAATAATAGGGCCTCACAATCGCCTTGATGAAAGTACATTTTGTGGCCATTTCAGCCTTCCATCACCGTATAGACCTATTTTTGCCCATCTCACTGGAAGGAGGTTTCTAGCAGGTCTAAAGAACCTTAATCCACCTTATAGACGCCCTCCTCCAACTTGCAATCTGGACGTAGTTCTAGACATGCTTACCCAAACCTCCCTTTGAACCCTTGTCCACTACCTCTCTTGGAACGTTGATGCTTGTTTTCTTTCTCGCCATAGCATCAGTGCGCAGAGTTAGCGAGCTGGCGGTGCTAATGTCAGCACTACCTTATATAGTATTTCATAAAGAGTGGGTGATCCTCAGGCCTCATCCAGCCTTCATTCCAAAAGTGTGCTCCATATTCCATATCAACGAGCCTATTGTACTTCCTACTTTCCAACCGAAGCCTTATACCTCTTCATGGGAGGCTCTTCTACACACTCTGGACATCCATCAGACATTAGCTTTTTACATAGAGAAGATCAGGAACTGGCAGAAGACAGATTGGCTACCGATCTCTACTCTCTACCGTGCATAAACCTTAATTACGGAGCCCACCTGAGTGGGTTGGGAGTACTGCTTTACAGTCACCTACAGTGGACCACCCAGAGGGACACTACTTGAAGAAGTTTCTCACCTTGGTGCAGTAACCATGGCTCTTTGAGATGTGTGTCCCCGCCCTTCTCTCTGCTCTGTAATCCGGTTTGTAGATTTCTCGTTTCAGATTTCAAGCGGGTGAGTGGAACTGGTGGGAGCCAGATTACACGAGGCAAAAGGGTGTGAAAGGTGCAAGAAGCGCTTCGTGCATGCGCGATCTGGCTGACAATGGCTAGCAAAAATCTCCGAGCTGCGGCGCTGGGACAGGGCCCAACACCTACAGTGGAGCACCTACGGAGGGACATATCTTGAAGAACCATCGTTACTGAACCAAGGTGAGTAACTTCTTTCATTAAAAATCCTGCTGTAGCTGATGGAAGCAGCTGTGTTTTGGTAAGTGCATTTACTTTACAGATGTTAGCACATATAAAAGGTAATTACTTGAAAGCTCTGGAGGCTGAGATCATCAATTTAAACACAAAAAAGAGCAAGCAGTTATAGTGTGCATTTTCTCAAATTTTTCTACAAATGTGACTTGGCTTCTAAGGAGGACAGAAAACATATTAGATTTTGTGTCCATTCATCATTTGCTTCTAAATACTAACAAGGATATCAGTTGTTGAGATTTTTTTCATATCACCCTAATCTTTGAGATCTTTAGAAATTAACATAAAACCCAACTAGCACTATACTCATGGACCTAGAATTCACTTCGTCTTCATCCTACTATATATTAAGATTCCCTTTATAGCTTATTAAGGGTTTAATAATTTTTAATGAATGATTAGTCACCTGGTTAACATGTCCATATGTGACATTTAGTCCCGATTTGCATATAACCATCTATAACACTTACTAATCATGTCTTTACCATGCTTATAGTAGATATTAATCATTTATGAATCTTTTATGAAGTGTTTATAAAAGGAACATAATTCCGTAACAACTGTTTTGCTTCAGCTTCACTGAAGAGAGCAGGAGGATCCAAAATGTTTGATGGAATTCTGGGGTTGATTGTTTTGAAGAATCGTGCATTGCAAAGTGAATTATTTAAGTTACAAACCAGTTGATCCACTCAGCCATATCCACATCTTCATCCACATAATTTTCTCCCAATAAGCAGTTTTTCATATGTTGTTTCATTCTTGCAACCAGGCCCTGCATCATCTTCTTGCACTGCTTACACAGAAATGTTTTCCTTTTTTACCCAGGGAATGAATGTCTTCAAAATATTCCCAGTTAGAGTTTGTCTTGTGCCATAAGCACAGAACAAAAACGATACTATCCAGCTTGTCTTTCTTTGCACATGTTACTTTTTAGTGTGCTGAGAAACTGAAAGCCTAGAATTTTCAAGAAGCAAGAGCTAGTAGTTAGGCTGGACATATTAATTCACTTTTATGAGACTGTCAGTGTACATGTAGCATGTCTGTGATGAGATTGTTATAACTGTTATTTTTAAACAAGAAATTTAACACTTTATTGATATTTTTAAAAAGATATAAATTAAAAAAAATCCTATTTAATTTTTAAAAAAATCATTGATTCTTATCCAACCTGTTTAAACATATGTTTTTAGGTTTGCAAATTGGTAAATTTTGTTTGTTTTTTATTTCATTCTATCATGCTTTGGAGTGAGTGTTGAAGGATGAGCAGCCAAGCAGTGGTCAGCCAGAGGGAGAAGAACGTCATACAGCCCCCAGAATAGCAACAGCAGTAAATATGGTCATGCTGTTTCTCCACTCAGACCCAGATCACATTCACAGCACCCATTGGATCCATTGGCTACCAGACATTCAGGAGCTTTGATGAGACATTTACACATGTAACTGCATTTAAATAGACCTTATTCCAGCATCAAACAAGCTGACATCAAGCAAAAGGGAGGAGACATGATCATGGGGCAAAGTGTGCAAACACTATACAGACTATGGGAAGAAAAATATTAAATCGCGAAGTGGCTCAGTGCTCCAAAATACAGACTATGTACTTGTTCCACTCAAATCTACATGTAAACATACTGTTATTTGCAGCTGACTTGTGGCCATTGAAATATGCAGGTTTTGCATAATGGGAAAAGTGGACTTCAAAATGATTCTCTTCTGTGACTGTCTTATGTTTTATATAATACCTATCACAGTGGTATCAAACTGCCTACCATAATGAATGAGCAGACAAGCCCAGGATAAGAGATTTTTTCACCTTTCTCTATTTAAAAATATCATATAATATTCTGCGTAATCAGTAGCACACACAGTATATTAGGAGTGCTCAAGCTTGTACAGCTGGCTGGGAAAACCCTGTTAACTCCTTAGATTTTTAGAAAGGTGAACTTTTTCAAGGATCCAAAACTAGCCTCTTACTTCTGTAGGCAAAACATGGCTCACCATTTTCATTTCATTTCCTCTGAACTACAGGGAATTGCATAAGGTAAATCTGGGCATTATTTGTCTCTGGCTCTATACCTATCATTGCAATTTAAAAAACTGGTTTCAATCTTTTGCTGCTTCTCTGCTTTGTTGGTTTCTTCTGCCCACCCACTATGTCACTTGGGGTGTTAATGGAGGAGGTTTGTTATTTCAGATGCATACCAACGCCTGCTGCACTCATTTCTTCCCTACAGTCTTGCACAGGGCACAGAGTCAACTTCATACTTTCATTTGTCTCAGTTACACACACAGGATTTAAATTCATCCCTTCCTCTACATAACCTAATATTTTCTGTCAGATGATAACTCAATACATGCTAAATAGTAAATCTGGTTGCTTTTTTACTATAATTTTCAATTTATTTTGGAGGAATCAGTTTCTTTCTTGCCATATGAAAACCTTGCAAGATACACGTGTGTTTTCAGAGCAGCAGGCTAATGACGCTATTGAGTTAAGAAAAAATCATGCCATCATGTTGCAGTCTGTGCCAAAAGAACATAGACAGCTATTCAGTGCCCAGTATCCACTGCTGCCCAAAACCTTATCTTGTCCTATTTATAATTTCACAACTGAGGTCCTGTTTAAGAGTTGGGTGAATGCTGTATTTGCTTTAAACAAACAAATTTGCTCCTTTGGTGACTATGCTTTTATTGTGTTTATTCGCAGAAAACACATTTTAAATTCAGATGCGTATTGATTTCTGCTGGAAGTACTCATGTGCCCTCATTCAATAAAGGATCAGAAACCGACCAATCAGGACTAAGCAATGCAGCTCAGATTTCAAATGTCGACTCCTAAATACCTGCAGAAAACCTTGTATTATTAATGAATAAATAAAAAAACTAATGTACAAAATCTTTTTGAATAAGAGACCACTCTATAAGTTGACTTTTGGAAAATCTTACTAGTCTATCACAGCTAATGATGCGATCCTATGTTTGTAACATTCACTATTTCTAATTAAAAAAGTTAAATCACTAAAAAATTGAGAGAGACGTATCAAAAAGGAAATTGCTATTTTGGTAGTCTAATGAAGAATAACATTTGCAGCTCCATTTGAATATTTAACAAAACAATTTTCTAACATCTGACTGAATAAAATGGAACTTGTATTATAACAACTTATACTGCAAAGATGGAGTCGCCAAGAGGGCTTTGGCTTCCTCAACCACAGGATGCTATTCCAAGAAGGACTGCTAAGCAGGGATGGGGCTCACCTTTTGAGGAAGGGGAAGACTATATTTGGATATAGACTGGCTAACCTAGTGAGGAGGGCTTTAAACTAGGTTCAATGGGGGCAGGTGACCAAAGCCCACAGGTAAGTGAAGAACGTAGAGACCTGTGAGTTGAGTTGGAAAGAGGAGGGAGCAAGGGCTATAATAGCAGAGAAAAAGAAGGGACAAGGCGGAACTGGGAGGCAACATTAAATCAGTATCTTAGATGCTTTTATACAAATGCAAGGAGTATGGGTAATGAATCTTTAAAAATCATCCAATGACCGGTTGATGCAGAGGAAAAAATTATACAATTTTTGGATAAATCCAAAACAAGAAACTGCTTCAACACAACAATCCACAGCCTACTGGCAACAAGATTGAGTGAGTGTACCGCAGATGGTATGTAATCAACCAATGAATTGTGCTCTTTTATCTTTGTCTGCATCCCACTCATATTACTTGCACTGTTGTAGCTTTGACCATGACAAATCCTGATGTCAGTCCCATTGTCAGTGAAGAAACTGAGTAGGTATGAGACAAGTTGCTCACTTGTGTGGATGGTGATGTTTATGAAGGTCATGAAATGCTCAACTTGTGTTATGGGCTACCTAGCAGACTAGATGAGTCACCTGATATACATGTGACGCATCTGGTGTTGAGTCCATGGACACTGAAAAATAGCCCATATTTATGATGTCATCTACAATGGCTGTTAGCCAGCAATGCCACCAATGCAATGAATTCATTACAAGTACCCTTTGTACATATGATGTTTGGCCTCTTCCATGATTTGTGTGTTTACTGATGTGTTGAGCTAAGACAGGGTTGAACTATGCAATTAGCTCTAGAATGCCAATGTAATTGCCATTGTGTTTCGAGCCAACAGTCTCATCTGAGCCATGAAATGGCAGACCATGTTGGCTAATAAATCATGTTTCAGTTATGCATCTGAGAATGTTCTTCCAATTAGCACTAGCTTCCAAAAACTGGTTTTCAATAGAGTATCAATTCTGTTAATAACTTTCTTTTGGGCACTGTTGCTACTAACTGACAATGCATGTTGCTCACTCATTGCATGATTGGTAATATATGCAATATTCTTCCTATCATTGACACCTTCGCAGAACATTCCCTATTTTTTGGTATTCAAAAACAGGCGGCAATAAAAACAGTACTCTTTCTTTTTTGAAGGAGAATAGATGAGCCATTCTCTCTTGCCAATCTGTTTGTAGGGCTTCACATATTCAAACACTGATTTGGTTAGATAATTATTCTGATTGGTGCATTCTTGCTTTGTCAATTAAAAGTCAGCATCTAGATTCTGTCACTTCTGTGGGCCCTTCTCAGGCCAATATGCAATGAGATCTTGAAAAATCATGTCCCACTCACCTGGATCATCAGAGAAGGATATTTTTATATTACCATCACAGGGGAAGTCTTCAGAGGAGTGAAGTGAGACTGTAGCTACAGAAGTCACAGTTACAAGAAGGTGTTCTTTTTCATCAGGTGCAGTAGGTTTACTTGAGCTGGTATTTGCCTGGACTTCCTCGCCACCAGACTTAGTAGGAGGAAAAAACATTAGGAGAGGAGGAGTGGTTTTCAGCACTACATCTTGTCTTTGCTATCTTTCTCTGGCCTTGTTCAATTTCTGCCATCCTCCTTTCTTTTATATGGTGGTTTCTGTTGTCCAGTGTAGTCCTACTTTGTACAAAGTAAAATGTTGCTTGGATCCACAAACTTAGCACACACAAAGACAAAATCACAATTACCATAAATTGAATTCACAATCCCCTTCTTCTAGGCACTGTCCTCTGCCTGCCCCACTTCCCCATCCCTGTCTCTGCCTTGTTCTATATCATCCCTCTTACTTCTACTGCAAAGAATAAGGCTTAAGCACAATTGTCAGGATGCACCTAGAGGGGTTCTAAAGTTGTAATCTGCCTTTTGGATGGCTATTTAGTCCAGGCAACGATTTGGAAACCCTGGCCCTGTGTAGGGACTCTGGCTACAATCAGGTGCCTTTTGGTTAATGTGGTAGCTAGAGAGTTGGAGGGATCTACTACAGTGTCTGGTTTATAGCCTGCAGCCTCAAAAATAAATACATTTCCTCTGTATTAATTAGTTCTTCCACAGTTAGAATCATAGAATAAAATAATCATAGGACTGGAAGGAAGATACCTCTAGAGGTCATCTAGTCTGGTCCCCTGCACTCAAGGCAAGAGGACTATTCTATTCTAGACTGTGAGATCAGTAGCTCTGACATGACATGAGGTCTAAGCATGAGTCCTCCATGCAGTGCATTTGCTGTGGTCTGCATTTGTTGTTTTAAAGCCTTCGGTAAGAAAAAGCTGGTAACAGGCAGCTAGAAGTAATACAAATCCAATGGTTGTCCAGCACTTTGTCATCCGTGTACAAACAATCTAACGCTTTTCAGCTTTTAAATGACTAGGACAAAACAGAGCGATTCCCTCCCTTTCGGGTTATCTGTCTCCAGAACATAAAGACTTCATTGAAAATAAGCATCTCAAAAGAACCATCAAGTCTGGCTGGTGTTTGATTACTACTGTAATCAAGTCTGCTGTAGAGATTGAAGGATCAAGCAAATAGTGAATGAGATTCTGATTATCCTATCCAGGAATAGGGTTGCCAGGTGTCCAGTATTAAACCAGACAATTCGGTATTTTTGCCTCCTCTCCGGTAAAAAAAAATTCAGAAAATACCAGACACCTAAAATGTCTGGTACTTTGTGATTTTTTTCCCCCAGACAAGAAGCGAAAATCCTGAGCTGTCCGCTCAATACAGAGGCAGCCTGACAACCCTAGTGCTTACTGGGGAGCTGTGCGGCCTGGCGCAGGAAGACAAGATGTTGGGCGGCTGCCGGCAGCCTGTTAGGGCCAAAAAGCCTCAAAAGCATTTCTTAAAGGGGCCATGCTATGGGGTTTTTTGGTTGGCTGTTTTTTTTTTGCTTAACAACAACTCATGGGGTCCTTTTTTTTTTTTAATTCAGTTTTTTTTTCTGAAACCATCTGGCAACCCTATCCAAGCATTGGCCTTTGTTCTCATTCCCTTCTCCCATCTACACCCATTCCATGCTCACCAGCCAACATTTCCACTTGAGAAAGAAGTTGGGGCAGAAAAGTAAGGACTAACTTCAGGTTTTATTTAAGCTTTGGGAATGAAATTCAAATGAAATCAATTGTGAAGTTCTTTTATAATGGATTGAACCTAGCAAGTGGACAGAATCCTGTCTTAGACTAGTCAGCCAGTTTTCTATCCTAGCCTGTGAGGAAGTGAATTTAAAATTCTTGAGGTAGACCCTTGGGAGAGAGAAACCTACAACACTAAATGGTAAGCTTGACCTTCTTCCAGTGCTTTTGTAACCCCTTAAAAACAAAGATGAGGTGGCTTGCGAAACTAGGTTGAGCATAAGGAAAGAACGTGGTTACATCCCAATGCAGAAAAATATATAAAAATGGATTTGATGGTTTTTTTAAATTTAGTACAGTTCAGTAGCAGAGCTCTGGAGAAATTGGAGGTAGGAAAAGCTTGGGGAGTGTGTGTGTGTGGGGGGGGGGCAGGGGAATCAGATGGCATGGGTCATAGTCTGTCTGGTCACCCCACCACTGTTAACTGGAGAGCATACCTAGCACTGGCAGACGGCAGTGTTCGTGTTCTTGCAGTGTGGCTGGGGAGAGACAAACCCAAGGGAATGGAAGCAGCAGGCTGCCGGCCGCGCTCCCCACAGGGGGCTGCTTGCCTTGCCTTTCCTACTGGCAAGAATGCTGCAGGCTCCAACAGGAACCGTGGAGCTGCAGGAAGGAGGGAAAAACCTGGGGGGCTCCCTGCTGCATAGGAGAAGAACGGAGTAGCAGAAAGCCGCGGTGGCAGGTTCCCCATCCCTCCTCCCTATGTGCTCGAATTCTGAGCAGTATACTATGCCTACTGGCATTTTGTGAACCATATTTCCAACTCCACAGTGCAGATCTTTACGGACAACCAAGCTGCAATGTTCTACATAAACAGGCAGGGAGGGGCGAGGTCCTACCCCCTCTGCAGAGAGGCAGTCTGGTTATGGACTTTGTGCAATGCTCACAATATAATGTTAATTGCTTCATATCTCCCCAGCAAAGACAACATAACCACAGACAATATCAGCAAGAACTTCCCTGCGAACCACGGATGGGAACTAGACCCCACCATCTTGCATCAGATCTTTACACAATGAGGCTTCCCGCAGATCAACTTGTATGCCACCAGTACCAACGAAAAGTGTCCATGCTACTGTTTGCGTGCGGGCATTGGAACACAATCCCTAGGGGACGCAGTCACAATTTACTGGGGGACAACCCTCCTATACCCTTTTTCCCCCATACCACTTCTCCATCAAGTAGTCACCAAGGTGCATTTAGACAATGCCAATGTCATGCTGACAGTGCCAGACTGGCCGAGATAAACATGGTATACCTACCTATTGCAAATGTCAGTCGACAGCCCACGACGGCACCCACATCTCCTCACTCAATGTTGTAGTCGCCTTCAGCATCCTCATCTCCACACCCTGAACCTTCAGGCCTAGCTCCTCAGTGGCTCACTTAACTAGAAACAGAATGCACCGATGAGGTCCAACAGATCATCCTTAGCAGTCGGAGAACATCCACTTGCAAAACAAGTGGTGACGATTCTCCACCTGGTCTCACCTCGACCCATCTTCCACTCCAACTGAATTCAAGCATTTGGGATTTTCACTCAATTCCCTGAAGGTTCACGTCTCCTCCATAACCCCTTTGCATGAGCCAATAGACAGTAAGTTGTTATTCACACATGCCATGACCAAAAAGATCCTCAAAGGACTGCAGAACATGTATCCACCAATCAAACCTCCAGCTCCCGTCTGGGACCTCAATTTGGTTCTGAGAGCCTTAACTCGTAAACCTTTTGAGCCTATCACGACCTGCTCTATGCTTCACCTTTCCATGATGATAGCTTTACTAGTGGCAATAACATCCGCCAGGAGACTTAGCAAAATTGTGGTTCTCATGGCAGACCCACCTTTCACTACCTTCCATAAGGACAAGGTAGTCCGTCAACCTCACCCTAGGTTCCTGCCAAAGGTGCCCTCTCCTTTCCACTATAACTTACCAGACTTTTTTCCCAAACCTCACATCAACCAGACAGAGGCCATGCTGCATACTCTTGATTTATGGAGAGCCATTGCGTTCTACCTGGAAAGAACCAAGCAAATTCGGAAAACCAACAGCTTGTTCATATCAACCACCAAACGATCCCTGGGACTCCCCATTTCCTCCCAGAGAATCTCAAAATGGATAGTTGAATGCATAAGAATAGCATATTCAACCTTTGGTAAAGAACCACCTGCACAACTTCATGCACATTTGACCAGGGCTATGACAGCATCACCAGCCCATGTACAGGCATCTCCCTGTCCGATATATGCAAATTGGCCACTTGGTTGTCCACTCATACATTCGCTGCTCACTACGCTCTGGACTCCTGTGTGTCCAGAGGAACTGCGTTTGGACACACAATCCTTACCACAGTCCAAAAGGACACTATATCGTCCGAAGCTCCCACGTCCAGTGAATAGACTGCTTGTAGTAATCTGAGGTGGAGCACCCACAGAGACACTCGAAGAAGAAGAGAGGGTTACTCACCCTCTGTAGTAATTGGCGTTTTTCAAGATGGGTGTCCTTGTGGGTGCTCCACCACCCACCCTTCTTCCCCTTTGCTTCGGTATTATTTCCATACTTTTCTGGGGCAGAGAAGGAACTGAGGAGATCATACCTCATGCAAGAGCATTAGCCACCAAGCACGTGTAGCGCTTTTGCGCATGTGCGAGCTAGGTGTCAAAGCCAAGGCTAGTACAATCATCCAGCCAGGTGCGTTATGGCACCAAAACACCTACGGTGGAGCACCCACAGGGGCACCCATCTGAAAGAATGTCAGTTACTGCAGAGGGTGAGTAACCCTCTCATTCTGCCTTTACTTGGTGTGTAGAGGACTTTACAAAAAATGGGGATGAGTTGGCAGGGGTCTATACTGAAAAGAGTGTGAGAGGCGCAGTTTTAATAACAAAAAGACAAAAACTGTTATGACCTTGAGTGGGCTAGGATATGTATTAAGATTCCTCCTACTAGTTAACTTTGGGGTTGATCACGTGTTAGATGCTACAGTTCAGAGGCACAATTGGGATAAAAAGATTATTTGGGGAGACCCCAAATAATAGGAGTGGAGATCAGATAGTTTGGATAATAACACCTGAATTATAAGACTTGCAGTAGAGCACCTTGAGACTCATACAGCTAATCTGTTTTCACATTGGATTAAAAAAGTGCCATTTCCTGAGACTTGATTCTAATAGTCAAATAACACAGATAGGCTGAACTCTAGTCACACTTTGATGTGTGTCTGTTAAAATGGTATATGCAGTGTAGTTGTAGACATGTCAGTAATATAAGGGTCTATGTTTCTCATCTCTCAATACTTTTCAATACGAACTCCTTCAGTTTACAGTCAAAAAATATTTATTCTGTCAACACTTCAATCTCATCCTGGGATCTGAAAATCATGCTGTGTTCTTTCTGGCTCATGTCACCGCTAGTAATATAGACTCTACAACTGGAAGTTAGTCAATAGTTGTTGATGATGAATGATCCAGAATGGAATCCTGCTTTTTTCCCTATAGCTGCAATAGTTACTGCATCATAATCAGTAATTCAGATTCACTGGAACTGAATTAACCATTCAGCTAA
Source organism: Pelodiscus sinensis (assembly GCF_052426305.1). Classification (NCBI taxonomy): domain Eukaryota; kingdom Metazoa; phylum Chordata; order Testudines; family Trionychidae; genus Pelodiscus; species Pelodiscus sinensis. The sequence goes on along the minus strand of NC_143053.1, from coordinate 55,119,868 downwards.
TGATGCTTGAATAAGAATATCATCTAGCACATTTTTCTGTACCTGTATTTGCTTTGCAGTCCTGACTGGTGTACAAAAGCAACTAAAGCTTATTTATGTCTGTAAAATAATCATATCTGACTCTGAATAAACATAGTGAACCGATCTGCTAAGTAAGAAATTGAAATTTTCACATAGAATCAGTGGTTTTTTTTGACAGTATGCCCCTTTTTGTGGGAACACTTACCCCTTTTCTTCAGCACAGCTCCCAGCCTGCCCTAGGAGCACTTGTGCAGTGCTGGATGGAAGCCCGCTAGGGAAACATGGCAATTAAAGGGGCCGCGACTGCCTTTTGGCCCTCCTTTTTTTCCCCCCCTGGTATTTTTGGTTTTGGGGTTTTTTGTTTTGTTTTTGTTTTTTGCTCGACAAAGTCATTGGCAACCCTAGTACTGCATAGAATGATTACTTTTCTGACTACACATATTCTGGCTAAATCACAAAGTTAGTGGCAGAATGGGGGAGATGTATCTTGATTTACAGACTCTCATCTAGCTTTTACAGAATATTACTCCCTTGTTAATTTGGTTTTGACTTTACGTACATTGCTTATACTGTGTGTGTATATAATATGAATACTGTTTTCACTGCATCTTTTATGTAAAAAGTAATGATAAAGAATTTTGAATAGGTATTAATTTTTATATCTCACAATTTAATTGTGAGTCCAGTAGGGAACCCTCATGATATAAAAATTTAGGCAGTGAAACCAATCTGTTTTGATTTCAGAATAAAAAAAGATATTTCTGTGCAATGTAGGAAGATCAAAACACATACCACACCAAATGAGAGCCTATATATATAGAAAAGGCAAAAATGTTGGACAAATAAGAAAAATTATTAGTTAAGAGGCAAGGTTTAATGATAAACTGGCTGCCTATCTCATATCTAATATCTGGCTAGGTGGCAACTCTGTTTGCAGTTGTGTGTTTTATGATCTGGATATGTGCGCAGCTCCTCCTTTTGTATACATTTGATTTATATCTCAGTACATAAAGTATCTACAAAGAATTCTGAAGAATAATTTGCTGATCAACAATGTGGGCTTTCTAGAATAAACTTGGTTTAAAAGGACTGTAGGAGGATGCCTGTTAGAGAAAAGGACTTTCCAAAGTCTTTCTTCTTTTGGATCTTTTAGGGCATGTGCCTGAGCAGTTGAAGATTTTTTTAAAGAAAGGAGAGGGAAAAAGGCACATATGGATGATACTGTAAAAATCAGAAGAAAACTGATAATGCCACTTTCTTTTTGTACCTTTCTGAAGAAATAATTCCCGCATTTTGTCACATTTTTAGATAAAGGGGGACCTCTTGTGGTTGTCCTGAGAAATATCTCTCTACAAGGCTCATGGAAAATAATTTCAGTATAACTACAACTCACCTAAAGAGAGCATGTTCTAGGGAACCTAAGGTCTGGGGGCTGGTTACAGTCCCTGGGTTGCCTGCATCTGACCCCTGAGGCTAAGGGCCTCCCCCAACATTGCAGAGTCCGTGGTGGCATTGCAACCCCCTGTCACCTCCCTGATTGATTTTATTGTGAGTCAGTGGCCCCTGACCCAAAAAAGGTTCCCCACCCTTGTTCTAGGGTGACCATATTTCCCGATGCCAAATACAGGACACCTGTAAAATTGCTTGGACTTAAGTGAGTTCAACGATAATCAATCAGAACTATTCAGTACAAATGTTCAAAATAACATGAAGTTAACTTAGCACCCTTTAAAAAGTCATACTACATTATAATAACTAAAATAGGTAAACAATTAAAATACATACTTATAATGAAGTGGTTACAGCTCTTTAGAAGTGCCTGCCTTGTCCTTATCTTGCTGTCCTCCAGTGTAGGGTAAGGTGCAGGAGCTAGATGTGTGTGGATGAGCTGCGGGAGTCAGGGGTGTGTGTGTGTGTGTGTGTGTGTGTAAGTGTAAGAGGCTGGGATGAGGAGGCAGGAGTTTGGGGGCATGTGGGAGAGGTGCAAGACTGGAATCAAGAGGCAAACCAAGGGCTGGTCATGCTCGGCGGTGGGAGGAGGGAGAGCAGGGACTGGAACAGATGGGGTGAGGCAGAGCCTTGGGAGAGAGTGCAGTGGGGGCAGAAAGAGGCAGAGAGAGGGTAGGGCTTTGCCAGGAAAGGATGGAATGAAGCCAGGGCCTCAGAACAGAGCAGGGGTGGAATACTCCTTGAGAAAGCTGAAGCCTGTGGCTAGTGTCTTAACTCTTAAAAAAAAATTGAAAAGTTTGGATATACTTGTTGAAGCACTGAGATTATTATGCAAGCAAGAATTGGTGGGGATTGCTTTCCTCATTTTGTCTCCTGTCCTTTATTGTTCTTGGGTGTTGGTGTGTGTCTATAGGACAGAGATGGGGAAACTTTTTGGGTTGGAGGGCAGATGACTCACAGAAAAATTAGTTGGGGGCTACACACAAGTAAGAAGCAAAAAAACACAAACAAAAATCAAACAGAACAAAAACTAACAAACAACAAGCCAAAAGACCCTCACTGAAGTGGCCTCTGACTGAGAAGGAGAAAGACACTCCCCACATTCCCCTTACACACCAGAGCCTGGAGGGGCCCATGCTATTAGATTTTCTGTGCTCAAGCCCCACGGGGGGGGGGGGGGGGGGAAGCAGAGCATCAGCGTTGGCTCTCCAGTGCTGGATTCAGGCAAGCCAGGGGTCACATCTGGCTTTCAGGCCTGAGGTTTCCCACCCATGCTATAGGACAAAACAGGAGTTTCTTAGAATACACTGCTCCTGTCCAAACATTTTAAAACTGTAAACAAATTAGATATTTCACATAATATAATTGTTTCTGTAAGAAGATCTCAAATCAGTTCATAAACTTAAGTGAATTATGCTGAGGTAGGAAAGTATTATTACCATTTTACAGATGGGGAAATGGAGGCACCGACAAATTATGTTCCAAATTAAGCCACAAATAGAACTAGTATTACCAGATTCTTTTGTGTTAGCCCTAAGATCATGAAGGCTCATCATACATGTCATGCATATATTTAATTCTCTTACCCTGAGAATGTCTATTACTCATACGCTACGTCTAGACTGCCATGATTTTCCGCAAATGCTTTTAACAGAAAAGTTTTCCGTTAAAAGCATTTGTGGAAAAGAGTGTCTAGATTGGCACGGACGCTTTTCCGCAAAAGCACTTTTTGCGGAAAAGCGTCCGTGCCAATCTGATGTGCTTTTGCGCAAAAAAGCCCTGATCGCCGTTTTCGTGATGGGGGCTTTTTTGCGCAAAACAAATCTGAGCTGTCTACACTGCCCCTTTTGCGCAAAAGCTTTTGTGCAAAAGGACTTTTGCCCGAACGGGAGCAGCATAGTATTTCTGCAACACTGATGAGATCGTCAGTGTTCTTGCGGAAATTCAAGCAGCCAGTGTAGACAGCTGGCAAGTTTTTCTGCAAAAGCAATTGCTTTTGCAGAAAAACTTGCCAGTCTAGACGCAGCCATGGACTTGAAGGCCAGAATGGAGCATTATGCTCACTTACTCTGATCTTGCAGATCACAGAATCTCACCCACCCACTCCTACGATAGGCACAGAACCTCTTATTGAGTTACTGATGTTGCCTACAAGGGGAAGAAAGGAAACATGCAGAAATAATCAGAGGGATGGGAAAATGAGAAAGCTAAAGAATGTGTAACCCCTTTCTCAGAAGTGCCGATACTACCCACTTATCTGGTATTTAGTCACCCCACTGGACTAGACCCTAGTGTAATGTGGTGCAATGTGAACTAGAGGAAACAAGTAAGTATGGTGAAAAACAAGGAAGTACGTATTGAGGGATAAGATACAATAAAAGGGATTCAGGGAGGGGAACACACAAAATAATCAGTAGCTCCTACAATAGCCAGTTAACTAACAACAGTAAAACAGTGACACTGGAGGAGGGTGAGGCCATTGAAATCCAAGCCCAAATCTATTCTTCCTTTGGCCAGAATCCGACAAAGAATAGTTTTTCCTATTTATATTTAGGTGCTGGATCAGGGTATGCTGACGATGCTCAGGACCTCAATTACCAGGCTACCAACAGCCATCAAAGAGGAACTCTGAGAAGTCTAATGGAGATGACATGACCATGGAGTTAAGCCCCTTGATGGTAGAACAGTAGGATGAGGTGAGTATTGAAGGGCTTCTGTAGTCATCACAGGGTAGATGGTGCTGTCTTCCATCTGCCCGGAAGCACGAGGAGACTTGAGACACACACCGGCTGCCATTTGGGCAGACAGCACAGCCCATGACTTGAACACAGCCTTTTATAGACTGTTAGGCATGAAAGCTGGAATGTCCCATTCAATCAGTCTGAGATAAATGGAATTCAGAGTGCTGTTGGAGGGAAACCAATGGAATGTCCCAGGCCTCTAGAGGTGGGAAAAACCAGGATTGAAGCCCAGGCCTAAATCTATACCTCCCTTGGCCAGAACCCGGTAAAGAATAGTCGCCGGTTTAAACCAGCATCTGCTGCTGAGGTGAAAATAGCTCTCAAAATGAAGCACAGGTGTCATAGCTCATAGATTCCATGTTTGTTTATCCCATGCCACTGATTTTCATTTTATCAACATCCAAACTTGATCTACACCGTTCGTAACATTATAATAATATATATTTAATACAAATAAAATGCTAACATTGAACCCCTAATTACAGAGAATCCCCAATTTACTCTAGTTTTAAGCCAGAAAGTGATCCATGCCTCATGCTACAAAGGAAGATTATCCTCCCAGTCTGATTGGGGGAAAATTCCTTTCCAGTTCTTTCTCAATCTTACCCATGTGCACTCTGAGAATATGCATGATAGCCTTCACCCAGACACCAGGAAATTAATTCTCTGAGTAATTCAGAGCCCTCCTTCTCTAGTGTTCCATCTCTGGCTATTGGGCGTATTTGCTAATGGCATTTGTGGATGGTCTACATGCCATTGCAGCAATCTCATACCATCCATCCATATACTTATCAAACTCAGTCTTAAAACAAGATATTTTTTGTCCCCACTGCTTCACTTGGAAGGCTGTTCTGAAGTTTAGAACTTAGTCTAATTTTGGATGTCTTAAAGTAACGGATGTCTAGTTTATATCCATTTTTTGTGACAACATTTGCCCTTAATGTAAGTAACTTCTGTCCCTCTCTGGTGTTTATTCCTCCAATATATGTATAGAGAGCAAATACATCTCCTCTCAGCGGTCATGCTGTTAGGCTAAACAAGCCAAGCTCCTTAAGTTTGTTCTTGTAAGGCAGTTTCCATTGCTTTAGTCATCATAGCAGCCCTTCTCTGCACCTGTTCCAGTTTGAATTCATCTTTCTTAAACATGGGAGACCAGAATTGCACACAGTATTCCAGATGAGGTCTCACGAAGGATTTGGACAATGGTAATAATACTTTCTTATTTCTATTGAAATACTTCACTTGATTCATCATAGGATTGCATTAGCTTTTTCCACAGCTGCGTCAACCAATATACCCAAATCTTTCTCCTCCTCTGATACTGCCAACTGATATGTCCTCATCTTACATTAAAGATTCTTCTTAGTCCTTAAGTGTATGACCCTGTATTTCACACTATTAAATTTAATCTCATTGATATTTCAGTTTTCAAGGTCCTCCAAATCTTCTTTTATGATATTCTGGTCCTCCTCTACATCTTCCAACTTTGTCATCTGCAAATTTTACTCCCACTTTTTCATTAATTACATTGACACAAAATATTAATCAATCCTTGAGTAGTTCCATTAGTAATGTCCCTTCAGCTTGATAGTTCATCTTTCAGCATAATATGTTGTAGTCTGTTCTTTAGCCACTTTTCCATTCTTGTATTAATGCCTATCTTCTACAATTTTACTAATTAATTCCCATGTGGACATTTATCAAATGCTTTCCTGAAATCCAGGTAGACTAGATCTTCTGCATTTCCTTTGTCTAGAAAAAAGAAAGAGACCAGGTTGGTGTGGCATGACCTACTTTTTGTAAAACCATGTTATATATATTATCCCAATTGTTTTTTTACCTCTGTGTTCTTAACTACTCTCTCTTGTGAAATCTATCTTAAGAGTTTGCATACAATTGAAGTCAAAGTTACAGGCCTAGAGTTTCACAGATTTTTTTTCTTTTCTTAAATATAGGTACTGTATTTGCAGTTCTTTACTCATAGGGTACAACTGAGTTTATGGGTTCAATAAAAATCCTTGCTTTGGGGTTTGCAATGTTAAGGGTCCAGTACCTTTTAATATGGGAGAAGACTGAATGGAGATTATCTAGGCCTTCTCATTTGTTTCTGTTAAACTTCTTAAGATTGTCTTCAACTTCTGATGTGGTAATTTCTACTTCCATAGCTACCTCCCATTAGCCACCCTGCTATTGCCCCTGAGATCCTTATTAAAAATGGAGGCAAAAGTATTTATATAGTGCTGGACCATACCTAGATTTTCTTTAATCTCCACTCCATCCTCAGTGTTTAGCAGTTCCACTTCTTATTTTCTGGTTTTCTTTTTATTAATATGGTCAAAGAACCTTTTACTATTTTTTTTTCATTTCCTTTCCAAGATCCAATTCTATTTGACCTTTTGCATTTCTCACTTACCCTACATTTTCTGACTTCCAAGAGGTAGCTTTCCTTGTCAATCCATCCCTTTGTCCATCCTTGTAAGCTTTTTGCTGTCTATTAATAGTTTATTTTAGATCTTGTTCTTCTAATTTGGTCTGACACGCATCCCTACAATTTTTCCCTTTTGTTGGGATGAAGGCTTCAAATAGTTTTTGAAACTTTGAATTAAAATAATTCCAAGACTCCTCCACATTCAGATTCTTGAGTTCTTTTGTTCTCTCCATATCCTTAAATAAATCCCTTCATTATTTTTAAAGTTTCCCTTTTGATATCAGGGACCTTAGACACAGACCTATTTTAGTTTGTCCTTTCATTTAGCTGAAACTGAATTTACTCATGATCATTTAAACCATCTCTGCAGTGGTAGACATGTTAGACATATCCAGATTAAAAAAAAACTTTGCTTTTCTAGCCTATTGCACATATTCCTTTTAATTTCCTTGGCATTTCTTTGTTTGATATTCTGTTCATGTAACGAAAAATTTCTTCTGCTTTACTAGAATTAATGTTACTTGTTAATTTCTAATCTTCAATGTGTTCAAACATAGTAAATGCTTGTTGTTAGATGGTATATCTATTAGTTATATTATTCCTCCAGAGCTGCACTCAGAAATATGAGCAAAGTACATCAGGGGAGGAAGAAAGAATTTTCTTTTTCCCAGTGTAACTGCTCACCCTAAATACAATAAAAATTCATTTTTATTAGTTAATAAATAATCTTCACTAATTACATAGTGTTTGCTTTAAGTCAATGAGAGTACTCATGTGATTAAAGTTAATCATAGGCATAAGTGTTTACAGATTCAGGCACTAGACATTTGCACAGCCAGACATTGTAACAAAATGCTTAATAAAAGATATAGGCAAGTGTTTAGGCAAAGCCTGATCTCCATTCTTTGGAAACCCAAAATTTTGTGTGAATGGTGGTTTAATGGTAGAGGTGACCATATTTCTCTATGCTGAATATGGGACACCTGGTAAAATTATTCATATTCAAGCAAGTTTAGTGGCACTCAGTCAGAACTATGCAGTACAAATATTCAAATTAATATCAAGTTGACTGAGCCCCTGTTTAAAAAAATACTGCATAGCTGGGTTCTTTTTATTTACCTTGTCTTTAAGTCTTTAGGGTTCACAGGGGGAGGGGTGACACACACATCCTGAAAGAACAACGAGAAGTCCTGTGGCACCTTATAGACTAAGGGTATGTCTACACTACCACCCTAGTTCGAACTAGGGTGGTTAATGTAGGCAACCACGAGGAGTAAAGGTAGCCTAATCTGAACTACCTAGTTCGTGCCGTGTGTAGCCGCGGGCACGGAGTCCAAACTAGCGGACATTTAAAAATGGCGGCGCCTGGCAACATGCAAATGAAGCCAGGGAAATTCAAATCCCGGGCTTCATTTGCAACTCCGGTTGCCTACATTAACCACCCTAGTTCGAACTAGGGTGGTAGTGTAGACATACCCTCACAGATTTATTGGAGCATAAGCTTTCCGGGGCAAAGATGCATCTGACAAAGTGGGTCTTTGCCCACAAAAGCTTATGCTCCAATAAATCTGCTAGCCTATTAGGTGCCACGGGACTTCTTGTTGTTTTTGCAGATTCAGACTAACATGGCTACCCCTTTGATACTTGACATATATCCTGAACACCTCTGTCATGCGGGAGGGGTGACTGACCAACCCAACCCATCCTGCCTTGTGCTCTCTGCTCTCCACACCTGGCTGGGCCCCGGGGATGAGCCAAACTCTCTGAGTACCTGGTGCCATGTTTTCCTGAGGCAACATGTGGGAGGCATACAGGGTCTCATGTCTCCTCTCCCTAGATTTCTGGTTCACACCAGATTGTGGCCATCAGCAGCCTTTCAGCTCTATGTGAGAGGGAAGGGATGGGAGCTGGTTCCATCTACAGGGAAAATGGGGGCTGGGGAAAGAGGAATAACCTGGCCTATGTCTTTGCAGATCTCGTCTTTCTCACTCACCTTCCACTCCCCTGTGGCTGGAAGCAGCTTGTCTCTTCCTATCCACAGTGTTGAAAGGCAGCTAACATCTCCAGGCTGCTGCTGGCCACAGACATAACCCGCCCTTCTCCTCTTCCCTGGATAAAGCCTGGACAGGAAGGGGTTAATCCCTAAGGATGCATTATGCTCTACAGCCCAGAGAACCTGGCTTCCGGGGCTTCAGTGAACTCAGCTAGAGAGGTGGCTCAGCCGGGGTGGGTGCCTAGGGGATGAAGCAGCTCTGCAATCCTTGGGGACAGGATCCAGGGCAATGGAAGACATGTGAAGATGGTGCTAAACCCCTTCCTGGGGCACTGATTTCTTTTCTAGCTGGGGTGCATGACCCCACCTCTGCCCCAGGACCGACCTCCACTCCACCTCTCTCCTGCCTTTCCTGCCTCTGCTCAGCCCCACCCCATTCACCACTTTTCCCCAAACTCCTGCCTTTTCCCCCACTTACTCCCCTGTGTGTGCTGCATCCCTACTCCTCTCTCTCCCACCTTAGATGATCCTGAAAGCTGCAAAAGAGGTATTCTGTGGCAGGTAGGAGGGAGGGGCATGATTTAGTCAGCATAGCTGCTGGTGGGTGAGCTTGGGAGTAGGGAGCTTGGCTGCTGGCAGGTGCTAAGTACTAGCTCCAGAGCACCGATGGAGTTGGTGCCTATCGTCTGCATGGCATAAACAGTCTGGGAATCACTTCCCTGCCCACTCTAGAGCTTAGCTGATGGGTGAAGAGGCTTCTTTTTGCGAGTGCTGTGTGGGATTTTGGCACATGCAGGGCCTGGCTCCTGGCTAGCATTCCAGGCTGGACAGTCTAGGCTTTCCTGAAGTATTGGCTCAGATAGAGCAGCTGGGAAAGGAAGGAGTCTGCCAGCAAGGCTCAGTGAGATGTGCACTCCAACCAGTGGTTGGTTCTCCCCACAGCTTTGGGAGCAAGATACACCCTGCTGGGAGGGGGGGGGGAATGTGGAGGAGCAGCAGGACTGGGCAGGCAGCTAAGGGGCAAAACAGAGAGAGGACAGCAAGAGGGGGAACAAGTAAAAGGTCAGTAGGTGGGCGGCAGAGGTGACATGTAGCTGGCTGCTGCCCAGCACTTACCTGCACTCAACAGCTACCACAGGTTGCAGCTAATGCCAGCCAGAAATTGGCAGGAGCTCTGCTGGTTTAGAGCTGGAGTGCAACACAGGCTGCACTGATGGATCAACAGGGATAGTGACCAGCACCATGTGCTGTGACTTTGCCCTGTCATCAGTCTTGCACATCTACCTCCATCATCAGCCTTTGGACTCCTCCAGTTACTGCTGGTGAGCCGGGATCTGACTAACTGCAGGGCTTGCTAGTTCTCATAGGGGGAGAGAGAAAATACAGGACTTTTTGCCAGTTTTTAAGAAAAATCCAGGACCCTTGCTGGAGGGCTTAAATATGGCACAGTCCCTTTAAAAATGAGGTACCTGGTCACCCTATTTAATAGCAATTTGAGGTGTACAAACAATACAGCTCAAGGCCCTCTGTGTGGGATTATTTTCAATTGATCAAAAAATCTTTGATATTTTGCATTTGAATGAACAAATAATGCCTCATTTTCCAACAACATTTCAGAATTAACCGGACAACAGACCAAGTACTGCAGAGAGTGAATTTCTCAGTGGGTTGTTAAGTTTCTTATTTTTCATATTTAAAGAATCCTAACAGTGAAAGCATCAGAAAGAATCAAAGTTACTTAAACACTGCTATAAATACTAAGTCAAAGAACCACTTGGCTATGAAGATTTGTTATCATGTACTAATAATTTTTTCACCTCTCTCAGACAACATACTATGGAAAATTTATATTGGGTGCTTATGTTTTAATGTACAATATCTCAAGGAATATTCATAATTCTCAGATATCAGTATATGTGTATATGATTTGTTTGAGTTGTTGTTCTGTGGGCTGATCCAACTTTCACTTGAGTCAACAGAAAGATACCCATTGATTTCAGTGAGAACTAGATTAGGCTTTTATTGTAACTTAGAAAGAGAAATGTTCTCCTCAAGTTCCCTTGTGTATCATCTTATTCCCTTAGCTTCTCACAAATTGCAATTCAAATATTCTCAGCTAGGAAAGCTTTTCTGAGCCATGCCAATTACATTCTCCTGTTTTGCAGAGTTCAAATCTTAGATCAGGGCTACTCAACTTTGGAAGCCCTGAGGGCCACAATGATTCTTACAGCACATGCCAAGGGCCACAACTTTAGTGTGGTTGCATATACATACAAATGTATATGCAAATATATGCAAATAGCTTATTTTACATTGACGGGCATGAATACAAAGATTAAGGCAAGACTACACAACACACAGGTCCCATTTAAGTTAGTTTTGCTGATATTAATAAAATGCAATATTTACCCGATTTCCACCCATATGACTTGCCATTGTGTAGCATGTTCCCAGTGGAGCCATGTTCAAAGGATCCCACCCGCGGGCTACATGTTGAGCCCTGCATAAACCCAAACCGCACCACAGGCCGCAAACAAATGGGCTGTGGGCTGCATGTGGCCTATGGGCCGTGTGTTGAGTAGCCCTGTCTTAGATTATGCCCTTCTAACAGCAGGACTAATTTCCTTTCTGTAGTTGATTTTCCAGACTTTCAAAGCTAGGTCATAGATGATAGCATTAATTATAGTTGTCTTGTACTAGTAGAATTAGAACTCAGGATCCATGAGCAATATAAGAGGAGCCTGATTTTCCAAGACAGCATCCTAAACTATGAAGGTTTATATCCCTTGTATATTTTAACCTATCTGATGTAACTGTGAGGATATTTAGCTATATAGACATTTGTGCAACCTCAATAAATTCTTCCACAGTTTAATTTGTATAAAAATAATTTCCTTTTAGAAGTTTAAAATGTATTACCTTTAAAAAACATCACTGAATGTCCCTTTGCTCTTGCGTTATAAGACTGTATGTAGGAACACCCATACTAACTTCTCTGTACTATTCATTATTTTATATGCCTTTGTCATGTCCCAGTGGTGGCCTCTGGGAAGTATTGTGCACTGAGCTGCAGAAGAATAACTTCACTTTGTTTCAGAGTACAAAATGTGCCCCCAGAACAGTACTGAGACTATCAAAAGGGGTGGGACTGAATAGGATCACTCCCCTGAAAAATTGCTGAATGCCTTTCAAGATATCTGTGCAGTCCTTAGGTTCAGGGGAGCCCAAGGACTGCAGTTTTGCTCACTTTTGTGAATATTACAGGGGTGCAATCTGATTTTTTGTTTCCCCTTTCCCTCCTTATTTTAATGGTTTGGTCACAATTACAGAGGTAAGGACCTACAAACAATGTGTGAAATTCTGGCTCCATTGACATCAATGGCGCAACTTCCATTGTCTTCGGTAAGTGAGGATTTTTATCCAAATTTCATTTGTCCACAATGAAATTAAACACACTTTTCCTCATGTTCTGGTATGGAGGAAGCAATTTCTGATGAATATGGATGAATCCTATCATCAAATATCTTTCAGTCCTTCTTTACACCTTGTAGATAACAATAAAGGATGAAAAATCACTTTGTTTCCTCTGTAAATCACCTTTGAAAATTAAAGAAGCATTGACTCCCTGGATATGGCTGAATGAAAAATATGAAGAACTCAGTCTCTCTCTATATATATAAAAAAGTTTTTCCTGCTGGGTGACAGAATGACATCATCATGTTCTGCACGCTCTCTGGCTGCAAAAGCTGCTGGGAGAGGGGGAAGGGTGTAGTCGAGCATAGGAAGCACATGTCACAGCCCACTAGTGTTCTCTAAAATTGTAATCAGACCTCTGCCAGTATTTAGTGAAACAATAATATAGAAAACACAGATGGCAAAAGTGTAACAGGATCTGATTAATGTTTTTGTTGGATGACATCTCACCTGGGTTTTTTTTTCTCCTCAGGAAAACATATTTTCCTTGAAAGTCATTATGTAGTTATGTGATTGTTAAAACAACCATTTATTAATCAAGCATAAATAAACTTTCTTAGGGTGTAGACTTTCTACAGGTACATCTATATTTATCTTTGGGTAAGAAAGAATCTGTTTAAACTAGCTAAAACTTGCAGGGCATGGGCTATGCACTGAATAACTGGGTTTTGGACTAAATGGCTTGGAATAACCTTAGCAAATTGGCCATTTTTGACTCAGGGTTCTAAACACGTGTGAAGATGGGATGCACAAATACACAGTCAGTTTCTAGTTTTGGAGGGACTTTATGTGCTTCATGCCAGATTCTGCTCTGCAGTTCATACCTTACCAGGATTACATTTTCTAAAACATGTTGGCTGTGTCTATATTGGTGCGATCTTGCGCAAAAGCAATTGCTTTTGCGCAAAAACTTGCTGCCTGTCTACACCGGCCGCGAGTTCTTGTGCAAGTACACTGACGTTCTAATGTATGAAATCAGTGCTTCTTGTGCAAAAACTCTGACGTTCCCACTCAGGAAGAAGCCCTATTGCGCAACTGTTCTTGCGCAAGAGGCCAGTGTAGACAGACAACATGAATTTCTTGCGAAAGAAAGCCCTATGGTTAAAATGGCCATCAGAGCTTTCTTGCACAAGAGAGCATCTACACTGGCACAGATGCTCTTGTGCAAAAGCACATCTCTTGTGCAAAAGCACATGCCACTGTAGATGCTCTCTTCTGGAAGAGTTTTTGCAAAAGAGTTCTTCTGCAAGAGTTCTTGTGCAAGATCATGCCGGTGTAGTTGTAGCTGTCGTCTTTTAAAAATTTAAATGGAAAAAAAATCAGAATCATGTTGGCAAAAGTTTGCGTGTGTATATATATATTGGTGTGGGGGAGGGGCTTAAAGGGAAGCGGGGAGAGCGTCACTGCATCAGCTGTGTAGCAGATAGTTGCTTTGGGTTTTCCCCGCAGAGGTTAGCTAGGCATGGGGCTAGATGAGGGCTTTAAGGCCACAGCTACGGTAGGGAGTGGCTGGTGCATGGTGCAGCATAAGCCTCCACAATCTGATTCCACGGTTTTTGCCCCGCTACGCCCCCTCTCTCCCTATCTCTGCCCCCTGCTCCTCCCTGCCCCCAGTGCTACATCTCTGGCATCCGGGCCCCCGCTTGGCCTTCCCGCGCCCTGGATTTCCTCCCCGGTACAGCCAAGGCGCAATCCCCGGGGCCATAGGCGGGCAGCGGCTCTCACGGAGCATGCTCGGAGCTCTGGAGCACGCTCAGTAGCAGCCGGAGAGCCCGATACTGATCCCGTAGCCACGGCTGGGTGGGAGTGAGCGATGGCGCTACAGGAGGATGGCGGGGCAGCGGGCAGCGGGCTCCTGGCTGAATGCAAGGCAGAGGCCAAGCTAATACTCTACCACTGGACCCACTCGTTCTGCTCCCAAAAGGTGAGTGAGTGGGTGGGCGCTTTGGGGAGCGCCAGGGATCAGCACCTGGACAGATCCCCTGGTCCTTGATGCCCCCTCTGGGGCATGGGGCTTCTTGTCTCGCAGGTCCCAGTGTGGGGGCGGGGGTTAAGCACGGACTGAGGGCTGTAGTGCTGTTGTCTTGATCCGGATAGAGAAGAGATGGCGAGTGGCAAGGCCACAGTGTTTTCTCATTAGGCCTTGAAAGGCTTTTAAGGCTTTCCAAGGAACTGTGGTCATTTCAAAATGCAGAATCTGTAAATCCATAATAAGAGGCCATGGGGCAGAGAGTGTTTGGGGCCAGATGACTCATGATTTTAAACCCTGGAATATAATATGTTTGAGCTGTTACAATGTAATAGATGGTTTTGAATGTCACTTCTGGATTTTGCAAAATATAATAAAAGGATATCAGCATATACATCTAATGCAGAAGATGTGTTGGTATTCTTTAATAAAGGGCTTTTTCTTATGTTTATTGCAAATCGTTCAATTGCCAAAGCAAACAATTGTGGTATAGTGAAATATGGCTTATGCTTGTAATGGAAAAATATTCACACCAAGGTCATTCACAAAAGAAGCACCAAAAAGGAGTAGGTATTTAGAAATTTGGCCACCGTTTTTAAGTTTATTCAAAGGAGAAGAGCTCTCCAATCAGTAAGCCAGAATCTTTAGCTAGGCATTGTGAATATTAATCTGATTCTCAGTAAATAATTTCCAATGTGGTATGTTTATATTTTATTGTAACTTGATCTTAATAAAAAGTCCAAAATTAGTATGCCTCAGTTCCAGTTATGTTTACAGAACATATTTGAGATTATATGGGAAAGGAATTTAGAAATCACCAAAACCATAGTACTGTATTAGGTTTTAGAATATTTTAAAAATAATTTTGTTTTGTTAATTTATTTAATGTTTATCAATAATTTCCATGAATACCTGGCAGTCAAATAACCACCAACTATTGTTAATTATGTTAATGATAAATGTGTTGAAAGAAGAATTTTAGGCAATTACAATTATTCTTAGCTGTTGTTACTTCTAATACTGTAGCACCTAAGTACCCTAACTAACATTGGGTCTCACTTGTGTTAGGTACTGTACATAGTCCCTGCCTAACGAGAATACAATTTAAATAAGGACGTGAAAGAAGACAGAGTGATGTGCCAAAATACACACAGCAGATCAGTGGTTGAGTTGGGAATAGACTCCAATCCACCTCCTGAAACACATTGCTCCTCTAATTGAACAGACTATCAGTTTATCCATAGTAAATAGATTAATCAATTAATTCTTGTAATATTTTTCAGGTGCGTTTAGTAATTGCTGAAAAAGCACTGAAGTGTGAAGAACATGATGTAAGTTTACCCTTGAGTGAACACAATGAACCTTGGTTTATGCGTTTAAACTCATCTGGAGAAGTGCCTGTTCTTATCCATGGAGAAAATATTATTTGTGAGGCCACACAAATTATTGATTATCTTGAAGAGACATTTGTGAATGGTAATGACAATTTTTTGGAGTTTATATGATTTTTAATGCAGTACTTGTATGTCTCTGTATAGAGTTTTGTCCATATCTGTAAAAGGTTTCCCATTCTCCAAGCAAACCGATTTCACTGAAAATACTTTAACATCTATTTGATAATACAATTGATATTATAATAACTTTTCTTAATGAGGTCAGTGATATGATAATTCTTTGCTATGCTAATTGTGTAGTGAGGACTAATATAAAATAACTTCAATGCAAAATGATTGTCATTTTTGGTAAGAACATCTTATACAAAACTGGTGCAGTTTCCTGGATAATTCCAGAGTATTTTTTTTTTTAAATTATACACAGAGGCTACGTCTACACTGGCCCCTCTTCCGGAAGGGGCATGTAAATTTCACTAGTCGTCGTAGGGAAATCCGCGGGGGATTTAAATATCCCCCGCGGCATTTAAATAAAAATGTCCGCCGCTTTTTTCCGGCTTTTAAAAAAGCCGGAAAAGAGCGTCTAGACTGGCCCCGATCCTCCGGAAAAAGTGCCCTTTTCCGGAGGCTCTTATTCTTACTTTGAATAAGAATAAGAGCCTCCGGAAAAGGGCACTTTTTCCGGAGGATCGGGGCCAGTCTAGACGCTCTTTTCCGGCTTTTTTAAAAGCCGGAAAAAAGCGGCGGACATTTTTATTTAAATGCCGCGGGGGATATTTAAATCCCCCGCGGATTTCCCTACGACGACTAGTGAAATTTACATGCCCCTTCCGGAAGAGGGGCCAGTGTAGACGTAGCCTGTAAGAAAAAGAGTGGTGTATGTATATGTGGTATGTGCGTACAGGCACATATGTGTGCACACACATAAATGGAATAAGGAGACAGAGTGGAAATAATAAACTATGGTCATAAGAAAGGAATAATGGCATACATTGACTTTTTCATAAAACTTGTCATTATTAGGAAAAGTCAGGATCAGTTTTTAAAGTAAACATTTTTTTGCCTGTGCATAGAAAATATTTCTTGGGATGAAGTGCAGAAGCAACCTTTTGTATTGGTGTTGTCTAGTTAGGGCTCTATATGCTATATCCCTAACTGGTAAATGTAGTTGGTTGCAAGGATAAAATGATCGTGCAATGGACTTTAGAGATTTGCATAGCAGTAAGAACATGTATGTCACTATTAGCAGTTCAGCACCTGCTGAATTAATTGCTAATTGCTTGCCTTTTGGTCAGGTAATGATTGTCTGGAAGAAATAGAGAAGTGGGTAAATTGAAGAACGCTAACAATCTGTGGCATACAAATATAAATGGAGTGTTAATGCT
Organism: Pelodiscus sinensis; assembly: GCF_052426305.1. NCBI lineage: Eukaryota > Metazoa > Chordata > Testudines > Trionychidae > Pelodiscus > Pelodiscus sinensis. The sequence goes on along the minus strand of NC_143053.1, from coordinate 55,103,017 downwards.
GCTGGAAAATGGAATTCTTTAAAATATATTTAAAATGATTAATGTAACTTCATAGAATCCTAGGGCTGGAAGAGACCTCATGCCCAAAGCAGGACCAACCCCAACTAAATCATTCCAGCTAGGGCTTTGTCAAGCCAAGACTTAAAAACCTCTAGGGATGGAGATTCCACCACCTCCCTAGGTAACCCCTTCCAGTACCATGCTCCTAGTGAAATAGTTTTCCCTAATATCCAATCTAGACCTTCCCCACTGTAACTGGAGATTCGTAGGTCGAGTGGTCCAGCCTCCTAATCATTTTGGTTGCCCTCTGCTGGATCCTCTCCAATGTGTCCACATCCTTTCTGTAGTGGATGTATTCCAGAATTGGATGCAGTATTCCAGATGTGGCCTCACTAGTACCGAATAAAGGGAAATAATCACTTCACTAGATCATCTGGCAATGCTCCTCCTAATGCACCCTAATATGCCATTAGCCTTCTTGGCTACCAGGGCACACTGTTGACTCATATCCAGCTTCTCATCCACTGTACCCCCAGGTCCTTTTCTTCTGAACTGCTACCTAGCCAGTTGGTCCCCAGCCTATAACAATGCTTGGGATTCTTCTGTCCCAAGTGCAGGACTCTGCACTTGTCCTTGTTGAACCTCATCAGATTTCTTTTGGACCAGTCCTCTAATCTGTCTAGGTCACTTTGGACCCTATCCCTGCCCTCCAACATATCTCTTCTCCTAGCTTAGTGTCATATGCAAACTTGCTGAAGGCGCAATCCATCCCCTCATCCAGGTTATTAATGAAGATGTTGAATAAAACCGGCTGTAGAACTGATCCTTGGGGCACTCCACTTGATACCGACCTCCAACCAGACATTGAGCCATAGATCACTACCTGTTGGGCCCGACAATCTAGCCAGCTTTCTATCCACCTTACAGTTCATTTATCCAATCCATATTTCCTTAACTTGCTGGCAAGAATATTGTGGGAGACCTTATCAAAAGCTTTGCTAAAGTCAAGGTACAGTAAAACTCCAATTGTCCGGCATCCAGTGGTCCGGCACTCCTGATAGTCCGGCACCAACTGGAACCCGGAAGTGCTCCGGCCAGCCAGACAATTGGAACTGCTCCACGCCGCTTCCCCAAGTCCGCCGCTGATGCTGCTGAAACTGACCAGCAGCGGACTTGAGGACGCTGCAGAGCAGAGCAGCTGGGGTGCTGCCGGGCGCCATGAGACCAACCTGGCAGCATCCCGGCTGCTCTGCTCTGCAGCTTCCCCAAGTCCGCCGCTTGTCAGTTTCAGCAGCGGCAGCTGCGGACTTGGGGAAGCAGCGCAGAGCAGAGCAGCTGGGGTGCTGCTGGGTGCAAACAGGGGGGTGAGGGGTGCCCCTTACCCCCGTGCTCAGCGATGACTATTTCAGTCTGGGAGGTGGGGAGCCCGCTCCGCTCCCCTCCTGGAAACTCTTGGCGGCGGCGCAGGGCTTTCCCCGCCTTCCTGCAAAATGGTGGAGGGTTCTCCCCTCGCCACGCCATTCCCTGCCCAGCCCCTAGACGCAGTGCGGGTCCAGCAGACCCGTCACAGCCCGCCCCCCGGAGTAACTCCCAATACTCCGGCATATCCGATAATCCATCACCACCTAGGTCCCAAAGGTGCCGGATTATCGGAAGTCTACTGTATATCACATCCACTGACTTCCCCATGTCCACAGAGGCAGTTACCTCATCATATTAAATTACCATTTTATAATGGCTTTTTGAATCAATGGAATACCTTCTTTTCAATGGGCCTTTGAGATGTTTGTTGTATATCAATAGATAGTGACATTGCTAGAAATGTAAAAAAAAAAAATTATTCTGCTGAAACTGCTTGAATATAATATTCTGTGTAGCAGATTCTCTGGTCTGCTTTGGTCTCTTTAATTACATGGTTAAGTAGATTGGTATGGGATTACTCAGGTGCTGAAAACTAAGCATGCAGTTAAGTGCTTTGTTGAACTTGAATCAAGGTGGAAAAAATCACCTAATTGTGAGGATTTCACTCACTAACCATGTCATTTGCTATATAGGCACAATTGAACTAACATTCATAAAATGACTTTTATCATATTTATCATAATATCATCATTTCACATGTCATATAGCACTTCCTAATTTTTAAAAATATATCCTAAATAAATATATTTCAGAGAAGACACCAAGATTAATACCAGAAGAAGGAAGCATGTATTACCCAAGAGTGCAACATTATAGAGAGCTCTTGGACTCCTTGCCTATGGATGCCTACACACATGGCTGCATTTTACACCCAGAATTAACAGTGGATTCCATGATTCCAGCTTATGCAACAACTAGAATTCGCAGTACGTAGTGAATGTCAACTGAAAAATATTACTGTTTAGCAGATCTTGCATACTTGGTTCTAAAATGTTTTATATTTAAAAATCCCTGAAACCTGAATAAGAATATGGTTCAAAAATGTGCTTAAAACATAAACAATTCACACTTACATACTGTTAATGACAAATACGTTTAATTAATGGTTCCCCTAGTAAGGCCTGTCAATATCTGGGAGCAGCTAGGTACTCAGCAGTTTTGAAAATCAACTCACTTAATAAAGTGGATTTATTGGCCTAGTCTTAAGCACTCGTTGAAAATATTAGCTCTTTAAAATGAAGGTTAAATTTTTCAAGTGTGTATGTTACTTATGAATACATAGGCTTCTAAGTAATTTAGGTACCTTTAAACATTTTATCAAGTTACACAAAATCAGGATTTTAGGAAACTTCAGTTCCATTCTTCCAATGTTGCTCAACATTCAGTCATAAGGACAGGAAATACTTCTGATTATACCAGTTTTGCGGGCTGAAAGAGGAGTACATTCATCAAGGTTTTTGGTTTAGAATGAATTTGTCCTTTGCCATATTAGGCTGGTAATAATTCCCCTCCCCTTCCAAATTGCACTTTCTTTCTTGTCTGAATTTATTTAGCTTCATCACCAACCAAATAAAATATCTGGATCACAGCTAGTGTCTCTTGTGATCACCGCCCTATTTGACATCAATAGAGCAATGAGCATACCTCTGAAAGCAGAATCTAGCCCTCTATGTGTCTTTAATTGGGTCTTTCCTCCTCCTCTGGTTTGGAGGGAAACCATACTGCCTCATTCTTCTGTTGAAATCATTGACTTGTATTTGAGGGAAGCAAGACAGAGGCACTAGGGTCCCGACTGTCCCACTGGGCTAAACTTCCCCTGACAGTCAATGTTCTTTGACTGCCTTTGGTAGGAAATGGGTTCTCTCTGGCCCCAGGCCTGGGGCAGTATGCCCATAACCTAGAGTCTGTTAGAGGATGGGTCCTGGTTGGAGGGCACAGCAAACACTCAAGCCTCTTGACTTGATGAGAGGCTGCCACTGCAACATGACGACCTCGGTCCAGATGTTGCTGCCCCTGGTCACTTCTGCCCTTGCCCTCGGGGTGTACCCGTGGCCTGGAGATGTCTTCCGTCTTCTCAGAATATGTGGCTTATGGCAGTCAGATGAGGTCTGCAGCATGCACAGGCTCCTCAATAGGCAGGGCCATTGCAAAGTCTGCTGTTTGGAGTGAGTAGGACACATCTGCTTCCCTCAGTGTCGGACTCCCAACTGAGCCAGAGACTTCACCTTTTATATCTTCATCTTCTTGTTTTCCACTTCTGATGGCCGGGCTGAGGCAGGGCTGGCTCCACCAACTTGGCAATGGAGGGAGGTTCCTCCTGTTCTGGGTCATAGGAAAAACATGTCTCCTCACTACGGTGTTGTTTTAACTTTACAATCTTAGTCATTTTAAATTATATTTTTCTTCAAAGTTTGGAAAATATGGAAAAAGGAAATTTCCTTTTTGGAGTAGCTGTAGGGTTAATTCTGTTAACTATAGGAAAGGATAGCAGTGCTGTTTGTGCTTCTTATACACCGATAGTAGTGGGATTTCATAATTTTAATTTTTCTTTATCTCGCTGATTTAGGTTTATAAAACAATGTACTTATTTTGCCTGTAGGCTGCACTCATAGTGACTGCACCAAACAGATACAGCTAAGAAAATATATTCTTTCTATATGTAGAAATGTACAATGACAGCAGAACATCTATTAAAATAATGGACCTGACTCCCTCTCTATGACACTAATGTAATGAACAATAGCCTCATTGAAGTCAGTGAAGTTTCACTAACATAAAACTTGTGTGAGAGGAGAATATGGCTGCATTTTTGTAGGAAAAATACATTTATAGTTGCACCAAGGAGCAAAAAGGATAAGCTACTTGGGTTCAACATGCACATATTTTTTTTTTAAAGATCAGTTTGCACCAAAATCATGGATCTGCACAATCCAGATTTTATCCATAGATTTTGCCATTTAGATGAATTTCTGATTCCTAATATATATATTGCAAGGGTAGAGAGAAACCAATATGGTCATCTAGTCTGACTTCTGCATAACATAGGACATAAGACTTCATTGACTAAAAATTCTGCATCAAGTCCAATACTGTGGTTCGATTAAGAACATATATATTGGAAAAACATACAATGTTGATTTAAAATTTTCCATTGAGTAGAGAATCTACCATAGTCCTTGGTTATTCCAGTGGTTTATTAGAATCAGTGATGAAAATTGCATCTTATTTCTGATTTTCAAAATCATTGCTTCCCAAGCTAGACTCCCTCATTTGGTAAATATGGCCTTCAGTCTTTTTTTCTAGATGTAGGACTTTACATTTGACCATATTGAAATGCATATTGTTTGTTTCATTGCTTTATCAGTAATACCTTCATGTTTTCTTCCAGATCACTCATTAAAAAATATAAATATCATAGGGTATGTCTAGATTACATGCCTCTGCCGACAGAGGCATATAAATTAGACTACCCAACATAGTCAAGAAAGCGGGGATTTAAATATCCCCCGCTTCATTAAAATAAAAATGGCCGCCACACTGTGCCGGCTCAGCTGATCGTCGGCACAGCGCGGCAGTCAAGACACGGATTGGTCGACAGGGAATGCCTTTGTCGACCGCTCCTGTAAACCTCATTTCACGAGGCATAAGGGAGCGGTCGACAAAGGCATTCCCTGTCGATCAATCTGCGTCTTGATTGCCGTGCTGTGCCGACGATCAGCTGAGCCGGCACAGTGTGGCGGCCATTTTTATTTTAACGAAGCAGGGGATATTTAAATCCCCGCTTTCTTGACTATGTTGGGTAGTCTAATTTACATGCCTCTGTCGGCAGAGGCATGTAGTCTAGACATACCCGTAGGGCCCAGAAGCTAATCTCTGGGACCTCAATAGAAACACAGCTGTTTAATGATGATTCATCCTTTATAATTAAATTTGGAGGTTTATTAAAATGACAAGTTTCTTTTCAGTTTTTCACACCATTTACTTAATTTTTGTGAATTAAAACATGAATCTAGCAAGTGATCTTATATTATTACTGTTTTTGTTTTATCATGCTAAATAGGTATCATAGTGAAATAAGACTTTCACAGCCATTTAAGATTAAGATTAAAGAATATATAAAGTAATGGGTCTTATTCTTTTCCTATACCAATTTTACTTCAAGCTAACTCCACAGATTTAGGCATAATCTGCCCTACAGAATTATGATGGCATAGCTGTTGGTTAGTAGTGACAAAGAATCACGCCTTCTAGTTGATAGAGCTATCTCAGGCAAAATTCCTGAGACAGATGAAGCTAAACTGACTATGTTGGCACATTTTATGTTGTTCGGAGGGGTGGTTTATCTAAGTTGGCAGAAGAACTCTTTTGGCTGAGTTATATACTGAATCTCTACTTTGGGGTCTCTTGTGGTTCAGCTCTACCAGCAAAACATTTGGATAGGCAAGCCCTTTGAGAGTTACACCTAATTTCCACTAGAGAATGTGAGAGAAACTCAAGCCCTACAAGTTCTGTTTGTTATTATTGAAGATCTTTGTGTTTAATAAAAACTCATTAACTCCAAGCCTAACTTTTGACATTATGGGTCTGTGCGTTGGTGGAATCCACTCCAAATAAACTATACACATGTTTAAAAATGAAAAAGTTGTCCCCTCTGTAATACAAATAAATAATAGTAATCTTCATTCATATTCCTTCTTTGCTATACGTGAGCAGAACCTTTTGCTATATTTTCAATAAATATCTTGGCCAATAGTTTTTAAAGGAGGTGCTGATTATATGTGTCTCAAATTTTGACTAACTTGAGACACCTTGGACCAGATTTGTAAAGAGTATTTAGGCATCTAAAGATCAGATAGACACATATCTTTAGATGCATGAATACCTGGTCCTTCTGCCTAGATTTTTTTAAGAACTGCTCAGCACTCAGAACACCAGTGAAATCTAAAGGGAGCTGTGGATGCTCCAGGCTCAGGTGTCCAAACCTGAGCACCCAGAAACTTCTCACGCAACATTAGCAACCACTTCTGAAAACTTGGTGGCAAATATTTCTCAGGAACAAAGTGTAAGCATTTGCTGCAGAGCTGTAGCTGTTTGCTATGTTTGTTGCCATGTGTCATTGCCCTTTCCTTTTTGGTAATGGGTAACAAAGCAGATGTGTTTATTGAAAGAATAAATTAATAGATTCTCTAGTCCTTCATCCTTGCTCCCTGGAAGCAGGTGTTTAGTTTACAGAACCAATCACAAAACAGAGAGAAGAAAACGTTTTGGGTCCCCTTGTTAACTCCAAACTGTGATATCTGTGAGCCAATTGACATGAAAACTTTATTAAAAAAACACTTGCCATTTAAAATTACATATTTCTTAATAATGTTTCACACTACTTACTTGTTATTTTTGTGGATTAAAACATGAATATAGTGGGTGATTTTATATAACTCCTGTTTCTGTTTTATCAGGCCAGATCGGTAACACAGAATCTGAACTAAAGAAGCTTGCAAAAGAAAATCCAGACCTCCAAGATGCTTATATAGCAAAACAGAAGCGCCTTAAAGTGAGTTAATTCACATTATCCCACAGCTATACTTACTCAACATCAATATCGGACTTCTGGAATTATGCTCAAACAAACTGTTTCTATTTCAGCTCTCATTACCAGTATGCTCGTTCAGGGAGACAGCCCTCGAAAACATTGAGCATCTAGCAGAACACTGCAATGTATGCTTAATTTAAAGCACCGTTATGTCCCATTAGCTGCAAAGTTAAGCATGTGTGTGAGTGCTTTGCTGGACTGAGGCGAGAGTGCAGGATTAAGTACTCACAAAGTATCTCCATTCTGTAAAAAAAGTTTTTCTTCTCCTGTTATTTGAGTTGCCACTACGACGTATATTGCCAATAATTTCCACTTGGCTTTTAACTGAGATGGGAAAATGTGCATATTTTCATAATCCCCAAATTAATCTTCTTCCAAAAGCACTGTAACTATAATATATTTGTATGCTTGTTTAAAACTATAATCTGTGCATATCTGCAGTCTAAACTATTGGACCATGATAATATAAAGTACCTGAAGAAAATACTTGATGAATTGGAAAAAGTTTTGGATCAGGTTGAAACTGAGTTACAAAGGAGAAATGAAGAAACACCAGGTAAGGGATTATTCCCGTTTAATTCTATGGACAGTTATGTTTGGCACAAGTGATTCATACAGCTAATAATATTTGTTTAGTATGATATTTTTTATGCATTAGCTTTAATTTATAGCATGCTAATGTCACTCAGCTTTCAATACATATTTAGTCTAATGCAATTTACTACCATTTGGAGCATGTATGCGTCCTTTTAAGTGTGCTTTAGGGAGCTTGTTCACACACATTTTCAGCATGATGTGCAGAACATCATGCCAAACTATTTAAAAAAACTTAAATTGCTTGAGACCCCCAATTCAGCATAGAAAGTTAATGCCTAACTTTAAACATCAGTAGTCTTTCATTAACACAAAAACTACTTTCTTATATATAATCTGTTTCTGTAACTTCCACTCCAATTCATCCGATGAAGTGGGCTTTATCCATGAAACTTATACCCGAGTAAATATGTTAGGGTATGTCTACTGTTTCGAAATAACAGATGCTGTTAAGACGTGGTTATTTCGAGAGAAAACCCTTCTCTTGAAATAACTGTTAAACCTCATTGTATGAGCAATAAAGATTATTTCGAGAGAAGGGATTTTCCTCGAAATAACTGCATCTTAATAGCGTCCGTTCTTTCGAAATAGCGCCATAATGCGATTATGCAAATGAAATGCAGGATATTTAAATCCTGTCTTCATTTGTAATTTTGAATGTCTTTATTTGCATTCCTCTCTCAAAAGAGGGTGCAAGTGTAGACATACCCTTAGTCTCTATGGTGCCACATGACTCCTCATTGCTTTTTTAATAGTCCTCTAAAGAGAGCTCATTCTTCATGTTCATCTAGAGTCTGATCAAGCTCCCACAGACCTCAGTGGAAGCCTTTCCTCTGATCTCATTGGGAGCTGGATCAAGCCGTCTATCCTTCACTCTTCTACTGAAACCACCAATAAGGATTCAAGTTAGCATCAACTGTGTTTTGAAGTGAACTACTACTAATTGAGAACAGAACTCAGACCACTAAGTCACTTCACTTAAATAGCAAACCAGCTTCAGATGGTAACAGTTATTAGTCCCTATCAATATAAGCTGGATTAAAATCAATGAATGATACAGTAGTGAATAAATATTTTGGCCAAATTCTGTACTGCCGTAGAAGGTTGATAAGAGGCTTTGCTAGGCCCTGAGAAGTGCTTATTCTGGGCCCCAAGAAGGGGTGGGACTTTGGGCAGCAGGGACAGGACTGGAGGCTAGTCTCCCCCAGCCAGTCCTTCAGTGCTGCCAGGGCCACAGAGCTTGCCAGCTGTCTACATTGGCCACTTGAATTTGCGCAAGAACACTGACGATCTAATGTAAGATTGTCAGTGTTCTTGCGCAAATACTATGATGCTCCCACTCAGGGATAAGCCCTCTTGCGCAAATGCTTTTGCGCAAGAGGGCCAGTGTAGACAGGTAAAAACTGTTTTGTGCAAAAAAGCCCCAGTGGCGAAAATGGCAATCGGGGCTTTCTTGCGCAAAAACACGTCTAGATTGGCCTGGACGCTTTTCCGCAAAAAGTGCTTTTGCGCAAAAGCATCCGTGCCAATCTAGATGCTCTTTTCCGCAAATGCTTTTAATGGAAAAACTTTTCCGTTAAAAGCATTTGCGGAAAATCATGCCAGTCTAGACGCAGCCTCACTGTTTAAAAAAATGCCTTATTTCTATTTTGAATGTGTTTATATCTTCCAGTCTCTGGTTCTTGTTACTACTACTAGATTAAAGAGCCCTATAGTGTGGGGTATTTTCTCCCTGTGAATGTACTTACACAACACAATGAAATCATCTCTGTCTGTCTCTGACCTTCTATTCCTTCCTTTTACTAGTTCAGTCTCTCCCTCCCTCTTAGTCTTCCTTACACAGGTATCCTTCTCACACAGTTATCTGCTTAGATTTTTCCCCTTTATTCTCCTGCTGTAAGGATTAACTTTCATATCTGTCTGCAGCTGCACAGAAAGGATTCCCTCCCTGTATTGGTCTCTCTCCCTAGCCTTCTAGGTATAACGACAGGTTTCCCTGGATCCGAGAGCTTATACTAATTTTGCTTTGGAAAATGCAGCAGAGAGCAGTATGTTTCCACTTGAGATCTAAGCAGACTGTAACTTGCTGACTGGACCATGGGAGAGAGGGCAGTTATGAGGCTCATAGTTAAAATGTTATTCCAGAAAAAAGAATAGTCAAATCTTAAAAATATCTGGGTAGGCCATGGGTCAATTCAGAGCTCCTCTAATGGCTTGATCAACAGGTTAATTTTCTGTTGCTTGGAAAATTTTCATCCAATGTAAGCAGCTCCTGTTTGAGTTTTTTTTTCTCTAAATAGAATAATACAAACAAAATGACACTCTTCAGGCCTTTGTCAAGGAACCTGTAGCCTTTGCTAGAATTCAGCAAAAGATGAAAACTGGGTTTTTTCCTTCCCTTCACCTCTGTTCAATTAATTTAGTCTTAGAAAATGTAATTGGGAGCAAAAATTGGTTTTAAATCACAAAACTCATGTGTGGATCTTACTGGGCAGAAGGCAGATGGACTCTGCAGCTTTGTATACACTATGGATAGGGATTGGAGAAGGCTATTAAAATCTGATTTTCAATTTTCAAAGTGTTACTGTTGTTTATGAATCTTTGTTATGTACTACAGGTTGAACCTCTCAAGTCAGGCATCCTTGGAACCTGACTGGTGCTGAACCAGAGAATTTGCAGAACCACGGGAGGTCAATATTGTCTAGTAGCATTACGAACACTTCCACTACTTACTGGGCTCTTAGAAGACATATAAGGGTAAATTTGAGCTAAATAACAGCACAGAACACTGAGAGCCAGGACTTGTGGTTGTAAAGAAACTTCATGGGACTGCAGGGAACTTGGCCACACCCATGATAAGTGAACATCTGGCTAACTAAAATCATGCCGGACCGCAGATGTTGTTGGACCAGAGTGTGCCAGATTAGGGAGGTTCAAGCTGTAGCAGTAAACACACAGACTAGACCAGGCAACTTTCCACTTATCCTTGCACTTTGTTAGCTCTTAATTCTTCATGTGTTTGTCTCCAATTAGAAGATGGACAGCAGCCTTGGTTGTGTGGCGAATTCTTTAGTTTGGCAGATGTATCACTTGCTGTTACATTACATCGCTTGAAGTTTCTGGGATTTTCAAGAAGAAACTGGGGAAATGGAAAACGACCAAACTTGGAAACCTATTATGAACGTGTTTTGAAGAGAAAAACATTTAACAAGGTTTTAGGACACGTCAACAACATATTAATCTCAGCAGTTCTGCCAACTGCATTTCGGGTGGCCAAGAAAAGGGCACCAAGAGTTCTTGGCACAACCGTTTTGGTTGGCTTGCTAGCAGGAATGGGTTATTTTGCTTTTACCTGTCTTCGGAAGAGATTTGTCAACATGATGTTATCAATTAGAACAAGACAACATTTTTAGACTCCGATTTGCCTGATTGCAGGGGACATCTCTAACCCCCTGGAAAATTTCTAAGATAAATGTATATGAAAGATTTATGGACCAGAACATTGTCACGGGATAATAGTTTCCTACAGTTGCATAAATTTATTGGAATGCTAAGATACTGGTGGATATTAAATTTTGAAGGGACAATAAAGAAATAAAATATGTACTTTTCAAATAAGGATCTATAGATCCCATGACAATGCTTTGTTGGAAGAATCATTGTTCCAGTCGTTTACCAAATGACTGATGTAATCTTAGAACTTTTATTCACTAGCTATTCCTTCAGCAATGTAGCAGGTGCTCAGTGTGGGTGAAATTCATCTGTATGCAGAGGATCAGCACAAGTCCTAAGTTCTACTTGAGCTTTAAAAACAGGATTTAAGTAGGACTCAAGTGGCCCAGAGCCATTGTGTCTGTTCTCTGCATGAGAGTGACGTTTAACAAGTGTAACTCCCATTGGTTTGCAAGGGGATCATTGTGATTGGCTTGGAAAATAGGGCCATGGTTTCATATGGTGGTTCACACAGTAGCATGAATTTCATGTATTAGGGAAAATACCTGAAATTTATGTGAAAATCAGCTATTTTGGGTAGATACTGAGAGGTTTTTCAAAGGCATAACTGGCAGGTAGGCTCTCAACTTCACTGAAGTTCAAGCTCCGCATTTCCTCTTGTCCCTTTGAAAATCCCCTGCATGGCCTGTGTGTATGTAACTCACCCATCCACTGGGTGTGGTTCACTGTCCCATGTAGTGGCACTTAGACCACTTACAGAGAGAGAGAGAGAGAGAGAGTTAGTTGGTTCTACAGCCTTAGCTGAAAGCCTGCTAGATATTAGCTCAAGCTGTAGAGGCTCATGCATTAAGCTCCAGAGATCCCAGGTTTGTTGCATTACATGTACTCAAATACCCAAGGTATGTAGGCAAATTGGTTATTTTTGCCAAGTTAGGTGAGTGTGATTGTATGTAAATAAATGCATGCACCTCTTTGTGAAAATATTGCCTATTAGTGCCACAGCATGTCAGAAAATATCCTATGTATTATAAATAGTTTTTATGAGTAAGATTTTCTGAGGATAGCTTCATGTTTGTTTTTATTATTAAAAAAGGGTCAACCATCCATCAGGTTTGACTGGTTAATATAGAGATTCAAAATAGTGTAATTCTCCAGCATGGTCAGTTTATTTACTGAGAGATTACAACTTCTTGAAAATGAATAAAAATTATTTGTACAACCTGGGAATAGGAAATTTGTATTACAGTTTCTTTTATGAAGCTACAGTTTGGATTTGAAGAAACAGTGTAAATAACACAGATGCTCTAATCCAGTTAACCAGTCAGTGACTATTGATGGATGTATTGTTCAACCTGAACCCAGCTCCCTGTCATTTCAGTGGCAGTTGTGCACTTATAAGGTCAGTTTTTGTACATACGTCAGCATCCTGACAGGAAGCACGTAAGTCTGACCTTGCAAGATTTCTAGCTCATTTGTGATGCTCCAGAATGTTTCAAGCATTTTGGGTATCTCTCAACCATTAGTATATCGGTAACTTAATAGGAAAAATGTTATTGTAATATCTAGTAGTGGTCCTGAATCAAACTCCTAGATCTCATTGCTCACAAACTGTAGTACAGTTCTGATCTAGACATGGTTGCTGTGGTCTGTCTAATAATGTCTGGTTGCTCTCTAATGGTCATTGAAATGAGCAGATGCAGATTTTACCTGGATTATTTTGCTGTCAAGAAGATGTTGAAATGAAAAATTTGTTAGTTGAACATTGCTGATGATAATTTAACAGAGTGTTAAGTGTATAACAAAAGATGGCACAAATCTTACTGCTGCTTTTCATTAGTAAGAAACATTCATACATAGGAAACAATGCTTTTGTTTGTCTGTAGATGGTAAAAGACAGTTTCATATAAGTCAATTTAATGACTCAGATTTTTTGACATCTTGATAAACCGAATGTGCAGTTTTTAAAACCTTAACATCTCAAGAGTATTTAATCCAGTAACACTGTTAATTTTTTGTTAACTTTAATTTACTCTTGCTTCATTGGATTTTGCAGTGCATCTACATTTAATGTGTAGCTGGCAAATTCCGCAAAATAATATGCCTTACAAAAATCCTATAATCAGATGTTTCAGTAGCATATCACATTCTGAAGAGATTGAAAGTTTAACATTAAAATATCTGTTCAAGATTTTAAAATTAACATAATTGAAATACGGACTATGCAGAATGAATTTCACTTTCTTCCCCTGCATTTTAAATCTATAAAGTTGCCTTCCTAGAGAAATGTTTTCTATTAGCACAAGTGTCCAGTCCACACTACCAATTTATGTGTATGCTTTGAAGAAGACTAATGATTGGTCAGGCTGTACAGTTTCACTTGGTATGATTCTTGACCTTCTGTGCATGTGAGACTACTCACATTCATTGCCTGCCAATGGCAGCACATGCTGCTGGGAAGCCCTGAAATAACCACCAGATGTCAGTGCTTTGTTAGGACTGCACTTTGAGAATCCAGTTGGATTTCAATTTGAAATGCTCTCAAATTAAATGGTTCTGCTCTCAGACTGAGACAGAGGGAATAGCCTCCTCATAGGAGCTAGTGTGATTAAAAATGGTGTGACACAAATTATTCTTCTTGCGATTTCAAACTGTTTTCCAACCTGGAATATTTATGGAATGACACAGTTTCTATAGTAATATGTATGGGATTATATAACTTGTGTATATAATTTGTGATTGTCTACCAGGGCAGAGTTTAAACAACACTTCAAATTAACATGAAGAAGAGAAACATGCTATGTGAACACTTTATGGATAACACTATTCAGTCTCAGAGGGGTAGCCATATTTGTCTGTAACTTTAAAAACAACTAGTAGTCTAGTGGCACCTTCAAGACTTGACTTAAAAATATATAGTATAATGAGCTTTTGTGAGCAAATCCCACTTCTTCAGATGACCTTGAGTGGAGAAAAAAACTAGCTAGAGAATATGTCTGTTACTAAAACTGTAATTATAAGGCTTTTGTTGGCCTTATAATTAACTACTTGATAGGCTACTCATTCTTACTGCTCTAAAGTGCTCTTCTTCGTGGGTGAAATTCACTCCTATTCAGAGGGCCACTAAAAGATCCATGACATCACTTAAGTCCTCAGTTTGTGGGATTTAAGAGAGCATTGACCTTGGTGTGAGGCTTGTGCACAGGGGCGAATTTCACCTTGTATTTGTTAAGTTGCTTGCCTTTTAGCCCAGTTTCTTCCCAGCAGTGCTTAGCACTGCTTCCTGTGACCATTTTGTAAATTGGATGCTCTCCTCCTTCGGTTTTTATATACTGTTGTCTCTCCATATGTCACACAGCTGATGCACAGCAGTATGCTAATATTTTTTTTTGTATCACATGCTTGTATGTGTGCTCACAACAATAAACACAGGACCTGAAATTGTGTTGTGGAGTAATGCATTTCCTTTGGTTTAACAAAACCCAGCACATTTGAGAAGCACAAGGTTTTCTTGTAAGGTAGAATTACTGAGGCAGGTGCTGTTCATGGTATTAAGCCGGATAAATTTACAGTTGACCTTTAATTCAGGATAAAGATGTGAATGAGTAGTCGACTATCCCAGTGGTGCTCAACCTTTTTTCATTCGCGACCCACAGAGCCGGGAAAACTTTTGTTGAGGGGGAAAAAAAAAGCTGGGAGCATTTTGTTGTGGCCCCTTTAATTTAAAGCGCCAGTCCATTACCCCCGCCCCTGCCTGGGTGCTGAGCCAGGAGGACAGCTGCAACCACCACGGGTTGCGCACTGCTGGACTATCCGACAAGCAAATGCTTATCGGATAGTCGACACACTAATCGACTAGTTGCTTTCCCCCCCTTGCTGCCTCTATAAGAAAGAGGCAGCAAGGGGGTGGGGAAAGAAGGGGGTGCTTCAAAGTGGCAGCGCCATGTGGAGCCCAGGACCAGACCCTAAGATCCACGCAGCTCTGCCTCTTTGAAACGTCGCATGTAGCAATGTTGGAGAATCCCCAGCTGACTCTGACCCCAGGCTCCATGTGGTGCTGCCGCTTTGAAACGCCACAGAGAACATGGGGCCAGCGAGGGACTGTTTGCTCTCTGCAGCGCTTTCGTCTTTGAAGTGTAGCAACAGCACCAGGGCTTCAAAGGCAGAGGCACCCTCATTGACTATTCAAGTAGCCCATAAATCTAAATTTAACATCCCTAATTCAAGAGAGAGTTGCATACTGAGTTTGTGCACATATGTGGTAGCAACATAGTTGCAATTACATTGCTTCTATTGGCTCTCTCATTGGCTTAGCCTATCTGATCTACTGAAGAGGGTCAGCAGAAAAATTAAAAGAACATTAAAATTGTGTTTCTTCATAAGGAGAGGCTGTATTTTGTATGCTCTGAGAGAATGAGAAAATTACTAACTTCCCTTTTAGGATCTGGACTGACAATCTTTGCTTACATTATAATTTGTACTACAGTGATGTTTAAAGGGCACCAGCTAAAACTTGGGTGCCTTTGTGCTAGGCATTGAATAAATAGAGATGAGTTCCTGCCCTGAGAAGCTTATACGCCAAATAGTCAAGATGAGAGGCAGGCACACAAAAGTGATGTGACTTGCCCAAGGTCACGTGGTAAATCAATACAGAACCATTCCTCCTGCTTCTCACGCCATCTCTTGCCAACATGAATAATTTATTATCACATTAATACATCCTATGGACCTCAGTGGAAATTGTTGATGTTCTGTAATGGCTACAGGTTTTCATCTTTTTATTTTTTAAGGGGCTTGAGTCTGGTTTTGCACTAGCAAACACTCACTAGTGCTGATGGCTCACTTCTCTTCCAGGGCACTGACAGTCAGAGGTAACAGCAGACCACAGTTGTGTGTCACCAGAAAGGGAAACCAAGGAAGAATGCCCCTAGGCCTGAAAGGGAGGTGCCACGAGTGACAAATCAGCAGAACAGCACTCCATGAAACGACTATACCAGAAAGTAGCAGAAGCCCCAGATCAGAGGAAATACATGCTATTCTGATGAAGGGTTGTCATGGTTTGACCTCTATGGGGAAATTAATCCACGAAGAGAAAGGCCCTGGTTTCAAAAGAAGGTTCTGGGTCTAGACGTAAGTGGGGATGACCTCAGGTTAACTTAGCCTTCTCCCCATTGTGCTCAGGCGGAGGCCTACCTATATTATGTTCCACTTTCTGGTTAAATAATTTAGACTCTGAAAGGGGCACTGTTCAGTATACATAAGCCTCAAGGTACGTCTAGATTGTGGCGCTATTTCGGGATACCAGGTGTATCCCAAAATAGGAAAGCTGCATCTTTAAACACGCCTGCTATTACCTTAAATAACGGGCATGATATTCTGGTGTCCTTGAAACTCTCATTCCACAAGGGTTAAGGATTTGTCTACACAGTGCCAAATTTCAAAATAAGCTCTTTTGACCTAGACTCGGAATAAGCTTTGCAATTTGCATAGTGCAAATTGCATAGCTTATTCCCACAGAAGGGTGCTGTCTAGATGCACCCTCACTGAACTTATTGAAAGCACTTTCTGGGAAACTGAGGCAGAGATTAATGGTGATGTTGCACAAGACTGTCAGATCATACTCCAAGTTGAGGGCCCCCACTGCAAAGACCTTTAAGGACCTTTAATTCTGCCAAAGTTGCTATGGACAATAGGAGGTCCCCAGTCCTTCTGTACATGGAGACAACATGGAGCACAATGTTGGCACTTAAAGACAGCATGAGGTAGGTGTGATGAGGTGTCATGTGGAGGTGTCGAAGTGCTTGTTTTTTTGTGGTGAAAAAGGACCACAAGACCTGATGAGGAGCAAATTAGGCCAAGAGAGCTTGGATAAGTGTCCAAACGTGTTCAACATCATCTCCTCCTGCTGAAGTCAAAACAGCATTCTGCTTCATACTTGCAAAGATTCTCCAGACACACTAGCCACTTTAGGTTTCCTTTACACTGCATGGAAAGAATCTGGCCCACAGACCAGACCATCAGTTTGTGAGGAAATTTGGTGTAGTGGGAATATTGATAGGGTCTAGGATTAGCACCTCTGGAACTCTAACTTGTTTTTTCCTTAAAGGGACTACTACTGCCATTGAAGGGAAGCACATTATCACACTCAGCTATCTGCCTTGTTTTGGCAGCAGTGGAGATGTGTG
This sequence comes from Pelodiscus sinensis, assembly GCF_052426305.1. Taxonomy (NCBI): domain Eukaryota; kingdom Metazoa; phylum Chordata; order Testudines; family Trionychidae; genus Pelodiscus; species Pelodiscus sinensis. The sequence continues at coordinate 55,085,776 of NC_143053.1, read as the reverse complement.
GATAATTGTGGAAACTAAATGGTCTGGAAAGAGAATAAAATGATTTATTTTCATTCTTGGTGTAGATAAGCAAAATTGTTCACCAAAGTCCAATTATGTATACATTTGCAACTTCAGAGACATGGTCACAGACTTTACTGAGGTATAATTTAAAGACAAAGGTCATACACAGGCATAAGTGAGGGTCTGTGTTGATCTGCCCAACCTTTACTATAGGTGACAAAGTTCAAGGCGGCAAGATGTGACTTTCAGCTCCCAGACTGAGTTGGGAGAGCTAACATTTTATAAATAATCTTGACAACCAGGCTCATAACAGATGAAAATCACTGAGAGGCAAGAGGTCAAATTCTTCTCTCAGTTGCCTTGATTTAAACCTGGAGTAATTCACTGTAAGTCAGTTCAGTTACTTCAGGTACACTCGAGCGTAACAAAAGATTTAACTCAGTGAAAACAGAAGGCCATATTTGAAGACTCACTTTTCATTATAAGCTTAACTTAAGGTAACCTGCCACTTTAATTAGTATGTTTAAACATATTGAGATCAATTACAGCCTAAAATATGACTCTGTTAAGGTTTGGGTTCAATTATTTAGTTACGTATTTATTTTATTACTTCTCCTGATGATAATTTGAGAAGTGGGGAAGGTAAATAGAATATTCTTTCAGTTTGGGATTCACAGCTGAATAGGAGCAAATGGTGGCTAGCTTTACCAGACGTGACCACGTGGAATATGTTAACTGTCTATCCTAAAGTGTGAATCTACTGTAGTCTTAGTGCAGTATATGACTATTGTGACAGTACAGGTCAGAGTGAACAATACTTTGACTATTTCATACAGTGGGTAGGGATCCTGATGGAGTCTGTCATGACAGTCAGCAACAGGAGCCAGTTACACGCAGTCCTCTATGTTCTTTTTCATGATATATGAGCAGATTTTTAGTCTTGAAAGAGTGATCATTGTTGCTTATGCAAGGTTTTGGGTAGGGGGAGCTGTGTGACTGGAAGAAGAGTTTGCTTCTTTGTTTGGGCTCTGATTAGAGTCAATCTATGAGGCAGCGTTTCCACTGGTGCTGGAAGGTGCCACTGGTTTCAGAAATGGGGAAACAGGTCAAGATGTAGCATGACTGATGCAGAAAGCTCTCTCCACAAGAATGAATTGGCACAGAGTCAGTAGTTGATTCAGCTTGCAGACCTTCAGTGGAAGGGTAGATCAGATAACTTTGATCTATCATCAAGCTAGCTAGTGCATATTATGTTCTGCAAGACAGAAGCTTGAAAGAGACAGTGTGATTTTGTGTGTGGATATCATTCTGATCTAAACTCATACCAGAGGAGAGAATTTGAAAGTATTGGATAGAGTGTTATATAAGATTCAGCAAACTGGATTTAAAGCAAGCCCAAAGAAAGCACAGTTGTGTTACTAATAGATAGATTATTTTGGAGTGATTTTGGGAACATGAAGGGCATTCCCCTGATTAACACAGAGTGGAACTGATTCTTAAATTACCAGCTCCCACAAATTTCACAGGCTATGTCTAGACTACAGGCTTCTTTCAGAAGAAACTTCTTTCGGAAGAGATCTTCCAAAAACACTTCTTCCGAAAGAACGCGTCCACACACAAAAGTGCACCCAAAAAGCAATGCACTTTTTCGAAAGAGAGTGTCCAGACTGATTGGACGTTTTCTCACATAAAAGGCCACCCAGAACCAGTTCAAGCTGGGCTTTAGGTCACTAGTTGCTTCCGAGTGCTGGTGCCAGACCCTAGCAGAGACACGCACTTAAAGGGACAGCCGTTTCTCTGCTTCTGCTGCGTGCTTGCTACCTCTTCAAGGGACAGCAAAGCTCTTGCAGTACCTGCTGTGGTTGCCTTGTTTATTTTTTGGATGCCACAGCTTTTTCCTTTGAGCCATGGAGCCGGAGCTGCCCTAGGCATGTGATAGCACCATACAGACATGCTGCAGTTCTTGCAACACTTTGTTCCTCTTCCTGGTCCTGCACGAGCTTTATCCCGAGCTTATTCTGGGGACCCTCTCCCTGGGTGCAGCTGCTCCACTCTGGCAACTGCACCCCACTGTGGAGAGGCATTTTTGGAGGCTCAACACCAATTCTGACTGGTGGGACTGGCTGGTCATGGAGCGGTGAGATGACCAGCAGTGGCTCCAAAACTTCCACATGCAGAAGGCCACCTTTTTGGAGTTGTGTGCCTGGCTTGCCTCCACCCTCTGGAGAAGCAAAACCTACTTGTGGCCCACCATCCCCCTGGAGAAGCAGGTAGCAATAGCCCTCTGGAAGCTCGTTACCCCAGACAGCTACCGGTTAGTGGACAACCAGTTTGGCATGGGACAGTCCACTGCTGGGGCCCTCCTTATGGAGGTAAGGCACTCTGGGCTACAGTCCCTACATGGGGTGGGGGATGAGTGTTGGATAAGGGGGACCGTTGAGAAAGGGGGGGTTGGAGGCTATGGGGGGTGGAGTGGGGTTGAGGGGAAGCCCTGTCCTTGGGGGGTTGTACCAGCCCACCCTCCCACAGCCCAGATGTGCCCAGAGGACTGTGCTGCCAGCTTCCCACCCCCAGCCCATGGACAAGCAACCAAGGGAAGTGTCCAGACACTGGGATCCCTTCATGGATAGCAGAGGAACCAACAGCAGCCTGGGCCTCCTTGGGGTCCACACATGCAGGTGCGCCACGCAGTGCTGTCTATGGGAGTGGCAGCTGCCTCGCATGGGCAGGCATGCCCACATGGTATGTGTGGCAAACCTCTGGGCCCCATGGCAGGACTTGTGTGGCCTCCCCTGAGCCTGGCAGCAGGTTTCCACCCGTGCTCAGGGGCTGCCTGCTGTGTCCACATGCTGCACAGTAATGCACCACATGGTTGCACATGTACGGACCACAGCACAATGTCCAGCCTGAGTGACACTCGCCCCCCGCCCCCTGTGTGCCCGCCTCCCCAGCCCTGTGTGTGTGATAAAGTGAGACCACTCACCTGAAGATCCCTCCCAGGCATTCGAGGAGGCCTGGGAGACATCCTGGCTCACAGGCACAGGCTCCAGGGAGAGGGTCATGGTCTCTGTCTCTTCCTCCTCCTCCGTCTCTGGCTGGCCCTGGCTTTCCTGTTCCTCCTCCGCAGAGATCTCTGGCTGGGCAATGACGGGGGTCTCCAGGCCAGAGTCCATGAGGATGGGTGGGGAAACATGGGTTCCCCACACCCCCAGGATTTGGTGCAGCTCCTGATAATAGGGGCAGGTGTGGGGTCTGCCTCTGAGCACGAGCTGCACTTGGTGGCCCAGACATATTCCTGATGGAGCTCTTTGACTACTCTGGACTTGTTCCAAGGTCTGGGGCGGGTGTCTGTGCTCCTCCAGGGAGTCAGCCATCTGTCTGTAAAGGTCTGTATTTCTGCACTTGGCCCGGGGATCCTGCAAGGTCTCCTCCTCGCCCCACAGTTGAAGGAAGGACTGGATCTCCGGGCTGAACCAGGATGGGGCACACCTGTTGGTCCCTATGGGTGGGTCCTGGGACCACTAGGGCTGCTCCCTGCAAGGGCCAGGGTGGTTGCGGGGGGCTTGAGGCTATGCCATTGCTCTGCAGCCCTGTGGCAGGGAGAACCATGTGGTGAGGTGCTGCTCTCAGGCCGGCTTCCTGCCACAAGGCTTGTCCAGGGTGCCTGCAGCTTTAAGAGGAGCCAGGAAACAGGAACTATAGAGTTGTGATTACTTTGTATGGAGTGGCCACCAGGGCACCTGTGCTATTTCTTGGGGGCCTCTTCTTTTGAAAAAACCTCCTCCTCCCCATCCACACATGCCTTTTTCCGAAAGCGCTCTTTCATAAAAAGGCTTCTTCCTCATAGAATGAGGATTACCAATGTCAGAAAAAACCCTCTGTTCTTTTGATTTACTTTTGAAAGAACGTGATTGCAGTGTGGACGTTCCTCAAGTTTTGTTGGAACCGTTTTTCTGACAAAACTCTGTAGTGTAGACATACCCCGTGGGTATTACCCACAGCTCACATATCTTTTCGGATAATCAAATTAGGACTGATAAATTTGCTGAGTCCAAAGTGGGTTCCCAAAGCACAGTGAAGAGTTAAAATGCCCCCTCCTGGGGGAAAAAGGAGAGGGGCAAGAGAGACTTAGGCCCTGATGGGCCTAAGTCTAAATTAATAAGTTTACGTAACCAATACATCTACTGGGTATGGTGCATAGTTCCATCTAGTGACACCTATACCACTTGCAGAGTAAAAGAATGAGTTTACTCTACAGCCTTAGCTGAGTGCCAGCTGGCATATGCACAAAGCTCCAGAGGTCCTAGGTTCAGTTCTGCCTGTCAGTGGGTGCTACATTTAGTTAAGTGTTTGTTATGTTTAAATGTATATCTCTCACTATATGGGGAGGGGAGAAGTTTTATTTTGCCTTGTGTTTTAGATTATTGTGTGGATGTTGGAAGTCCTTGGAGACCATGAACTCCTGCGAGCTGTTTCAACTGGCATTTGGGTTGTAGATCTATTCCTCCGATGATGTGAATTCAGAGATGATGTGCCTGCAGTACAGGAAATGTTCCTGTAGATGACTGTGGTGTGGAAAATGAATGACACAGTGGAAACTAATGTCTATCCTAGTGACCAGAAAAGACTTGATGCAGTGCTGTCAATGCCTCCTGAAAGAGGTTAAATGTCAATTAGGAAATAATTGACCCCACTCACAACCCACTTCCAGAAGCCACAAGAAAGGGTCATTTGCTGATGGAAAGAAAAAGCGACATTGCTTTGGGACTGCAAACTGGGGACATATTTAGTTTAAATTTTAATTCTTTTTCCACCTATAAACCCCTTTGTGCTCAATTAAGAATTGAGATCCCAAAGTGGACAGCATCAGAAGAAAAGACCATTCATTTTAGGCAGAAACACTTCTTTTTATACCCAAATACTGGGCAGGAATGTTTGTGGGAGGCAAGTCTACAGAGAAGGACATAAGAAGAAGAATGGGAGGCTCCTGTGCCTTGCACTTGGCAGGCTTCAGGTCCTTAAGAAATTTGTGATAGGGATAAAGTATGTTTGAATAATAGCATGATTACACCGTATTTTGCTAAAACAATTAAGATATACAAGTGTGATTTGGGAGCCATCTGTAATTGATTTGATTGAAGCATGTGTTCCAAACTGATGTGACTAAGAATGTGGAGATGAAGGTAAAGGGCAAGTTAAATTATAGTCAGTGTGTGGATGTACAGTAAAGACAGTGAACTAGTTTAAATGAAGAGGTGATTGTGAATAGAATGTATAAAAGGATTTAGCAATGCCTCTCTAATTTTTTGTCCCTATATGAAATGTATTTTATGTGCACTAATTTGTAGGAGATGCGTTGGGCTACATTTCTTCCACTTAGTTCCATCATTCCTATTACATTTCTCCAGTATTCTTGTTTGTTTTCCTTGACTTTAGCTCAAAAGGTTAGGGCTAACACTTTTATATATGAGAAAAGTGGCAGAATGCATACGTTCCTCCACCAGGCCCTTAAAGAAACAGTAACTGATTTTTCTTGAACATAACTTATTCCCAGGACTGCTTCCTCTCCACAAATACTTCTGATTTCCTAGGTCTTAGCATACATCAAAACCTCCCTAAACTGAAAGGTTTATGCCACTGAGTGGGGTGGGCTGATGGCTAGGCACCATTACCTGTACTGGGACAGACTATTTCATTACAATGACAATAATTTTTGTATTAAATACCCATTTCATTCCGTTTAACGATACAACTGTTGTTGTTATTTTCTGATATTTTTAAATAATTATTTGAAGTACTGATTATGTACTTCCAGGGGGTTGACAGACTTTCTGAGCCTCTGGATGAGGAGTGGGGAGGCTGGCTTTGTGCCCCCAGAAGGGGTGTGGCCTCAGTTGGAAGAGGCAGGACTGGGGCAGCTGGCTTACAGTGCCGCTCGGAGCATGCCGTGCCAGCCCTCAGAGCCACCTGGAGTGTGACGTGCAGCACTCTGGTAGTGATTCAGAAAGCCCTGTAGTAGCAGCAGCAGTATCCAGGAGTCCCTGACCTTTTTGAAGTGCCAGACCCCAGGGCAACCTATTCCCTTTTCTCCCCCTCTGTCAACAGGCCTGTGTACTCCCCTGTTCTTTTCTCCATTAATGAACCATGACTCTCAGAAAGCAATCATTTGTCAGGCATTGAGCCTTTACAAATGTTATATTTTTGCTACTATGTCAAATTAATCCCACAACACGATTTTACCTCACAATCCCCTTTGTTCTGCCATATTTCAGTCCATCTTTTGCTCTGCTCCCCGTCACCATGCTCAGGGAAATGGGTCACCAGAGACATCTGGCCTGGCCTGCGAAATATCTTGGGCTGCTTCTGACTGCACTGCAATTGTTTTTCTCTGGACTGTTACTCTTTAACCTATTGCCTCTTCATGGTTCCTTTAGGGTTCTCTGCATGGTGTTATGCTCTATAGTCATTTCAAATAGAACTGTTATCAGTTCACTGCGGGTATGTTTAGACTACATTGTTTTTTTGAAAAAACTGCCCTTTTTTTCTAAAAAACTTCACCTGCGTCCACACTGCAATCGCATTCTTTCGAAATTAAATCGAAAGAACACGGGTTTTTTTTGATATTGGTAAACCTCAAATTATGAGGACGAACACCTTTTTCGAAAGAGTTCTTTTGAAAAAAGGGGTGTGGTGATGCAGAACAGGGACATTTTTTGAAAGAAGAGGCAATCGAAAAAAGCACATTTGCCCTGGTAGCCATTCTGTGAATAGCAATTAGGACTTTCTTTCAAGAGAGCATCCATGAAGTCTGGGAACACTCTTTCAAAAAAGCACATAACTTTTTCGATCCGGTTTTGAGGTGTGGATGCTCTCTTTCGAAAGAAGCTCTTTTGAAAGAGCTCTTTTGAAAAACCTTCTTTCAAAAGAAGCTTGCAGTCTAGACATGCCCTGGGTAACATTTTCATGTCAATAAACAATACTGACAATACATTGTATGTGTATGTAACCACTGCCAGGCGGATTTGTACCTGGAACCCGTGGAGCTTAGTATAGGAGCCTCTCCCTTTGAGCTAAACGCCAGCTGGCCCTCAAGCCATGCTATAGAGCACTGTTTCCCAATTTTATATGGCCATGGATACCCTAGGGTTGCCTTAAAAATTCAGCCCTGGCCGCATTTTGTTGAGCAAAAAAAAAAAAAAAAAAAGCCATGCCGCGATTCTCACCACGGCTCTGTCTCTTTAAGAAGGGGCCGGGGAGTGCTGGCTCTTTGCAGAACCCTTGATTTCCGCAGAGCACCAATTGGGAAACACTGCTGTAGAGGTCTCTTGGGTTTATATGTTGCTGTGGTCTAGGTGTCACTACATGGGACAGTGAACAACACTAGGTGTGTATTACATGTACAGCACCTTATATCGAGTATCGCAAAGCAGTTTACAAACATTTTTTAATTACAGCCTCTCTCCAAGTTACGAACGAGTTACGGACCGAACACTTGGCCGTAACTCAATCTGTTCGTAACTTGGACCCCATTGAGTTACACGTGACCGCGCTGTTTGGAAGCGCGGGTCGCGTTCGTAACTCGGGGACCGCCTTTACGACCGCTCCATGGGAGCTTTGGTCGTAAGTGCAAACAGTCGTAACTCGACCATTTGCAACTCGGGGAGCGGCTGTATATTCTCACATCCATATATGGAAAAACTGAGACACAATGATTCAGTATCACCAGTGTCTTACCATAGCCTGTAGGTACCTAAGATTGGCTTTGAGCTCTGCCAGATTTCCTGGAATATTAGGTTCTTTAAAAACAAATGTGAACGGTTTTATTGTTCTTTAAATATTTTTATTAAACCATTTGTTGGGTATTTATATTTTTATTGTCACAAATTACATTTACAATGCAGTGTGTGATTGGGGTTTGTGTGTGCTATATGTGAGTGAGAGAATAATTTAGTTGAGAAAAAGCAAAGAATTTATTATGCCATATATGCTCTAAAGTGAGGGTCTTGGTAATAATAGCTGCCTGGCACTAGTTTTAATTGATGTGACAGATGCTTTTGGTATTTCTTAGCTTTTTTGCACTAGGAGAATATATGCATATTTCTCATTTTAACCAACTCCACCATTCTGAGCTCAAATTCCATCCCCTATAAATATAACAATGCAAGTTTCTCGAAGTAATCTGCAAATGAGAATACCAACCCTCTGTAATTTAAATGAAAGGATTCCATTTAACATCTTGATTGCTTCACTTTGAAAACAATAGTATTTTCCAGACAGATTAATGGTTAGGAGACTACACTGATTTTCAGAGCCACTGATCTTAATAGGAATTGTGGGTATTCTGTGTTTTCCTGATGCAGGAGCCAGGTACATCCCTGGGGTAGCTGGTGCTGGCTATCCAGCTGCTCCCAGGGTGGATAAGACTTCAATCCACCACCCTGTGTACTTCCCAGGCAAATGCTATATCCCCTAGACCACTCCAAAACCACTTCATGTCCCTACCTTCAGAGGGTCCCTTATCCTGCTTTCCTAATATGGGAGCCAGCTTAATTCCTGGGGCAGCCGCTGCCTGAGTGGGCTGGGGGGGGGAGAGATGGAGCCTACTACCCTATGCTCCAGAGGCTGAAAATGAGGCCCATGGTAGATGTGCATATACTTTTGCATAATTCAGTTCAGGTCAAGGCATCCTCTGGGGATTTGGCTGCCTTGTGTTAAGTCTCAAATCTACATATTAACTTAGGTTTAACCAATGCTCAAGCTCACTAAAGAATTTCCAGTGCGTAGCGACCTGAATATCCATGGATATCCGCATCTGTGGATGTGGATGCAGATATCCTCCGCTCATTTTTATTCATGAGAATTCAAATTTTGTATCTAGAGCCCTGCAAATTTGCAGTTATCTGCTTTATATCTGTGGGTATCTGCAGCTGTGGGTATGGAAGTCTGCAGCTCATTTATGCAGATACAAATTTTGTATCCATGCAGGGCTCTACTAATAGGGACTCACTAGGAATACAGAACTGGGAACAGAATCCAAATCATTCCTTACCCATCTTCCCACAGGAAAGCACAATCCAGTCTAGAATTAACCTACCTTTGTGCCTGTTCTGATACACTGAACAAGTGAATTATTCCATTAACAATCCCATTAAAATCACATATTATGCAATGGGTTTCAGGATCTGGCCCTAACAAAAATAGAGATGTAGAAAGGATTAATTAATTACCTGATTGAATAACTCTTATTCACCCCATGGAACACTTACTTGCACAAGCAGTCCCACTAACTGCAGTGAGACTGCTGGTGCAAGTGCTCCTCAAGAGAAGATCCTCTAGAAGTACAAAGATGAGGTGTACAGTAGAACATTATGATTTGTATTTAGCTTGGTGCTTGCAAACATGCTTACCATGAGACAGATCAGGAAAGGAACTGGCAAGCCGCTTGTAAATGTCCTCTTTCATCAAGCTAGGGCAAGGGTTCTCAAACTGTGGGTCAAAACTCCAAGTGGGTCACAACCACCTTTGAATGAGGTCACTAAAGTTACCTGAGACTTGATGGGGCCTACAGCTGAAGCTGCCTAACGGTGAAGCTATAACTGTAGGGCTTCAGCCCTCAGGTTACAGGCCCCCTGCCTGGTGCTAACACACTTGGGCTTCAGCTTTGGCCTCCTGCCCAGAGTGACGGGACTCAGGCTTTTGCCCCCTCACCCAGGGCAGTGGGGCTCAGGCAGACTCAGGCTTCAGTCCCTCCTTCTGGGGTAATGAAATAATTTTTGTTGACAGAAGGGGGTTGCAGTGCATTGAAGTTTAAGAACCCCTGAGCTAGAGAAAAGCCCAGTGCATGCATACGTGTTTTATTTGGGTGACTTAGTGTTCTTGTGCTACATGGGAAAGAGCAAAGATTTAATGAATGCAGGTGGTGGAATTTTCCTTTCTAAACAAGCCACACCAAACATTTATGGGTTCTACATGCTTACATTGTAACTGTTGCTGATGAAGTGTATGCACTGTGCTGAACCGAAAGGAGCTCAGTACAGGAAGGTGGCTTAAAGTTAGCAGTGTTTGGGTACAGCATTTACATGGTTTTCTCAAGTGCCAGTGTCTCCACTCTGTCTGCTCAAGCAATGTTTAGAGACCACTTGATAGTGAGGCCCAGTGTTAGATGTCCAAAAGGTATTACATATGTCTGAGCGCAAACCTCAATGGCTCTATTTTTCTATTTATTCTTTCTCAGTGGATTATTTTTACTTTCATCTCCAGAGTGATTGATGTGGCATGTGCCTGGTGAGGAGGGGCAGACTTGTAATTTCTGGGAAGTTGTGCTCTCTGGATTGTCTACTGAACAAGGGGACCAACAAAGGCTTGTAGATGAATAGCTGCTGGTTTATATTCCAATACATACAAGGGGTGAGCAACCAGATGCTTAGTATTTTGTGTACCTAAAAGGGAATGTCTGGGAGTAAGTATAAAAAAGTGCTGGGATGATAAACAATCTGTGATTGGGGGCCAGATCTAATCCTCTTATACATCAGGTAGCTTCTCTCAGTTCTCTGCTCAGGCAAAATTAAGCAATCACATTGCACAGCCTATGTGAAAAACAATGTAGCTGGGACAGCTGTTACCATGACAGCAAGCTATGAGAAATCATGGCTGTTACTGAGTGCACAGTTGCAGGCCTCAGGCTCTAACTCTACTGCTAACTGTAGGCCAGATTATGGAGCACCTACTAGTGAGCAATACAACTCAAGTAGTTCCACTGGGATCCAGGAGCTACTTTGTTTGAAGGGTGACTCATGAGAGTGAGGACTTTGGAGACTTTCCGGACAGACCATGACTTACTGTGGTAAGAGTGAGCACGGGGCACTTACCACAGCAGTGCCCGTGAACAGGGCCTATCAATCCTTACTCTCTCATAGCCCACACTGCTGTCCACAGCAAGGCAAGCAGTGAGTCTAATGCATCAGCCAGAGCAAGCTGCATTTTCTTAAGGACAGAGGGATGCTCACTAGGAAGCCTTAGCACAATGAATAGTATGTCTGTACACTGCCCTCTACATCAGAGTCTATGCAAATAGCACAGCTAAGCCCCTCTAGGCTGTACATTGTACATCTGAGTGTATTTCATACCCGCTACAGACAATTATTCTGCATGTGGGTGCTCCAGCTGGCACGTACACTAGACATAGAAAAGGAGTGTTTGTGTATATTTTAGATGCCAATCTGAATGTTGAAATGAGGGAGTGGACATTTTACAGTAATTAATGCACTCAACACTAACTTTATGTTTCCACCTGTAGACAAAGCACTCTACAGAAATGGAAACTTTTCACATAAGGGGAATCAAGGCCAAGTCACTTTCCCAAAGTTATAAAACAAGATAATTTCATATCTTGGAACAGACCTCAGGTCTTCCAATCAAGCTCCTTCTGTCTGAAATCTAGTTACACATTTGTGTTAACTATAGGTAACTTCTAGCCACAATATTCATATAAACAATCAGGAAATAGAAAGTATTTGTACAACCTCTTCTCCATGTCCAATACCATTGACAGACCAGATTCCTTGCTGCACAGAGTTTCTGAGCACAGCAGATGAGTGCTCATTTGCATATGTCACACTCATTTGCATTTTCTCTTCCAATCCTTTTTGCGGAAGAGGTTTTTGCGCAAAAAAGTGATGTGTTGATAGCACCTTTTTGCGCAAAACCCCCCTTTTGCACAAGAGCCCTTCTTCCCCCAAAAATGTCTACACAGCGCTTTTTTGAGCAAAAACCTCTTCCACAAAAAGGATCGGAAGAGAAAATGCAAATGAGAGTGTGACACATGCAGAATAGTGATAGAAATGTAGCCGTGTTAGTCTGGTGTAACTGAAACAAAATACAGGACTATGTAGCACTTTAAAGACTAACAAGATGGTTTATTAGATGTAAATAAACCATCTAATAAACCATCTTGTTAGTCTTTAAAGTGCTACATAGTCCTGTATTTTGACATATGTAGCGTGACTCCAAAGGGAATTGTGGGAGGTATCAAATCTGGTTTTGAAGAGTTGCAGGATTGCCATCCTCACAGCCGTGGAGCTTCCTGTTGTCAAAGGTAGGTCTGAACTCCACCCAAATGCAGAGGATGAGGAAGTCTTGTCTCTTCCCCAGCCTGGTCAGAACTAGCAGTGAGGAGCCCCTAGATGAGTTGTTTCCAGCACCACAGGGATGATCAGACTAACTTCTGGGAATTTCCACTGGTTGCAGGAAGCTCTATGGCTCCTGCATTCACAGTCCAGCCTGGGAGGTACCTGGAGGTGGGTCTGATCTCCCCTCAAGAGCAGTCATGCAGGGGAAGAGGAAGTCTCATCTTTCCCCATCCTAGTTGAACCCAGTGCGCAGTAGGAGCTGGGTCCCCTACAATAACTAGATTTCACAGAGGGAGGTCTTCTTCCATGGTCTGTGACATGTTTTTCATGGCCGTGGTTTTGATAGGGTCCCAGTAAAGGGTGTTTTGCCCATGAAAAAAATGCAGGATTGTGTAAAAGGGTACCTTTCCTTTGGTCTGGAGTGTCTGGGCCTAACTCAATCCTGATTATAGAATGAACCCCAACTGTGAGAATCAGGTAATTCCTGTATAAAAGGAGCCAGGTTTAAGGGCTGTCAAGGCCCAGCTCAAGAAAGAGCTGGATGGAAGAGACTGTGAGAAGACTCCTGTAGGGCTTTGAGTTGGAAGAAGAATCTGAGCAGAGAGGCAAGTTCTCCAGTCTGGGAGAGTCCCTGAACGAGCAGGGAGAATGAGGAAAGCTCTCTAGGCTGCCACGTGTCTTGACTAAACAGGGAAAAGACAGGGAGACCCAGTGGGGAAGCAAGAAGCCTTGAAATAGGGAGTTGACCAGGGAAGACTGCAGCATAGGTGAAGAGGAGGACAAAAGATCTAACTGTTCCATACAGGGTCCAAGGCTGGACCCCAGAGATGAGGATGGAAAAGGGTTTTTTGTTAATTGAAAGGCTGTTACTATGTAACCCACACACATAGTGGGTGTGGTTTACTTAGGTTACATCTACACTGCAGCGCTATTTCGGGATACTGGAGGTATCCCAAAATAGCTATCCCGCTTCTTAACGGTAAGCCTGTTATTTAAAAAAATATTGGGCTCGCTATTCTGATGTTTCTGTTAATCTCATTCCATGAGGAGTAAGAGATGTTTTATAATTATTTATCTACACAGAGTAGCAGGTTACTTACCTACACAGCGCCAAATTGCGAAATAAGCTATTTTGAAACACACTCAAAATAAACTACGCAATTTGTCTAGCTCAAATTGTTTAGTTTATTTCGAGCTACGGGTGCAGTATAGACACACCCTTAGACCACTTACAGTGAGAGATAAGAAGGACACAGCAGGTAAGAGCAAAGTTAAGTATTTTCAGTGACATGGCAATAAAATCAAAGGGCTTGAAAATAAAATTAAACCATTGAAGGGTCAGGTCATTCCAAATGAATTCTAAGTTAGCAATGATAAATAAACTGTGATTTTTATAACATTGTTTATTTGCCATCATTGAGAATTTATTTTGGAATGATAATATAAATGTGCATGGTTCCAACAGTCCTGGTATTGAAATTATAATTCCTGTTGATACAGAGCAAAATCCTGCCAGAAACTTAAATTTAAGAGCAAGTCACAATCCATTTGGATTGCCATGAACCCTCATGCAGAGTACAGAAATTGTGTTCCAAAAGAGCAACTCCATGCTGCTTTATATATATATATATATATATATATAAAACCCAAACCAACCCTGAACCCATTTTGCTCATCCCAGCAGGCTAGTAGCTTAAAAAGTAAGGAACATTTCTCACTGTGAAGACAACAGTGATGAACATTTGCATATAGAAGTATGTATTCTGCAGTTGTCACTTCTCAGTTTACTTTTGAAGCCTCCTGTTGGGCCAGAAAGCCAAAATTATTTTTTGACTGATAACTTGATGTCAGATACCATAAAATAGTTTCCATCTCAGTTTAATAAATAATATCTTGTAATTAATTACTAACCACTCTCCAAAGCCATTTGCAAACATTAAGTCAAGAATCCGCATAATAGTCATGAGAATTTGGTCAGAAACATTCCCTTAATTTTTAAGATGGAGCAGATAGGGTACAGAGGGTCACATTTCCTGCTGGTTAAGTGGGTTGTACATCTTCTGATTAATTCAGGCAAAAGCTGTTAAATGATTTTCACAGTTCTGAGTTCCTTTGTTCCTAAGCTTAGTACATCAAGAAGGGAGGCAAAGCTGACTTTAAATGACCTTTTCACTTCTCCTGAGGCTGTTCAGGAGTCAATTTTAGCCTCTTTGTATGTTAGAGCATCCCAGGGCTCTGGCCACACCCTCCCCACCTGCTGGGATGAGCAAACAGTTTCTATTTCTCTAGATCAATCACCCTGGTGGCTGTGTTAAAAGACATGGTCACCCCATTCACGCTGATGACCTCCCCACTAATAGGCAACAGCCCACTATGGAGTTGGGTTTCCACTATGAGCCCCCAGACCAGTACAGGGCTCAACAGCTTCCCCTGCCTGACTTCATATTCACTCCTGCTCTCTTCACATGGGTAGAGAGATGATGACAGATCTAAGGACATGAGCTGCTTGGCAGTGAAAGGAGCAGAGCTAATTCTTTGAGCCACTGAGAACCAATCTGGATAGCAAGGAACAGATGGAATAGATTACACTGAATGGAAGTAAAAAGTGAGCAGGTGAAGATAGGTATAAGATTCTGCAGCAGTAGGCAGTGTGACCCTGGATATATTATTTCTTTAAATCAGGGAGTCTCAAACTGTGGGTTGGGACCCCAACATGGGTTGTTACCCAATTTTAATGGGGTTACCAAGGCTGGTGTTGGACGTGGTCCCCAGCAAGCTGAAGCCCAAACCCAAATTGCACCGCATAGGGCTAAAGCCAAAATACCACTGCCCAGGGCTAAAGTTATATACTCTCCACCCAAGGCAGAAGCCTTAGGCCTTCAGCTCTGCTGCCTCTTGATGGGGCAGTGGGGCTTAGGCAGGCTTGGTCTTCAGTCCCCACTCCTAGAATCATGTAGTAATTTTTGTTGTCAGAAGCAGGTCTTGGTGCAATGAAGTTTGAGGAAATGCTGCTTTAAATCATGACATAGCAGGACGCTATATGGGAGGGACTGGAGAAGGCTTTAAGCAGAAACTTCCCAGGGAAATCCAAGTTTTATGGGATAATACTGCTTCATTGATGCTGATGAAATTCCTTCTTCAATATTAGCAACTCAGAGGGAGCGGATGTTAGTAAAGAGACACAGGAGACTAGAAGGTTTTTTGTTTGAGATTTGCCTATCACTAATTCAGACCACATCCATTTGGTATGATCTTGCTAGTATATGAGCAAGATCCTCAGCCTTTGTAGATTAGAGGTTCTCCAATGCCTCCAATAGAGTTATGCCAGTTTACTTCAATTTAGGAGCTCTTGCTGCATATGTGTACACTTGCAGTTTCTTTGCTCCTTTGGACACCCGTCATAACTTCAGAGCTGTATAACATTTTTGACATTATTTATTTTCCAATGTGTTTTCACGTATTAAGTCTTATGGTACTGATTTTTTCCTTCATTATTTTATCATTACACTTGTTGCATAGTTGGAGTTAATGGATGCAAAAATAAATATATGTCACTTTCCGGTTGTACATCATTTCAGAATAAACATGAAATTATAAATAGGGCTGTCAAGCAAATAAAAAATTTAATCGCGATTAATTGTGCGATTTATTGCGTGTGCCTCCCTTTTGAAACACACTGGCAGTGTTTCAATGGTGCAGCGCTTCATGGAGCCTGGGATCAGCTTGGAACTCCAGCTGATCAACAGCTTTGCCTGCACTGCTCCTTTGAAGTGCCTAGTTGATCCCTGGCTCCGCATTGCAAAACCCCTTTGAAGTGCTGCTCCGACGCTTCAAAGGGGCTTTGCAACAGCAGAACTCCAGATGATTCCCAGCTCCGCTTGCACTGCCCCTTTGAAGTGCCAAAGTGGCACTTCAAAGGGGAAGTGCAGCATTAACACCTGCGATTAATGCATTAAAATAATTAATGTGTTAATCCTGTCCTGCATTAATCGCAGGCGTTAACACAAGTCAATTGACAGCCCTAATTATAAATGTAATTTTAATATACGAACATTTTTAGATAGAATCTTTAATCAGATTTCACCTGAAACTATATCCTAGTTTGTAATCTAGTATCTTATATTCTACTGTTTTCTGTCTTCCCTCCATTTCACACAGTACAGTTGCTGCTGACTTAGATGCTTTATAAAACTCCTTCCTGATCATATAGAAATATTGCTTTCTATAAGTGAATTCAGGTGCTTTCCTTTGTTTGCTTTCAGAAAATATGCTTGCCGTCTTCTTTTTACTTTGCTTCAAGATTGATAAGTGACGTGACACCGATCTCTGGTATAACTCCATTGACTCTGGGGCAGCAGCAAAGCAACAACTTAAGTGAAGTTGCACCAGAGATGAATTTAGCTCAGCATGTTTACCAAAGCTAGTACAGCTATAGAAATCTCTTAGAACCTTTCTCAATCATCCACAATATGGATGTTATTGAAGGAGCTAAGAATGATAACTGTGGAAGAAAGGCAACATTTTAAAAGCTCCTTGATGATCTATTAGCATGGCAAAAGTAGTATTGGGGCACTTTTATGGGATGATTAATTAGCCACTGGACATCTGAACTCAGGAGAACTATTAAAAGGGACGTAAGGCCTGAGATTTCAAACTAGTATCTAGTGGTCTCAATTACCTGATCTAAGACCAGCATGCATAAACTAAAAGGCCTTTTTTTTCTTGAAAATATGCCACTCTTGATGCTTGCTTGTTACGTATTCATGCCTGTGCACAACTGTTACCAACACTAAACAAGATTTCTGATCTTTCAAATTATGGAGAACTTATAAATGGTTACTTATAAATTTTTGGCCCATTTATGCATGTTTAGCTTTGATTAGCTAGTGATGTAAGAACTAAAGAAGAGGCAAATAGAAGCAAAGTTAGTCATTTGTTTATTTTTAAAGTAGACTTAGTGCTTGTGAAAGGTTCTGGCCTGAGAGCCCTAGAGGCTGAAGTCCTTGATTTGTCCACAGGAGAGAAAGAGAGAGACTTAAAAGTGATATACATTTTCCTATTTAGCAAGATGCCTCATCCTTTCTTGCTAGGTAGAAGGTAAGAAGATACTTCAGACATCATGCCCATTCAATCCTTGCACTCTTTATTGACTCTGCAAACTGGAGCCAGCTGTAATAGTATAATTCATGGCCATCTTTCAATGGGGAAATGGTCTGAGAATAATGCATTGTCAGTGGTCAAATTGTGTGGATTTTGTCCACTAGGACAAACTGTGCTAGATTTGAAACATGGGGTGGGAAGAACTGAGTGACCAAAGAAGGGCAAAGAAAAGTGAGCTAGAAAGGCTCAAATCCTGAAGTTAGTAACTTAGGGTATGTCTAGACTACATGCCTCTGCCGACAGAGGCATGTAAAATAGGCTACCCGTCATAGTCAATGAGGCGGGGATTTAACTGATTGTCGGCACAGCGCATGAGTCAAGACACGGATCGGTAGACAGGAGAAGCCTTTGTCGACCACTCCCTTATGCCTCGTGAAATGAGGTTTACAAGAGCGGTCAACAAAGGCTTCCCTTGTCGACCAATCTGCATCTTGACTTGCGCGCTGTGCCGATGATCAGCTGAACCGGCACAGTGCGGCGGCCAGTTTTATTTTAATGAAGCCGGGATATTTAAATCCCTGCTTCATTGACTATGTCGGGCAGCCTATTTTATATGCCTCTGTCGGCAGAGGCATGTAGTCTAGACATACCCCTAAGATGCAACTACACTGCACCCTTAGCTCGAAATAAGATATGCAATTCGTGCCATACAAATTTCATGTATTATTTCGAAATTTGGTGTGTCTACAAAGTACCAAATTTAGAAATAGCACACTATTTCAAGACATCCCTTATCCCTCATGGAACAAGGTGTACAGGGATGCTGAAATAGTAGGTCTGCTATATTTCGCAATAGCAGATGCATTCAAAAGACACGCAGTAGCTATTTCAGGATACCAAAGGTATCCCGAAATAACCTTGCAGTGTAGATATAGCCCTAGAGATGAAAAACTCCTACAAAGTGACTTACACAAAATCTCAAAGTTTATGGGTTTCCTCCCTTGAACTCAAAGTGCCAAAATCTTCGCTGTATGTCTGGGTCTTGGAAACTCTGGTGGAGCTATCTTCCCTGGCATGCACTGAGTATGAATCTAAACTTTGCCTCAGCTGTGCTCCATACCTAAGTTTGTTCTGCTCACCATGACCTTTTTATGCACACTGACGGAGGAAGCCTGATTTGTCCAATCATGATGTGTAAATGTGGGGCTGAATTTTGTAAAAAATAAGCTGCACCTGTAAAGTGAACTGCAGCTGGAAATAAGAATGTGGCTTTCAGTGCTCACTGTCTCCATCATATCTGACAGTGGCAATTACAGCAAATTATCAAATGTATAGAAAAGAAACAATTAATCCTCCCGAGGTAGAGGTTTTATCTACAGTATTGCTTTTGCTTTTATTTTATTAAACTTGACAGGTAATAAAGTAGGAATTTATTGTTTAAAATTCAGCTATAATAAGTCTTTATATTTTAGTAGACAGATGCAAGATGTATTGCTTCTGAGATGAACTATGGTTATAGCTAGTGCATGATTCTGAATGCACAAACACGACAGTGTTCAAATTGAGTACTGCAGGACAAGTAAAGGTCAAATCATTGAAAGATATTTTAAAACACTATTATGGCCATTTAAAAGGGAAAAAATATTTGGAGTTATTGCCAAAATAGGGACTAGACACTATTTTGTTAATGTCTTTATCTGATTATGTAACACGGGATTCCATAGAGGTAAGAACATTTGAAATAGAAATATAGGGGAAGGGAGTAAATATTTCCCCTTATTTACTTTTAGGTGCATCTGCACTGTACCCATAGCTCGAAATAAGCTACGCAATTTCAATTATGCAAATTGTGTATCTTATTTGGAGTCTATTTCGAAATAGCTTATTTTGAAATTTGGTGCTGTCTACACAGCACTTATTTAGAAAAAAAGTGCTATTCCAAAATATCCCTTATTCCTTGTGCAATGAGGCTTACAAGGACATCAGAATAGTGAGCCCGTTATATTTCAAAATAATGGGCACGCTCAAAAGACACAGAATAGCTATTTCAGGATACCTCCAGTAACCTTTTTCATTATACCCATCTAACATATTAGAGGGATTCTCCTCTTTCATTCAGTAATGTTTCAGGTGCGACACTGGGAGTTAGGACACAACTGTTGCATTACTAAAAGGCCAAAATGCCCAATGAGAATATGGCTTTGGACACTGAGGCCTTATCTTTCACTGACTGATAGATTTTTAAGACCAGAAGGGGCCATCAGATAATGTAATCTGACCATCTGTATAACACAAACCATAGAAGTTCATCAGTTACCCTTGCACTGAGCCCAGTAATTTGTTTGATTAAACTTCAGGGGATCTCAGACTGTGGGTTGCCACCCCATTTTAACTGGGTCACAATTAGGAACAACATTAACGTATGTTCAATCTAAGAATTCCTTTCTCCAGCCTACGTCCCTGACTCATGTCATCGATGATTGGTAAGAATAATGGATTGCTTTATGACACCCCCGTCACGTATTTATAGACATTAACTGGGCTCTTGGTTATATAGTGAAAGTTCACAAAAGTCAGTGCTGTTAGCCTGAACTTAACTATGGAAAAAGTGACAGCAGAATTTGGCCAATCAATTCCTTTCACAATACTCTTCTCTAGAGTGAACATTGCCTTAACCCTCTCTCACAGGTATTATTTTGAGAGCCTTTTCTTCTTTGTTTTGCATGATTGTTTGGTTATCCATATTTGTGTAACACCTGCAAATGTTCTAGGTGTTGCCCACACTCATAGGCTCTGATTCGCTACTCCTTCTTATCAGTTTTAAGATTATATAAATCTATGGACCTCAGTGGATTTACATCAATAATGAACTTTGAATAACAGAGTAGAGAATCAGGCACAGTCTCTGACCTCTGTGTCTGAATGCAATTGTGACCTATTAAATCCAATGCTGAGTTGAATGGAATAGTTATTTGCTTTATCTTAAACATGATATTTCTACTCTAATAGAACTTGGTATCATCTTCATTCTTGTGAGGGCATTGACTCATATTTTAACTAACATCCAACTTATAACTTTATCTAAACCATAGTTCTCTATTTTCCCTGATCAGAATGTAACGTGGAACCCATCAAATACATTAGTTAAGTCAAGATGTACTTGGTCCATTGTAATTTGCTTTCTGCACTAAAAAGTATGAGTTTAGCATGATTTGTTTCTTATGAGCATGCTGCCTGCACCTTATTTTTCACTTGGAGCATTTATAGTGATTGTGGATGGGAGTTTGAAAAGTAACTTTGGAAAACAAGTCCCTTTGAAAGACACAAGGATTTGTGCTCCCAGTTTATTCAGGCATTTTTGAAAATGTCACTCTATTTTATTGTTGCAGCAAATCTGAGTATATGATAAAATCACATTTACTTGTCTGCCACATCCTTAGTCTGCCTTTTACTCTTCCTTAAGCATATACTTTGTTTTATCTTTTCTGCTCATCTGCAACTTTTCCTTAGCAGCTTTTCTTAAAGAGAGAGAGCAAAGAAACAATAGTCTGATTTTATCATTTTAGTTCCTTAGCATTCTAGGATGTATTTTTTTTAACACTTGTTGACTTAAATACTTTCCAGGTGTCTGAAAAAAATCAACAAGCAATAAAGAGCCAAATGCAGCCCACAGTATAATCTATGAGCAATTATCTCCTTTTCTTCAACTACAGGTGGGGATACATCTGATTTAAATGCAGATTTTTATAGTAGTGAATTCAAACAATAAATTTCAGTTCATCTGTCAAGGATGAGCCAAGTACAAATATATACATTGAATCTGCATTTTCATTTAAATATGTAAATGCATATGTAGGTTAGCTCTCAGGCCATTTGGAAAAAAAATAACTTGCCCTTAATGTTGTAAATTCTATGTCTGTATTTTTTTAAAATGGTAAAATACTGCCTCCTCATCTCAGGTATTTTAATTAAGTAAGGTTTGCAAAGTGCTTTGAGATCCTCATATGACAAAAGAGCACAGTCACATCTATCCATTGTGTATAATCTTTGTCAACTAATAATTTAGATCATGCTGTTTGAATCTGAGTTATTCTTGCTAAAATAAAGTTTGTTTAGTTTAGCAAAACACATCATTCCAGACCGGAGAGTAGGAACATATGGTGTTCGAAAGAGAGTCAGATTTTCTGATACTCATCAACAGTTACGTTTTCTTGGAGAATGGGAGACATGATAAATGAAAATTCTGGATCGCCTTCCAGAAAGGGGTCAACTCCTCCTATAGGATCACAAGTTCAGAAAGAATAACTGGTGAGCCAACAGACACAGCTGTGGTTAGTTTAACATGGTAAGGAGTAAACAGAGTTATTGGAAGATGACTGTTATACAGCTAAATGATTTCAAACCAGCATTCTAATTAAATTCATTCGATCTGTAGACATGCAGACTTTCTTATTCCATAAAGTATAAGAAAAAAACAATAATAGAAAAAAGGAACAGATGGGGGTTTCTTTGTGATTTCTAGTTTGTTCATGCTTAAAGTAAAAGTTATAAAATGTTTAAATGTAACTGACCTACTGGATAGAGCTCTGGACCTGGAGGTCTATGTTCAGCTGTCTCTTTGTACTCTTTTATCTCTGGCACTTCTGTTTCTCTTCCCTCCCTTTGCACTGTGTACTTAGTTTACAAACTAAATGGAAGTATGGACTCTCTAGAAATGTGTTTATAGCATACCTAGCACAGTGCAGCCTCAGCCTCTGTGAGGCTTTCTATGTATGGCTGTAACCCAACAGTAAAATGAAACTTTTTTGGTTTTAATTTATTCTACACAATGAAATTATTGCTTTCCAGTGCTCCTTGGATTAAGAATACATTGTTGGAATAATACTGTGTGCTCTGCAGTGGTGATTTAATTTAATTCCCCTCCACTCAATTCCTTATATTACTAAAGACCAGACTGCTCAGTGGCTAAAAGGAGTTCATGTGGAGACACACCACCTCAGGGACAATTTGGGAGGGAATAGTCCAGGGTGTAGGGCAATTATGCACATTGCCCTAATAGGGCTGTGCTGAAATTCCATTGTTGTGTGGCATTAATATTTTACTTTGAGGTTTTGTTAGGAATAGCATAATAGTCTCTCCACCTTGATACCAGAAGTCCTACTCGTAGTAGCAATAGGTCTGGACATGACAAATTGAGTGACTATCCTATAATTTAACACTAACATCCCATGGCCCTTACAAAGTCAGCTACGAAGCGAGGGCTGCAATTTGGAGCAGGCAGACTTGAAGCCTATTGGAAAGGTCTAGTGTGAAGGAAGACAGCAGATGGGAGCAGAAGAGCATGTGGGGGAACTACTGTGGAACATTGCTGAGAAATTCCACAGTGTAAGGAGTTCTTCTGTAGAGAGAGGATGACTTAGACAGAGGCTAGCAAAGCTTGTGGGACAAAATGGCTGACTCAAGCTTGTCGTTTGGGTTATGAACTCTGTGGTATTTTCCCAAGTTAATGCCATATGACTTTTCTCTGTTGCATTAAATGTTTCTTTCCTACATTCAGACTCTGTGCTTGTGAGTGGGGAAGCATTGCCTCCTAGAGGCGCTCAGGGGTGTGTGAATTTCCCAGGTTACTGGGTGGGGGCTCAAGCCAGTTCTGTGTGAGATGGACCCCTAGATATTGGAGAGATTGTTTCTGGTTGCCATATATTTCAAGCTTATTATTCATAGATTGGAAAATGAACTTATTCATAAATTGGAAAACCAACTCATTATTCATAGATTAGAAAAGGAAAACCAGTTTTTTTTTTTGCTTTTTCAACTTCTGATAGGTTTTTTTTAAACCTTGAATAATCTAGTTATTAAGAACAATGAGAAGTCCTGTGGCACCTTATAGACTA